>NC_080549.1:12173373-12484207 GCF_028640845.1 Ahaetulla prasina | reverse complement strand
TGGAACTGCAAGGTTAGCAAGCCGTTTCCTCTCAGTCACGTGACCAGTAAGAGATTTGACTTTGAGCTAACTCAGAGAACTGTGATAAGCACCTTCAAATTCATTCATTCTTTCTTTCTTTCTTTCTTTCTTTCTTTCTTTCTTTCTTTCTTTCTTTCTTTCTTTCTTTCTTTCTTTCTTTCTTTCTTTCTGCTATCTGATGGAGTGGAATTGTGGTGCTGATGGCTGGGTTCGCACAAGACAAAAGGGGAAGTTCTGTTTTGAGTTGTACTCAAGACTTGATGACTTCATGGAGACCTCCCCTTCCCCCCCCCCCTGTGATTTTCCTGGTTAAAAGGTAAAGGTTCCCTTCGCACATACGTGCTAGTCGTTGCTGACTCTAGGGGGGCGGTGCTCATCTCCGTTTCAAAGCTGAAGAGCCAGCGCTTTCCGAAGACGTCTCCATGGTCATGTGGCCGGCATGACTCAACGTCAAAGGCGCAAGGAATGCTGTTCCCTTCCCACCAAAGGTGGTCACTATTTTTTCTACTTTCATTTTTACGTGCTTCCGAAACTGCTAGGTGGGCAGAAGCTGGGACAAGTAACGGGAGCTCACCCCGTTACACGGCAGCACTAGGGATTCGAACCGCTGAGCTGCCGACTTTTCGATCGACAAGCTCAACGTCCTAGCCCCTGAGCCACCGCGTCCCATTTTCTGGTTAACAATAGAAATAGTTTGCTATGGTTTTCTTATGGGATGAGGTTTTTTTAAAAAAAAAATTTCATAAAAAGGTACTTCAGGGCTACTTAACGGTATATAGCAGCTGCCTTCAACTCTTTAGTAGCTACACCTTTTTCCAGGATCAAGCATTTACACTAATACTAAACTGCTTAGGGCTGAGTGACTCCCTAATTGGCTTGAACGTAATGTTTAGCACAGAAGTCCTCTTAAGCACTGAAAGTATTGTTGTTGCTATTATCAGATGATTATCATGTTTTTAAATTAAGGAATAACATGGTACAAAGGACAAGCAAAAAGAATCATGTTTTTCAATTCAGATTCCAGTTATTATTCTTGTTACTTTATTATTTGTTTGCAGCTCATAGTACTTTGGTAGGTGGGTATCCCTATAAATATATTGAATGAATGATAGCAATCCCTCTGAGTGAAAATTTGAACCAGCTGAACTTGAGCTGAATTTAAACCAAATGTGTCAATGAGTAAATTCTCAGGCTTGTATAGTAGTTTGAAAACTATGGCTAGCTTGGGAAATGATGACTTTCTTGTCTCTGGCATCTTGGAAAATCTGCATATCCTTAATAATTGTTTCCGTTTGGCGGGCCTTCCATTCAGCGTGTTGTCTTCTTAGGTATTTGCTAACGCCTGATGTAGTGGAATCTCCAGCTAGACTGGAGGGAGGTGTTAAGAGGGGATCAAGCTTAGAGTCCTTGCATTGCAAAAAGCGGTACGGGCAGGATGTCCCCTAGAATCCCCTGAAATTTTATCTAACCATTCCCAGGGAATGCAATCAATCTAATGACATTCTTGTAACTTAGATCAGGGGTCTCCAACCTTGGTCCCTTGAAGACTTGTGGACTTCAACTCCCAGAGTCCCTCAGCCAGCAAAGCTGGCTGAGGAACTCTGGGAGTTGAAGTCCACAAATCTTCAAGGGACCAAGGTTGGAGACCCCTGACTTAGATAACTAATAATAAAGCTTCTGCTTGAGACACTATTTTTTTTATTTGCATTTATATCCCGCCCTTCTCCGAAGACTCAGGGTGGCTTACACTATGTCAAGCAATAGTCTTCATCCATTTGTATATTATATACAAAGTCAACTTATTGCCCCCAACAATCTGGGTCCTCATTTTACCTACCTTATAAAGGATGGAAGGCTGAGTCAACCTTGGGCCTGGTGGGACTTGAACTTGCAATAATTGCAAGCAGCTGCTGCTGTTAATAATTGAAGTGATTCTGGTTGTTTGTGCCTGATACCTAGTCTCAGAATTCTATACATAAGAAAACCTCATTTGTTGTATTTATTCTACATCAGTGATACTCATGGGGAGCCTTCTTTTTGGGTGAACTGAATGAACGTCGTTGTGTAGCATGGACAATGTCGATAGGATGGCTTGTTGTTGTATTTGATCCAGAGGTGGGCTTCACATAATTTAAAAACCGGTTCACCCTCACTGAAAATGTGAGTGTGTGTGCACGGCTTGCTTGCATGCATGCGGCTTAGAAAACGTGGCTAAATAGGACTACTATCGGTTCGCCTGAACTTGTCCGAACTGGCTGAATCCCATTACTGGCTTGGTTTCTTCTAATTGTTTCCCACTTTCTGGGAATCTCCTGGGGCTTTTGCTCCCTCCCTCCAATATACCTGCGATGTTTCTTTGGTTCTTCTTGGTCTAAACACTCTCATTGTCCTCACTCTGTTCTACAAGCAGATATACTCTCAGGTTGATCTGTTTCTTTTTCCTTCTTAAAAACCTTCTGGTTCTGTCTCCAGTTCCAGCTGCCTCACTGTACATGTTGTGGCCCGCCAGCAGATTCGGATAGTGAGGAGGTTGGGGAGGAACATGGGCCAGTCCTGGAGTCTGGGGAAGGCCCTGATGAGGGCTCTGCGTCAGAGGCAGAGAGTGGGCCAGGGCCGTATGCCAGTTATCAGCTGCCTTTGGAGTCAGACATCAGTGAGGCAGATGAACAGCTGGAGCCTGTTCCCAATGTACACATGCGCAGAGTTGCCAGACGAAGGGAACAGCTAAAGAACAAGGGTCGACTTGGGAGTAAGGCCACAGGTGGACAATAAATGGCCTCTCCCAGAGGGAATAAAAGAGGAATGAAAGGGGAGTAGGCATTCTCAGGAAACAATTCATTTGTTCGGTCGTTTCAGGAGTGTGAAGATCTGTCCGTGAATCTCAGAGACTTTGTGCCAAGTTTTTCCTTGCACAGCACTGCCGTTTAGAAAATATTTACATGGCAGCTTTCCAAGCTAGATAAGGTCTGTGGTCATAAATTCACCTTTGAAAGACTGTTTGCCAGGCTTTTGCTGAAGGTGTATGAGAGGAATTCATTGTTTGCTTAATAAAAGGAGTTTTGTTGGGATCAGGAATCTGCTTCGTGCTTTTTAGGGAAGTCTAGGTTAGACTGATCTACAGGAGAAGATCAGTGAGCAGAGTGTGGCTGTACTGGAAACGGTCTCTCGTGACAGCGTGTCTCTCCCAGAGGGAAGCCCGAAGTGTTGCAAAACCTGCCCCAGGCTTTGGATCCCCTGCGGTTAGAAATTGGGGAGGAAAGGTGTGATTGCGTCTCTCCGATTCGGCTCTGCGAAGCAAAAAAATAACTCCCCTTTCTTCCACCCAGCAGCTCGACATTCAAAGATTTGGAGGGGAACAGCTTGAAGGACAGCGGACACGAAGAGAGTGACCAGACGGACAGTGAACATGATGCTCAGCGGGGCCTCTACTGTGACACAGCTGTTAATGATGTTTTGAATACCAGTGTCACTTCCATGGGGTCTCAGGTGCCCGAACAAGGTAGGTTGCCTTCATTTTGCAAATGCTGAGCATGGTATAGTAGAACCTGCTTGGTCCAAAAACAAACAAACAAACAAACAAATAAACAAACAAACCATGGTCCAGTTGGTGAGTTATTAGATTAGATTAGAATTCTTTATTGGCCAAATGTGATTGGACACACAAGGAATTTGTCTTTGGTGCATATGCTCTCAGTGTACTTAAAAGAAAAGATACCTTCATCAAGAATCATAAGGTACAACACTTAATGATAGTCATAGGGTAAGCAATCAGGAAACAATCAATATCAATATACAGTAAATCGTAAGGATACAAGCAACGGTCATACAGTCATAAGTGGAAGGAGATGGGTGATGGGAACGATGAGAAGCTTAATAGTAGTGCAGACATAGTAAATAGTTCAACAGTGTTGAGGGAATTATTTGATTAGCAGAGTGATGGCATTCGGGAAAAAACTGTTCTTGTGTCTAGTTGTTCTGGTGTGCAGTGCTCTGTAGTGTTGCTTTGAGGGTGGGAGTTGAAACAGTTTATGTCCAGGATGTGAGGGGGTCTGTAAATATTATCACAGTCCTCTTTTTGACTCGTACAGTATAAAGGTCCTCCATGGAAGGCAGGTTGGTAGCAATTAGTTTTTCTGCAGTTCTAATTATCCTCTGAAGTCTGTCCAGCTTCAGAAGGGAGAACCAGCAATGAATGTGAACAAAAGCAGCAACATCCATGGGAAAGGAAGGGAAGAGTATGTGAGAACAATTCATTTCAGGTCACTATAGTAAACAAGGATGTCAGGAGAGAGCAGATGGTGGCCTAAGGAGATTTTGGAAACCGTCCTAGAAACCGAGATGATGAGTTGGCCAAAACTGAAAGGCTAACAGTTTAGGGAAGGAATGGCTCTTTGAATGTCACCTTTAAAGTCGCCTGTCCTGCGTTTAAGCTTCGACATTACAGTCTAATGTTTCTGACCTGTCTTCCAAGATCAATGCGGCGAAAACATAAAACTGTGGAGTATCATTTATGCCTCAGAAAATGGAAAGCTTCTAAAGGCAACCTTTTCCCCACTGGAATTTATGGGAGGTATTGAAATCGCCTTTCTTTGTTATTGTCCTTTTTATTAACAATATTTTTTTAAAAAGATATTGGTACTTTATAACGAACATAACAATGGTTTGCATAGTGACTCCAAGTTTGTAAAAATATTGATTACTACAGGGAGCAAATTACGCGCCCCCTGCCTGTGTTTCTTGACAGTGCAGAAAATATTGCAGGTTGTAACTGTGATGCTAGGGTCATATTCTGATAAGAGCTCCTTCATACCTGAATGATATTTCTCCAAGCTCTTTCTTCTCCATTCTCTTAGAAGGCCTACTGTATTTTTCAGAGTATAAAAGGCTGAAAATTTGGGTGTGTCTTATACTCCAAATGTAGCTTTTTTGAAGCTTTTTTTCAGCCCTAACAAGGCGCTAGCGAGTGAAGCGATCTTCCGTGCTTTGCCTGATTTTCTCATTGCTTCTCTCTCCAAAGATCAACTGTGTTTTAGAAGCTGTTTTTTTATCTCCAAGCAGGGGATAAAAAGCATGTGTGCGCACTCAAAACCAGCAAACTAATGTGCTGAAGCTGACCAGACTAAGGATGCTAGCCAGATGAATACCTGGTAGGCAGATATCCCCCTCCCCATTTTCCTCCCCAAATCTAAGCTGCGTCTTATATTCTGGTGTGTCTTACACTCCGAAAAATATGGTAATTTTTCTCCAAGTGGCTTAGCACAGAATGAAGTCCCTCAAACATTTTGGGTGAGCGGCACCAGGTTCATACCGCTAGCATTCATTTAAAAATAGGAGGTCTTCCACAAAATGGTGGCTTTGTTGCTTTGTTATTCAGACACGATAACATGAAAGCCATGGGTGTGATGCTTGATCCCTGATGTTGCTCCAGCCGGCTGTAATTTATTTTTTTTCTGTCTTGAAGTCCTAGATGGCCAATTTTCACCTGTTGTGCTGCTATTCCCCTTTTTCCATTCAAGGTCATTTGAAAACTTCAGTTTTTTCCCCCCTTGGCTGTTACAACTTTAGATCCCAGAACACCCAGTTCTGCAATGTTGGCAAAGTGTATGTAAACATACATTTAGAGATAAATATACCCAGGTTTTTCAGGCATTGTTGTTGTTGTTGTTAGTTGCGAAGTCATGTCCAACCCATTGCGACCCCATGTACAACGTTCCTCCAGACCTTCCTGTCCTCTACCATCCTCTGGAGTCCATTTAAGCTCACGCCGACTGCTTCAGTGATGCCATCCAGCCACCTCGTTCTCTGCTGTCCCATTCTTCTTTTGCCCTCCATCGTTCCCAGCATTAGGCTCTTTTCCAGGGAGTCCTTCCTTCTCATTAGGTGGCCAAAGTATTTGAGTTTCACCTTCAGGATCTGGCCTACTAAAGAGCAATCAGGGTTGATCTCCTCTAGGACTGACCGGTTGGATCGCCTTGCAGTCCAAGGGACTCACATGAGTTTTCTCCAGCACCAGAGTTCAAAGGCCTCAATTCTTTGGTACTCAGCCTTCCTTATGGTCCAATTTTCACAGCCTTACATTGCAACAGGGAAAACCAATTTCAGGCATACTTATACATTGGAATACGCGTGTCACGCATGCAAAGGGCAGGGCATGTGGGCCAGTAAGTAGGACTTGCAGTGTTTAAATGTTTGCTGTGTGGCTGGCTGCACCTTCCCTTCAGCTAGATTCTATCTGATGGTTGGGGAAAAAAATGGGGAAAGTGATTTCTTTATTTATGAGGTTTATCTCTTTATTTATGAGGTTTAACTCCTTGCCTAAAGCTTTCCGGGCTGGTCTATTACACAGGTATAGTTGTGAATTGGCTGCGACAATCTACTAATTGAGTTACCACAGCTAGAGTCAAAATGGGGCTAATGAGAGGGAAGAGAGACATTGCTGTGTTCAGGGAAAATTGTCAGCATCTCAAAACACCCTCGCGGAAGGAAACTGCAGCAGGCGAAAGAATACAAGGTTTCTGTTAAGAGAAAAACTGATCGGGGAATGGGAGAAAAGAAAAGCAAAGCTGGATGAAATATTTCAACTGTTCCTTGCTTTCTTTTATGGCACATTCTCCTACGTAAAAACGTTTATTTGTTGACTGTAAAAGTTTTACTGCCCATTTCCCGGAGGAAGCAATGGACAAAATTAGCAATATTTAAAGCAATCAAAGCAAAATAAAAAATAAAGTGTTAGTAAGAACAGCAGTAAGGGTCTGACGGATAAAACATCTTGGGGCTGTTAAAAGTTTTTTTTGCCAAATGTCTGTTTAAAGAGGCTTGTTTCTGCCTGCTGTCTAAGACCGTATAATGTTAGAGTCAATATGTTGGTCGAGATGTTCAAGGTGGATACAAACACAGTTCTGAAAGAGAAATGGAGAAATGCTGCGGGTTTTAGGGTTGTTTTCTTGGACAGCGATGGCATTTTAGATTTTCTTTTTCTGAAGGAAAACAAACACACAAATGATAACAGTGTCAGCTTGTAAGCAAATCTGAAATATCTCCCCCCCCCGCATCTCTCTCTCCATTCATCTATCTTCTCTCTCTCTCTCTCTCCATCTATATCTGTTTATCCATCCATCCATCCATCCATCCATCCATCCATCCATCCATCCATCCATCCATCCATCCATCTCCTATCTATCTATCTATCTATCTATCTATCTATCTATCTATCTATCTATCTATCTATCTATCTATCTATCTATCTATCATCCTCCACCCACCCATCCATTCATCCATCCAGAGTGGGTTTCAGCAGGTTCTGATCAGTTCTGGAGAACCGGTAGCGGAAATTTTGAGCAGTTTGAAGAACCGGTAGTAAAAATTCTGACTGGCCCTGCCCCCATTTTTCGCTGCCTCCTGAGTCCCAGCTGATCGTGAGGAAATGGGGATTTTGCAGTAATCTTCCCCTGCCACGCCCACCAAGCCATGCCACGCCCACCAAGCCACACCCACAGAACCTGGAGTAAAAATTTTTGAAACCCACCACTGCGTCTATCTATCTATCTATCTATCTATCTATCTATCTATCTATCTATCTATCTATCTATCTATCTATCTATCTATCTATCTGATACTTTACTTATCCCAGATTCAAAGCTAACTCCAGGAGTTTACATTTTGTGGGCCTGAGTGTGAGATGGAGGCATCCTACCTTCTCCTTACTCTAAGAATTTAGCAAATGTGAATGTGTAGAGGAAGCTAGAGAAACAAAAAAAATTCCACGCGTAACTTCAAAATGTGAGGCATTTCCTAAAAGCCTGAAAAGCAATCTGCCGAAAGCTAAGAGGGTTTCTCTCCAGCCCAGATTGGAAATTATTTTCACTTTCATAATAATATTTCAACCTTAAACAAAACTCTCGTGCTCTTCTATCAAAAGGAGAGAGACAACAATGGTTGTGTCAGAGAGATGTCTTAAGATCGGCTTATACATTTTTCCTTCAAGTGCCCTCCAAGCAAGGTTTTTTTAAAAAAGCCTCCAGGTCTTTGTATGTATTAATCATTCATCCTTGTGAAGAACAGCCTTAACAAATGTGTGAGAGGACTTTGGTTCTCTCTCTTTCTCTCTCAAAATACCTGTGAGGAGACCATTATCTCTCCCTCATTTTTTTGTTGTTGCAAAGGCGTGCATAAGAGCACAAACGTGCCTACCGTTCCTGTCCTATTGTTTCTTCCTATATATATATATATATATATATATATATATATATATATATATATATATATATATATATATATATATATATATATATATGTTTATATTACCTTGTTTCTCCTCATATATATGTTTATATATTATATAATCCTTTATGTAATGCTTGTATATATTGTTACGATAAATAAATAAAATAAAATAAATAAAATTAGTGCAGCTTGACTTCTAGAGGCTACGGAGTTTCTATCAGAGACCAAGATTCACCGCAAAGTTCAAAGGACCGATTTTTAGGTCAAGGGTGTGTATCTCGGTTCCTCAGTGAATTCAAAGACTTCTGGCATGGTGTTGTGGCCCACCGGTGGCCAGTGGAGCTGGCAGCAGAATCGGACAGTGAAGAGGTTGGGGAGGAACTTGGGCCAGTCCTGGGGGCTGGAGAAAGCTCAGACGAGGGCTCTGCAAGGGAGGCAGAGAGGGGGCCAAGGCCATCTGCTACTTATATGCAGCTTCCGGAGTCTGACAGCAGCGAGGCAGAAGAACAGCAGGAGCCTGTTCCCAGTGTGAGCATGGGCAGAGCTGCCAGGCGACAAGAACAATTAAGAAAACAGGGTCAAATTGGGAGTAAAGCTTGGAGATGATTGGCCCCTCCCACAAGATATAAAAGAAGAGCGAACGGGACGTGAGCTTTTGCAGGAAGCAATTAGTTCACCTGACCGATTCAAGATTTGAAACCTCTGTTTGTGACTCTGTGCCAAGTTTGGCCTTGCCCTGCATCTGGGAATTAGCTCTTTGGCTGCGTTCCACCTGAGATAGGTGGGGGTTGATAACCTTCCCCTGAAAGATTGTTTATCAAGCCTTGCGGACTATAAATGAAAGTAATTTACAGCCGTATAAATAGAAGAGGTTTTGTGGGACTAAGATTGTGCTTTCTAAGGAAGCCTTGGTCAGAACAGATGGTTTCAAACCATGGGACAGTGTTTTTCCCCTGGAAACCAATTGAAATGGGGCATTTTCACTTTTGTACACCATCAAATGGGAGAAATAAGGCAGTTCCAGGTTCATCTAAAGAAAGGGATTGAATAATCTTTTGCTGTCATATTAAGATGTCCCAGTTAGAGAATGACACTGAAGATCAAAAAAGAAGACACAGACTATGTATGTCTAGTTTAATGAAAAGAATGACTAGGGGAGACATGATAGCAGTGTTCCAATATCTCAGGGGCTGCCACAAAGAAGAGGGAGTCAAGCTATTCTCCAAAGCACCTGAGGGCAGGACAAGAAGCAATGGGTGGAAACTAATCAAGGAGAGAAGCAACTTAGAACTAAGGAGAAATTTCCTGACAGTTAGAACAATTAATAGGTGGAACAACTTGCCTGCAGAAGTTGTGAATGCTCCAACAATGGAAAGTTTTAAGAACATTTTGGATAACCGTTTGTCTGAAATGGTGTAGGGTTTCCTGCCTGGGCAGGGGGTTGGACTAGAAGACCTCCAAGGTCCCTTCCAACTCTGTTATTATGTTAATATGTTGACTATTTTCAAAGTTGGGACTTGTTTTACCAATGGTTAGACGACAGAGGTAGAAACTAGGAACTGGAAAAATACCCAGACAACATGCTGTTCACAAAGGACTCTCTAAGCGGTTTTACAGAGTCAGCCTCTTGCCCCCAACAATCTGGTTCCTCCTTTTAACGACCTCAGAAGGATGGAAGGCTGAGTCAACCTTGAACCTGGTGAGATTCGAACTGCCAAATTGCAGGCAGCCGGCAGTCAGCAGGCGTGGCTTGCAGTACTGCACTCTAACCACTGCGCCACCACGGCTCTGCTAGAACCTCCAAACAAGCTTTTAGAATCTCATGTAAGATAAAGATGCATTCATGGGCTTTCTTTGTAAAAGAGAAGGTTGGTTGAGTTTCTTTTTTAATTTTAGGTTCCTATGAGGAGTGATAAAAATGTACAGAGAATTGTCTCAAATGTGTGAGTCAACCTTAGCATGCTGTCAGCAGAATGAGCAGATCACTCGGATGATCACTCCGAGTGATCAGTCCAGATCAGACGGTTCCTGTATGGAGGGATATCTTGAATTGCTTTCTAAATTGCAATCATTATTTCTGAATTGGCACCTTTGCTTGGGTACAAAAAGCTGTCTTCTGGAGGGTTTTTCTTCTTTTTTTCTTTTTTTTGGGGAAGGGGGAGACAAATGCATTGCCTCATTAGGGATAATTTTATTTACATGTTGCCTGTTCATAGCTGGCTTTTCTATTTTGAATTGTCAAGGAGGTGCTATTAAGCCATTTTGTTCATTTTCTATCCATTTCTTGGGAAATACAGTAGACCTTGAACAGTGTTGGGATTCAAATAATTCAACAATCGGCTCTCTGCCCTTATGACTGGCTGGGGTGGGCATGGCCAGGGTGGGCGTGTCTAGGGTGTGTGACAGGCAGAACTCGGCCTCCTGCAGCCCCTGGGAGCAAAATCGGGTAGTGGGGTGAGGGAAACGTGTCGCCCCACCCATCCTGTTTTGGGCCTAGGAGGCCTCCCTGAAGCCTCCTGGAGGTGGAAATGGGCCGCAGGGGGGGGGGGTTGTCATCATCCCATTTTGGGCCTAGTAGGCCTCCCTACACTTACCCGGAAGCCAAAATGGAGCGCATGGGGACTTCTGGAAGGGGAAGGGAGGGGCGGTGCCAGCCAGAAATTTAACTACCGGTTCGCCCGAACTGGTCTGTACCGGCTGAATCCCACCACTGATCTTGACTAACATTGGCCATAGCCTTGGAAATAAAGGCTGACTTTCTTTCACTATTGTGGTAGAAAAATATTTCTATTTTGAGAGGAAAAAACAACAACACCTCAGACTTGCAGTTCTGGGTATATTCATAAAAAGTGATTCCACTTAACCCCCACAAACCCTTCTAAATGGGAGTTCACGGAGGTGATTTTGGAGTTCCTGTCCATCATCCCTGCTTAATGGGACACTGGTGGCATTCTCTGCAATAATGTATTTTCTGGACAGTCATCTTATGGGCAGAGATGAAGAGATTAAACATTTATAGATTAAACATTTATAGCGCTCTGAAAGTTTAAATCCTTTTCCAGACCCTCAACCCTTGCTGAAATAGCTTAGTGGCTCCACCGGTGAAGGAGAAAAAAAAAAAGATTTTGGAACGTATTTTATCTTCCAAAAAGATTTCGGAAGATAAAAAGTTTATGGGAAGGAACGATTGGGAGAGGTTGCCTGGATAATGTGGGGGAAGTGGTCATTTTAAAGCAGTTATGCTTGATGAGCAGTGTTCATTAACTATATGAAGTTCATAATTACACACATGCACACCGAGAGCTTCTGCACCAGAGACAAATTCCTTGTGTGTCTAATCGTACATTGCTGTTCTGTTCTGTTCCGTTCCGTTCTGTTCCATTATTAATCTACTCCTAATTCTATTATTCTATTCCTAATTCTGTTCTGTTCAGTGGTGGGTTTCAAATTTTTTTACTACTGGTTCTGTGGGCGTGGCTCGGTGGGCGTGACAGGGGAAGGATACTGAAAAATCTCCATTCCCTCCCAATCAGCTGGGACTCGGGAGGCAGAGAATAGATGGGGGTGGGGCCAGCCAGAGGTGGTATTTGCCGGTTCTCCGAAGTACTCAAAATTTCCACTACCGGTTCTTCAGAACTGGTCAGAATCTGCTGAAACCCACCTCTGGTTCTGTTCTATCATACACCATTCCATTCCATTATTATTCTACTCCTAATTCTGTTATTCTGTTCCTAAATCTGTTCTGTTCTATGCTATGCTATGCTATTCCATTCCGTTCCGTTCCATTATTATTCTGCTCCTAATTCTATTATTCTATTCCTAATTGTGTTCTATTCCTAATTCTATTCTATTTCATTCCATTCCATTCCATTCCATTCCACTCCATATGGTGATTGTGAATGGCTAGAATTTAGGATGCCTGGAATGGAGATGAAAGTAGAAATCAAGGTTCTTCCAGGTGGAACCTCCTCTTCCTCCTTTTTCTAGCTCTTCCCGCCTCCCCCAGATTAAATTCACCCTTTGCTGCCATTTTTGTGTGTGAACAAATATTTCATTATCTGCAAAGCGAGACAGCTGATCTAGAGCTCCTTTTAAGAGAAGAAGTTGATACTGTTAGTCTTTCGTCTAGTAGTGTCTAGAGGAAGTGCCAAATGCCTTAATGCATTCGGTGCAAATGTTATGTAAATTATATGGAGGTGTGAATGAAATATGTAAATCTACCACAGCTCTGCAGGACCTGGTAGCTTTTTCACAGATTTTGGGCTGGAGATCCCCTGTCGTTCTAATCTCGCCTGTTAACTCTCCTAGTTGCAGATTTAGTAAGGTGACTTTTCTGAGACTTTCTACCACTCCATGCAAGGCGGGTGGGTGGGTTGTATAATGATGGTGGGGATGGAACTTTAGCAGTAATTTTATTAAAAATGACAGTTGCAGTAATACAAACTAAAAACAATAGAAGGCTAAACAGCTAAAATAGAAGGCGCAGAAAAAAGAATGCAAAATAGAAAAGAATCAAAAGTAAAAATATAATAAAGAAAAAAAGAAATATATAAAAAACAATTTCTCCTTCATCTCAACAAGTATAGACAATTTTAGTAACTTATCACTTTCTCTTAAAATACAACGAATGTTCCAGTGGTGGGTTGCCCCCGGTTCGGTTTTATAGAACTGGTAGTAAAACCGGCGGGAGGCTCCTCCCACTGACCCAAACATCATCAAAAGTGTTCTGCATATGCAAACTTGTAGTAAAGGTAAGTTGAACCCACCCCTGGAATGATCTCTTCTTCCTCTTTCTCATCTCATATTTCTAAAGAAATCCTTAAAACCTTGTCGTTCAGTCCTGATCAGCAAAAATCTTGTAACTGCTACCAGTGATAACAGATCTATTTTAATTTTGATCAAAGAAACCAACTTCATATTCCTACCCATTACTCTTAACAATCTTGATCCTTAGTCCTTTCCAATAAAGGACTTAAAACTGTATTTAAAACTTACTTCATTAAGGATTGAAGGGAATTTACCCAGTGTTTTCAGACTTATCATTCCAAAGGATCTTAATTGCTGAAAAGCAGTTAATGAGCAATTTTCAAACATGATTAGAATAGCAAGTATGAAAACCTAGTGACCTTCCAAAGGTGCCAATAATAGCCTGAGCAAGACAGCAATAGCAAGGCAGCTATTCCCTCACCTTCCAAAGCTCTAAGCCGCCTGGAAACCACTATCTTGTGGTATCCTCATAAATAGCAACCGTATGGAGTGTTTGTGGTTGAAGTGAAGTCCTTTTCTTGTCGAGAGAAATTATGAAGAGACAGTCTATTTGCCAGCTCTTCATTCTGTTCTGGTTGTTGCCTCCAGTCTTCAGCTCACCATTTCTTCCTTGGAGATTGAAGTTATGCAGTTGTGTTTCTTTGTGTTATTGTCTTTAAATAAGAATGGTGATTTAAATAAGAACGGCCTGTTGGCTTTAATGCTGCAATAGTATGTTGAGCACAGTTTTGCATCTACAGTGACAAAGTATGACCTAGGTATCTGTTGACAGGTTTCTTAATTGACCAGTTGCTTGTCTCCACTTTTCATCACTGGAATTCAAAGATGGTGTCCATTAAGTTTTCAGATGGTTTCCCATTCTTAAAGTTTGATAGCATCTTTTCTGGCTAATAAACATTATTAGTGTCAGTTTAAGGCAGGGGTGAAATGCTACCAGATTGGATTGGATCGGGCGAGTAGGTAGCAGAGATTGGGTCTGGTTCGCCGAACCGGTAGCAGTTTCTGGCTGGCCATGCCCCCGAACCAGTCCACGGCCCACAGTCCTGCCTTCCATGCTGCCTTCCTGGCATCCCAGTGGCCAGCTTGCAAGGCAGGCAACCAGAAGCCCATGTGGAAGGCAGGTAAGCATGGCAGGGCTTCGGGGAAGGAGCTAGCAGCTTACTCCCTTCCCCGAAGCCCTGCCATGCTTGCCTGCCTTCGCAAGCTGGACACCCACCAAGCCACACCCACAGAACCGGTAGGGAAAATTTTTAGATTTCATCCCTAGCTTAAGGTCTTGTGAGCTGTAGCTCCCTTCCTCAGATGCATAGAACAGGTAGACTCGTGTGATATTAAATGGGGGTGGGTGGGGGATAAGGTGGGGCAGAGAATTTGGGGGAAGAGGAGAATGTCGGGAAGAAAAGAAAGAGAAGGTACCTTCTCATAAACTTCATAATATAGCCCTGCTTTGAAAGAAGGAAGAGTGGGGAGAAGATGCGTTCTTGATGTCTATGGAGATTCTCAGTCTTCCAGGTCATGGTTGTCCCAAAGGTGCTTTTTCAAAAGGCAACCAAGATTTTGTTTTTCCTTGAAGAAGACATTTTGCTTCTCATCCAAAAAGCAGAGAAGAACAGTTCTAATCCAAGAACTGAAGAAGCTTCTTGGATGAGAAAACGGAATGTCTTCAAGGAAAAACAAAGTCCAGTTGCCTTTTGAAAAAGCACCTTTGGGACAACCATGGCCTGGATGACTGAGAATCTCCGTAGACATCAAGAACGCATCTACTCCCCCCTCTTCCTTCTTTCAAAGCAGGGCTGTATTATGAAGTTTATGAGTAGGGAAGGTAGTAAGAAACTCAATGGCCATGAGGAATCTTCTTGACTTCTGCCTCTAATCTCATTTAGCCATCAGAATTGTACCCAGGCCTTCTTAACTTTTTCTTGGTCTTCCTGATTGACTAGAATAATTTCATCAGCCAGATAAATTGCTTTTAATTGCTGTAATATGCACCCAATTTGGAATTCATTACTGCACTGAATTGTTTTCCTTTCCTTAATTGATATCAAATGGAATATATACCAGAACCCACACACATACTCTAATTTCTTTTGGCGGTGGGAGCAGAAGGGCACCTGCCGACAAGTTAATAATCTGTTGATTTCCAGAGGTCCAATAGACTCCCACTTCAAATGTGCTCCACGTCTTTATTTATCAGCTCTTCCATTATTCTGAACTTTTGTGAGGCTGGGTCAGTTCAGAGGAAAACAAGGCTCAACAGAAGTCGAAAGGTTTTAAGATCTTCCAGCCTGTTACAAGTGTGTAATTAAAAATATATCAATAGAGCTGCAAAGAATTATGCATCTTACAATAAATCACAGGTAGGTCTCAATTTATGACCACAATTGAGCCCAAAATTGTGGCTCAAAGGTTGACTCAGTCTTCCAATCCTTATGAGGTTGGTAAAATGAGGACCCAGATTTTGGGGGATAAGATGCTGACACTGCAAACTGCTTAGAGAGAGCTGTAAACACTGTGAAGCGGTATATAAGTCTAAGTGCTATTGCTATGTAAGCCATGGTGGCGCAGTGGTTAGAATGTAGTATTGCAGGTTGACTCTGCCCACTGCCAGCAATTCGATCGTCATCAGCTCAAGGTTGACTCAGCCTTCCATCTTTCCAAGGTGGGTAAAATAAGGACCCAGATTGTTGGAGGCCATATGCTGACTCTGTAAACTCCTTAGAAAGGGCTGTAAAGCACTGTGAAGTGGTATATAAGTCTAAGTGCTATGGCTATTCATTGGGTCTTCAATATAGAATAGAATAGAATAGAATAGAATTTTTATTGGCCAAGTGTGATTGGACACACAAGGAATTTGTCTTGGTGCATATGCTCTCAGTGTACATAAAAGAAAAGATACCTTCATCAAGGTACAACATTTACAACACAATTGATGGTCAATATATCAATATAAATCATAAGGATTGCCAGCAACAAAGTTACAGTCATACAGTCATAAGTGGAAAGAGATTGGTGATGGGAACGATGAGAAGATTAATAGTAGTGCAGATTTAGTAAATAGTTTGACAGTGTTGATGGAATTATTTGTTTAGCAGAGTGATGGCCTTCGGGAAAAAACTGTTTTTGTGTCTAGTTGTTCTGGTGTGCAGTGCTCTATAGCGTCGTTTTGAGGGTAGGAGTTGAAACAGTTTATGTCCAGGATGCGAAGGATCTGTAAATATTTTCACGGCCCTCTTCTTGATTCGTGCAGTATACAGGTCCTCAATGGAAGGCAGGTTGATAGCAATTATTTTTTCTGCAGTTCTAATTATCCTCTGAAGTCTGTGTCTTTCTTGTTGGGTTGCAGAACCGAACCAGTTCCTTGCTTCAGCATTTCGAGGCTGGGCTTATGAAAGCCAACTGGTTTCAAACGGCCTCAAATACGGTAGTTTTCCTTCTCAGCCGCCGAGCCACCAGGGAAGCTGTCTGTCTGGAATAGCTTCTGACATTGCAAAGCTGTGCGGCGCCGTGCTCCGTAAATGGTGGCGTGGACCAGATGCTCAGAGCATAATTGAAAATTCCATTTTATCAGAATAGCATTTGCTGTCAGAAAGTTTTATCTTTACTTCTACAAAGAGGTTGATTAGATCCCTCAGGGGCCGAATTAGCATCTCCGAGGCTGGATATCCTCTTTTGCAATTCATGGAGTTATTCCTCCTTTGGTTTCGCTCACATCGCATGCATAAGAAAAATAATAAAAAAATGCCGAAAACAGTGTGTTCCAATGCCCTCTTGCAAACTTCCCCTGTTCCTTAAGTGGAGATACTTCATTTCAGTTTGGTACAAAGAGACTGAGGAAGGGAAAATATAATGCATCTTCAATCGTCTTTTGTCGCCGAGCTTTTAGCTGAGCAACTCAAACCAGTTGAGAAATGCTCGTTTCTAGCATATTTCTAGCATATGCAAGTAGATCAGCTTCATTCACGTTGGAGTGTCAGTCAGAAGTATATTATTTGAATAGTATGGTAGGAATGGCAGGATCAAGAAATACAGACGAAGAAAAAAGCAAAGAAGCTAAGACTATGGTCTGTATCTCTCTCTCTCTCTCTCTCTCTCTCTCTCTCTCTCTCTCTCATCTATCTATCTATCTATCTATCTATCTATCTATCTATCTATCTATCATCTATCTATCTATCTATCTATCTCTGCCTGTCTCTTTCTCTCTCTCTCTCTCTGTCTGTCTGTCTATCTACCTACCTACCTAGCTACTCTGTTTCCCTGAAAATAAGACATCCCCTGATAATAAACCCAATCGGGCTTTTGAGCGTATGCACTAAAATAAGCCTTCCCCCTGAAAATAAGCGAAAATATTTAAACACAGAGCTAGAAATCAGGTAAGATGGCAAGAGGAGCCCCATCTTGCTCACGTGCCCCAAAATAATAAGACTTCCCCAAAAATAAGGCCAAGCGCTTATTGTGAGGTTCACAAAAATATAAGACAGGGTCTTATTTTTGGGAAAACATGGTATCTGTCTGTCTTTCTTTCTTTCTTTCTTTCTTTCTTTCTTTCTTTCTTTCTTTCTTTCTTTCTTTCTTTCTTTCTTTCTTTCTTTCTCTCCATGCCTGTCTGTCACCTCTGTCCCTCTTTTTGTCTCTCTCTGTCTCTCTTTGTTTCTCTCTCTCTCTCTCTGTCTCCCTGTTTCTCTCTGTCTTTCTCTCCTTGTCTATCTGTCCGTCCCTCTCTCTCTCTCCCCCCCCTCTTTTTCTCTCTGTCTCTGAAGCTCAGCAACTCTATGTGACAAGGTTGCCAACCACATCCTCAGATACTAGATCTATACTATCCCACATCATATTTAACTGTGATTTATTCACACAATACATCCAGCCCAAATGAAACCAAAGATATGTTGGCATAGCAATGTTTAAACCTGGTCAGGGGCTGGATACTTGGGCAGAGATTTATCGCGAGGGAGCTAAAATCAGACCTGAGCTCTTTGGATCAAAATATGAAATATGTATCTCCACACCTGGAGCTTAAGCGGTGCACCACAACACACACAGGAATCTTGACAGCCAAGTTACACAATAAGCAGCTTATCCTATACCATAAGTAGCTTATTGTTTTGCCTTCAAGAAAAATAAAAACCAAATTGCAACTATTTCTAGAAGAATTTCCGAAGGGTGGGGAAGAGAAAGATTAAAGTTGTGTCTGAACAAATCTCTTGTAGACCATTGACTTGGAGCCTAACCAAGTAAAATCCATCGTGCCCTTTGATTCTGAACACAACTTAAGTCCTCGACTTATGACCACAATTGAGCCCAAAATTTCTGTTGCTTAAGTGAGACATTTGTTAAGTGAATTTTGCCCTATTTTATGACCTTTTTTGTTCCCTGTTGTTAAGGGAATCACTGCGGTTGTTAAGTTAGTGACACCCAGCGGTGGTATTCATTTACCTTCGCTAGCGGTTCGCAAAGGTGAGCGTGTGCGCATGCTCAGAGCATCAAAATCGGGACATGATTATGTCCGGGCGAGTGGGCAGAGCCTCCTACCGCCACTGCTACAGGTTCGCCCGAACCGGATAGACCTGGCTGAATACCACCACTGGTGACACCGTTGTTAAGTGACTCTGGCTTCCCCATTGACTTTGCATGCCAGAAGGTCAACAAAGGGGATCATGTGACCCCAGGATAGTGCGACCGTCATAAATATGGGTCAATTGCCAAGTTCCGAATTCGGATCACATGTTTTCAGGGATGCTACAACGGTCCTACAATGTGAAAAATGGCCGTGTCACTTTTTTCAATGCCCTCATAACTTTGAAGGGTCACTAAACAAACTGTGGCACATCGAGGACTTACCTGTATTGAAGCTTATTCAATATGATCAAAAATTGGGAATCCTGCCTGCGGTTCACTTCTCCCTACCCATCACCCTGGGCTCAAAGCATGCTGCAGCGAAATCTTTCATCTTGGAATGTGTCTTGAATGATAACAGATTAACAGAGTTGGAAGGGACCTTTTAGGTCATCTAGTCCAATCCCCCCCCCACCCAAGCAGGAGACCCTACACCATTTCTGACAGCTGGCAGTCCAGTCCCTTCTTGAAAGTCTCAAGTGATGAAGCTCCCGCAACTTCCAAAGGCAATTTCTGTTCCACTGGTTGACTGTTCTCACTGTTAGAAAATTTATCCTTATTTCTAGGTTGAATCTCTCCTTGTTCAGTTTCCATCCTTTATACCTTGTCTGGCCTTTGGGTGCCTTGGAAAATAGCTTGACCCGCTCCTCTCTGTTGCAGCCCCTCAAATATTGGAAGACTGCTATCATTGTTTCCCCTGGTCCTTCTCTTCACTTAGACTAGCCATGCCCAGTTCCTGCAACCGTTCATCGTATGCTTTAGCCTCCGGTCCCCTAATCATCCTGGTTGCTCTTCTCTGTAATTTTTCTAGAGTCTGGGAATGAATCTGGGACGACAGGAGTTTGATAGGGACGGTGGATGCAATTGTGCCTTCATGCTGGCAATGGGATAGAGCACGGCATCCCAAATGGCGATATGGTGATGACTTCTCCATCTCTTTACAGGGCATCGAGTTAGGGGGAGGAGAACGAAAATGGAGTAGGTGGCCTTTTCTGGCTTAGAATATTGTTTTCTGTTTTATTATATATTGTTGTGACAGAGGCTCAAGTAGCGATTACTAAACACAATTCAGTCCTCAACAACTTATTTCAATAAAACAGCTGAGAATTAATTCATTCTCAGCTTCATCCAAAACAAAATTCGTAATAACCAGTCTATCCAGCCTTATCACCAACCTTTGATGTCTTTGGCAACCTGCCAAAGGCTTTTCTTGGCAAAAATCCCGCAAAGTTCAAGAGATGCTGACAAGAAACACTGGAATCAACGTTGCTTTCCAACAAAGAACCCAACGGCTCGTTGCTGCTCTTTTAAGCCTTATGGGAGTGGCCAATCATCTCCTGGCCTTACTCCTGAGTTGTCCTTTTTTCTTCAGCTGCTCCTGCCTTCTGGCAGCTCTTTGCATGCTTGCACTAGGAACAGGCTCCTCCTGTTCTTCTGCCTCTCTGCTGTCTGCCTCTGGAGGCTCCGGAGTCTGCGCATTGCTCCCAGATGGCCCTGGCCCCATCTCTGCCTCCGGCCTTCCCCTGACTCCAGGACTGGCTCATTGTCCTCCCCAGCCTCCTCACTGTCCGACTCCGCTGCCAGCTCCACAGGCTGATGGCGGACCACAACATATATATTCTCCCCGTTTCTCTCCGTGTTTAAAAATAAAAGGCTGCTGTGTTGGCCACCCTGTCTGCCTCTCAGCTCTGTGGCAGTATGGAAAATAATTTTAGAAAACACAGGTATCGAGGGATCCGCAGCTAATTAGAAAGAAAACGCTGGCTTTCGTTTAAGAATCTCACCTTTTATGTTCTTGTTTTTGTTAACACCTGCAGAGTTCCTCTATCATTTAAGTAGCATCGGAGGGACAAGCACTTAGGGATGGATACTGATGCGGCGGGGGGGGGGAGGGGAGAAGAGGGGGATAAAGCAACATAAAGGCATCATCGTCTGATTTTGAAGCAAAGGGGAAAGAAAACAAAGGAAATTAAATAAGGCCTCTTTGCTTTCGCTTGCCATGGAAACTTCCCAAGAATGATTTCAGTTTGAAGAAAAAGTGTTGGGGCCTTGAATACACTCACTGATGTGCAACCTGTGCAGATAGTTCCCGACTTACAAAAAGTCCATTTAGTGACGGTTCCAAGTTGCAACACCACTGGAAAAAGGTGACTTATGACCCTTTTTTTCCCACACTTATGACCGTCCGCGTGGTCACGTGATCAAAATTCAGAAGCCTGGCAACTGGCTCGCATTTATAATGGTCGTTAAATTTGTCCCCGGGATCATGGATTCCCTGTTGTGACCTTCTGATCAGCAAAGCCAGATTCACTGAACAGCCGTGTCACGAACTGACTTAACGGCGGCGGTCATTCACTTAACAACGGTGAGAAAGGGAGGTCGTAAAACGGAGCAAAACTCACTTAACAAATGTCTCGCTTACCAGCCTAAATTATGGCGGTAAGCCTAGGACTACCTATAGTTTGGTCACCAACTTCTTGAACTCAAAGATTCAGTGTTTTTTTCTGCCCGCAGGGAGACCAGTAGCAGAGAATACCTGTTTTTATGAAGATAAAGCAAAATATTCATATTGTAGTAACAGTAACAGGGTTGGAAGGGACCTAGGAGGTTATCTAGTTCATCAAGAATCATAAGATACAACACTTAATGATAGTCATAGGGTAGAAATAAGCAATCAGGAAACAATCAATATCAATATAAATCGTAAGTATACAAGCAACAAAGTTACAGTCATGCAGTCATAAGTGGAAGGAGATGGGTGATGGGAACGATGAGAAGACTAATAGTAATAGTAATGCAGACTTAGTGAATAGTTTGACAGTGTTGAGGGAATATCCGAATATGCAAGCCCAATGTTGGCGAAGTGAATGTGAGGATGCTACTTATTTTCATATATGGTGGACTTGTAAAAAAATCAAAGCATTTTGGATTAAAATACGGTGGATTATGCAGAATATTCTGAAAAAGAAGATAAAATTTACTCCGCAGTTGTTTTTATTGGGTATAATTACAGACTGTACAGTTATAGAGACTAAGTTGATTCTAAATTTAATAACAGCAGCGAGACTTTTGGTTGCACAATACTGGAGGAGAGAAGATTTACCTACGATTGAAGAATGGACACTTAAAGTATCAAACTTAGCAGAATCTCTGCGTATTTGAAAGAACACTCACAAGAAAAATATGTATTGGAGTGGAGAAGGTGGATTGATTATGTTCAAAACAAGTATCGGACTAAAAAGTACCCAATAATCTATGAATAATGTTATGAATGGTATATATTAATGTATATGTTTAAATGGGAAAGGGGAGTTAAGGGGGTGTTGGAAGAGTGTGTATATGAGGTAGATTTTTGTGGTATTTTAGCTTATGATTGATTATACCCTGCATTTTGTTCTGGGAAGTCTCGGGGGGGGGATGTTGGGGGGGAGAAGGAGGAGGGAGCGGGGAAGTGGGGAACGATGGTTTAAAAATTTGTTCTTTGTAAAACTTTTTCAATAAAAAAAAACAAAAAACACCCAACTATTTCCATTTCATAGAACACTGGAGCAAGGATGAAACTGACCAGATAGGTTAAAGCCTGCAGACGCTTGTGGTCAGTTGTACTTCTACAGATCCCTTTTACCCTTGTGGAGACCATATCTCTCCCTCTTGTTTTTAAGAGCTGTGGTGGTG
This sequence comes from Ahaetulla prasina, assembly GCF_028640845.1. NCBI lineage: Eukaryota > Metazoa > Chordata > Lepidosauria > Squamata > Colubridae > Ahaetulla > Ahaetulla prasina. Next base: position 12,461,911 of record NC_080549.1, on the reverse strand, counting down.
CAGTGGTTAGAATGCGGCATTGCAGGCCCACTCTGCCGACTGCTAGCAGTTCGAACCTCATCAGCTCAAGGTTGACTCAGCCTTCCATCCTTCCGAGGTGGGTAAAATGAGGACCCAGATTGTTGGGGCTAATATGTTGACTCTGTAAACCACTTACAGCAGGCTGTGAAGCATTGTGAAGTGGTATATAAGTCTAAGTGCTATTGCTATTGACTCAGCATTCCATCCTTCCAAAATGAGGATCCAGATTGCTGGCGGGGGGGGGGGGCAATAGGCTGATTCTGTAAAGTGCTTAGAGAGGGCTGTAAAGCACTGTGAAGTAATATAAGTGTTATAGCTATTTTCCTTCCTTCCTCCTTCCCTCCCTCCCTCCCTCCCTCCCTCCCCCCTCCCTCCCTCCTTCCTTCCTTCCTTCCTTCCTTCCTTCCTTCCTTCCTTCCTTCCTTCCTTCCTTCCTTCCTTCCCTCCCTCCCTAATTCTGCCCATTGCCAGCAGTTTGATCTTGACAGGCTCAAGGTTGACTCTACCTTCCATCCTTCCGAGGTCAGTAAAATGAGAACCCAGATTGTTGGAGTGCAATAGGCTGATTCTGTAAATCGCTTAGAGAGGGGCTGTAAAGCACTGTGAAGCGGTATATAAGTCTAAGTGCGACTACTATTTTTGAATCTTCGAAGCTCCAACGTTCTTCCGTTCTCATGATGTTCCATCTCTGGTTGGCCAGCTCCTGAGAAACTTTCCTGCGAATGTCCTCTGTTCGCCAAGAGAAGTAATCCTGTTCCGTCTTGAGATTCAAGGAACTATTCCGGAATTGTTTTAAGCCTCTTGTTTAGAAGAATTTTGCCCCGTTAAATATCGGAGGTGTTTCTTCCCTTTGGTTGAAAGATATTGCGGCTTTCTCTTCTTCTTCTTCTTCTTCTTCTTCTTCTTCTTCTTCTTCTTCTTCTTCTTCTTCTTCTTCTTCTTCTTCTTCTTCTTCTTCTTCTTCTTCTTCTTCTCCTTCTCCTTCTCCTTCTCCTTCTCCTTCTCCTTCTCCTTCTCCTTCTCCTTCTCCTTCTTCTTCTTCTTCTTCTTCTTCTTCAAAAGCTGGGCTCTGCATCTAGACGTCCATTTCATATTTTAGCAGTGGGGTAGGTGTGCGAATCAAAAGAGACCTTCTGTTCAAACAGCATGGAAGTGAATCCCTGATCTGAAACCATGATCAGTCTACATAGCTAATGAGTCTGAAAACAGACTGGACCGCCAGAGGTGGCATGGAGAAGCACGCGTTATAAACTAACAGTCTTTTGTTAACCTTTTTGGTGTTTTTTTTTTCTTTTGTGCGTGACACTGATTAAAGCTGAAACGGGAGCTACATTGTGTTGGATTTCAAAGCGGAAATAGCAATGTTCATACCGACGACTCCTTTGGATGGCTCACCTTTGCGCGTACCGCATTTGCTTCTTAATTGGAAGGCTTGCTTTTCATTGGAGGATTGGCTGATTAACGTGGCAGTCTTAGCAGCATTGGAAACAGCAGGGGGAAGGAGAAAAAAAAAAGATATATATTGGAACCGCTGATAAATTACATTCAGGAGATCTGTCTGCCTGCCTGCCTGCCTGCCTGCCTGCCTGCCTATCTATCTATCTATCTATCTATCTATCTATCTATCTATCTATCTATCTATCTATCTATCTATCTATCTATCTATCTATCTATCTATCTATCTATCATCGCCATATATGTATATCTATATCATCTATCTCTATCTCTATATCTATAGCTATCTCTATCTCTATCTCTATCTATCTGTCTATCTTTCTGTCTGCCTATCTATCTATCTATCTATCTATCTATCTATCTATCTATCTATCTATCTATCTATCTATCACCATTATATCTATATCTATATCTATTTTTGTAGGTTTTCACGGGTATAGGTATGTAGGTCTTGGCGTATTCGGGTCTTTTCCCATGTAAGGTTGAGACTATCTTGGCGACATTTCAACGAGGTCTCACTCATCATCTTCAGGCTGGTGCTTATGGCTTCATGCCTTTGCTCGCACAAGCACGAAGCCGTAAGCACCAGCCTGAAGATGATGAGTGAGACCTCGTCGAAACATCGCCAAGATACTCTCAACTTTACATGGGAAAAGACCCGAATACGCCAGACCTATATCTATATCTATATTTACAGTATATCATCTATATCTATCTATCTATCTATCTATCTATCTATCTATCTATCTATCTATCTATCTATCTATCTATCTATCTATCTATCTATCTATCTATCTATATCATCTATCTCTATCTATCATCTATCTATCTATATCTATCTATCTATCTATCTATCTATCTATCTATCTATCTATCTATCTATCTATCTATCTATCTATCTATCTACCTATCTATTACAATATATATATCGATAGATAGACAGAGAGACAGAGACAGACAGATCTCCTGAATGTAATTTATAAGCGGTTCCAATATATATCATTTTATATATAGATAGGGTTCCAAATCAGGGGGGAAAGAATATGGCTTGAAAGTGTTGCGTTTGCCGGGCTGCAAAACAAATCAAAAAAGACCAAAAATAATGTTCCCATTACAATGGTTAGGATAACTTAATAGCAGGGGTGACTTCCTTCACCCGAGCAGTGCATTACAGCATGAGGAGTGTGCTTGCTCGGAAAGCAGTGAATTGTACGAGAGGGTTGATTATGCGGTTAAATAGGAAATTGTGTATTCGCCATAGCAACCTGGATCAGTCTGGCTGCTTCTCTGAAAGCCCAGAGCCCCTGTATTAAAGAAACAGTAACTGTAAACACGAGCTGGTCTGTAGGTTTGTGTGCGTCAGAATGCCAATGATGTTAATATTAATTGAAAAAAGAAAAAATTAGAGTCAAATTGGCCTTTGTTTCCCCCCGTTTTTAAAAGCTGAATCTTCCTTTTTATTTATCAAGTAACAAAATGACTCAGATTGTTGTGGTAGGGCATCGGAAATGTTGTCACCACGCAGGATTCTTGGCCCCCTTATTAATATTCTTTAATTAAAACAAATAGCACGTGGAGAGGTTTGCAACTGCTGTCTTTCCGGGATTTCATGTTTAAATTTCTCCACTGCAATCTTTGCATTTCTGGAAAGGCTTCGACTCGTGGAAGAGCTGAATCAGACCCTGAGGGTGTCTTGAAGATCAGCCAAGATCAACCAGGTCATGCCACTGACTGGGACAAAATGCCTGGTATTTAAATTATGGTGGGGAAGATTTCTTTTTCTGTCTGTCTGTCATCATCTTTTAATGACACCATAATCCCTTGTGAGATGGAGTCTGTGGAGTATGTTGACAACTGAATGGAGCTGAATGTTTGCTGGCCGGATGTCCTTCATGTTGCTAATGCAGAATTATATTCAGCAGAGTATCTATCATCTATTATCTATCTATCTATCTATCTATCTATCTATCTATCTATCTATCTATCTATCTATCTATCTATCATCTATCTATCTATCTATCTATCTATCTATCTATCTATCCATCCATCCATCCATCCATCCATCTAGCATCCATTCATCCATCTATCTATCTATTCATCATCTAGCATCTATCTATCTATCTATCTATCTATCTATCTATCTATCTATCTATCTATCTATCTATCTATCTATCTAGCAACCATTCATCTATCTATCTATTCATCATCTAGCATCCATCCATCTATCTATCTATCTATCTATCTATCTATCTATCTATCTATCTATCTATCTATCTATCTATCTATCATCATCATCTATCTATCTATCTATCTATCCATCCATCCACCCGCTCACCCAACCCCACCTATCTATCTATCTGTCTGTCTATCTATCTATCTATCTATCTATCTATCTATCTATCTATCTATCTATCTATCTAAATGTTTTAAAGCGAACACAAATATAGAATAAAGAAAACAGAGAAGAAAAAAAGACAAATCCCTTCCTTCCTTCCTTCCTTCCTTCCTTCCTTCCTTCCTTCCTTCCTTCCTTCCTTCCTTCCTTCCTTCCTTCCTTCCTTCCTTCCTTCTACTATTGCTTGTGTCTGTTTTCCTTCCTCCCTCCCTCCCTCCTCCCTTCCTTCCACCCTCCTTCCTTCCTTAAAATGTTACACTATTGCTTGGGTCTCCTTCTTCCCTCCTCCCTCCCTCCCCCTTCTTTCCTCCCTCTTCCTTCCTTCCTTCCTTCCTTCCTTCCTTCCTTCCTTCCTTCCTTCCTTCCTTCCTTCCTTCCTTCCTTCCTACCTACCTACCTACCTACCTACCTACCTACCTACGTTGCACTGTTGCTTGGGTGTTTTGTCTTCTAGGTGACAGCTGCAGTGGAAGCTTCATTTCGTAATAAATAAGCTGACTCTCATTCCCGTCTCCTTGATTTGCATATTGTAACATATTGTGGGCTTTGAATCTTCTGTCGGAATGTCGTTGATGCACTGTTTCTTCGTGATTTGTCTAATCCTCTTTTTTACTGCCAATTCTTCATAGTACAATAAATGCATCTTATTTGTAGGCATTTGCTTACTGGAGGGAGGTGGCAATTGTAGCTATTGTATCTGTTGTTGCTTTCTTTTGCCGCTGCAGCCTTCTCTGTTAAATTTGTACCACTTCAGATTCTTCTTTTTTTTTCCTATGGGGATTTTTTTATTATTATTGTTATGATTGCACGCACAAGTGAGATGATGGGAGAGGTGAAATTAAATAGGTCTTTGATAAAAAGTAGGGAAAGGTTAGGGACGCGGTGGCTCAGGGGCTAGGACGTTGAGCTTGTCGATCGAAAGGTCGGCAGCTCAGCGGTTCGAATCCCTAGTGCTGCTGTGTAACGGGGTAAGCTCCCGTTACTTGTCCCAGCTTCTGCCAACCTAGCAGTTTCGAAAGCACGTAAAAATGCAAGTAGAAAAAATAGGGACCACCTTCGGGTGCGCCTTTGGCGTTGAGTCATGCCGGCCACATGACCACGGATACGTCTTTGGACAGCGCTGGCTCTTCGGCTTTGAAACCGAGATGAGCACCGCCCCCTAGAGTCGGCAACGACTAGTACGTATGTGCGAGGGGAACCTTTACCTTTACCTTTAAGGAAAGGTTAAGCACCTTACTCTAGGACTCCAGTATTTGAGGGGCTGCCACAAAGAAGAGGGGGTCAGTTTATTTTCCAAAGCACCAGAACGGAAGACAAGAAACAATGGATGGAAATCAATGAAGGAGAGAAGCAACCTGGAATTAAGGAGTAACTTCCTAACAGTGAGGACAATTAACCAGCGGAACAGCTTGCTACCAGAAGTTGTGGGTCGGAGGTTTTTAAGAAGAGACTGGACAGGCACTTGTCTGAAATGGTATAGAATCTCCTGCTTGAGCAGGGGGTTGGACTAGAAGGCCTCGAAGGTCCCTTCCAGTTTTATTCTGATGGACTGACCTCTCTGTGTACTAACAGCTTGCATGCAAATACCACCTCATCCTGCTTGCGTTCCGCTTAATTCAACTGAAAGGTTGAGTTCAACCACCTCCAGATCGTTTAAATAGAAAATCCTTCAAAACTTTCTAGCATGCGCAGAGTCCACCCTGCTTCTCTAGCGATGGATAGTGGTGGACATTGAAGACCTGGTGTGCAGACTGGAAAAAATGGTTTAGGAGAAAATGATTAATAGCCAGCCTCAATCTTTGCTGCTGTTAGTGAAGAGACACACCTCCCTGATGGATAAGATCCCTGATGGATCTATGGAAGGATTTTAGAAAATCAGAAAGCTAACCTTCAAAGAGATATATACCGGTTCTAAATGGGAAATAGTTCAGCTGATGGAATTCTTCTCAGTTTTGGTCGCCACGATGTAAAAAAGATGTTGAGACTCTAGAAAGAGTGCAGAGAAGAGCAACAAAGATGATTAGGGGACTGGAGGCTAAAACATATGAAGAACAGTTGCAGAAACTCGCTTTGCCTAGTTTAATGAAAAGAAGGACTAGAGGAGACATGATAGCAGTGTTCCAATATCTCAGGGGTTGCCAGAAAGAAGAGGGGGGCGAATTATTCTCCAAAGCCCCTGAAGGCAGGACAAGAAGCAACAGATGGAAACTCATGAAGGAGAGAAGCAACCTGGAATTTACTAACAGTGAGGACAATTAACCTGTGAAACCGCTTGCCACCGGAAGTTGTGGGTCGAAGGTTTTTTAAGAAGAGACTGGACAGGCACTTGTCTGAAATGGTATAGAATCTCCTGCTTGAGCAGGGGGTTGGACTAGAAGGCCTCGAAGGTCCCTTCCAGTTTTATTCTGATGGACTGACCTCTGTGTACTAACAGCTTGCATGCAAATACCACCTCATCCTGCTTGCGTTCCGCTTAATTCAACTGAAAGGTTGAGTTCAACCACCTCAGATCGTTTAAATAGAAAATCCTTCAAAACTTTCTAGCATGCAGAGTCCACCCTGCTTCTCTAGCGATGGATAGTGGTGGACATTGAAGACCTGGTGTGCAGACTGGAAAAAATGGTTTAGGAGAAAATGATTAATAGCCAGCCTCAATCTTTGCTGCTGTTAGTGAAGAGACACACCTCCCTGATGGATAAGATCCCTGATGGATCTATGGAAGGATTTTAGAAAATCAGAAAGCTAACCTTCAAAGAGATATATACCGGTTCTAAATGGGAAATAGTTCAGCTGATGGAATTCTTCTCAGTTTTGGTCGCCACGATGTAAAAAAGATGTTGAGACTCTAGAAAGAGTGCAGAGAAGAGCAACAAAGATGATTAGGGGACTGGAGGCTAAAACATATGAAGAACAGTTGCAGAAACTCGCTTTGCCTAGTTTAATGAAAAGAAGGACTAGAGGAGACATGATAGCAGTGTTCCAATATCTCAGGGGTTGCCACAAAGAAGAGGGAGTCAAACTATTCTCCAAAGCACCTGAGGGTAGAACAAGACGCAACAGATGGAAACTAATGAAGGAGAGAAGCAACTTAGAACTAAGGAGAAATTTCCTGACAGTTAGAACAATCAGTAATTTGGAACAACTTGGCTGCAGAAGTTGTGAATGCTCCAACACTGGAAATTTTTAAGAAAATGTTGATAGCCATTTGTCTGAAATGGTGTAGGGTTTCCTGTCTGGGCAGGGGGTTGGACTAGAAGACCTCCAAGGTCCCTTCCAACTCTGTTATTATTATTATAACCTCATGCCACGCACCTCCATTTGCTTTGTTAAAGGCAACTCTGTGAGAATACTTGATACCAATACCAATATGTGAGGGGCTGCCACAGAGAGGAGTGGGGTGTCAGACTATTTTCCAAAGCATCTGAAGGCCAGGCAAGAAATGATGGATAGAAAGTGACCAAGGAGAGATTCAACCTGGAAATAAAGAGGAATTTTCTGACAGTGCGAGCCATCAACCCATGGAACAGACGTTGCTTTTGGAAGTTGTGGGAGCTTCATCACTGGAAGCTTTCAAGAAGAGACTGAGCCGCCACCTGTCAGAAATGGTGTAGGGTCTCCTGCTTGGGTGGGGGGGTTGGACTAGATGACCTACAAGGTCCCTTCCAACTCTGTTAATCTGTTATTAATGGTGCTTGGGAGAAAAATCACTTTTGGTTTTCGGCCTGTGCCAAAAAGCTTGACAGAAATTTTGCACCCTTTCAATCAGGGCAGAGTTAGTTTTGATTGGAAGGGCATGTAAGGTTATTATAATTAGATGGTTTCAACAAATTACAGCTAAAGCACCTTGGGAACGAGCGCATCGGATGAACGCGACTGGTGTAAAATGTGGTTTTTCAGCAGCGATGGGAGCAGCCCTGAAAAAAACCTCAAAAAGGCTTGACTGACCCAACTTGTAATTTTTAATGTACAGAAGAGAGTGTAAAGGGGAAATGTGTGGCCAGAAACTGACCAGGTTGTAACACTGAAGCCCAGATAGTGGCTAGGCTGATATGATCAAATCCCCATCTGTTTTTGATGTGCATTGCTCATAAAATCCCTCTTTCAATTGTACGGGAGTTGCAGATTTAATCCGAATTTGCCTCCTTGGCTTTGCTCTCTGCAGCCATGCTATTAGCGAGATTAGAAACCTGGCTGGAAATGGCTTTGACCAGATTTAGTTTAGAATAGAATAGAATGACAGCATTGGAAAAGACCTTGGAGGACTTCTACTCCAACCCTCTGCTCAGGCAGGGAAACCCTACACCAGGGGTCTGCAGACTTGGCTCTTTTAAGACTTGTGGACTTCAACTCCCAGAGTTGAAGTCCACAAGTCTTAAAAGAGCCAAGTTTGCAGACCCCTGCCCTACACCATTTCAGACAAATGGTTGTCCAATCTCTTCTTAAAAACTTCCAGTGTTGGAGCATCCACAACTTCTGGAGGCAAGTTGTCCCACTGATTAATTGTTCTCACTGTCAGGAATATAACAGTGTAGAATAGAATAGAATAGAATTTTTATTGGCCAAGTGTGATTGGACACACAAGGAATTTGTCTTGGTGCATATGCTCTCAGTGTACATAAAAGAAAAGACACCTTCATCAAGGTACAACATTTACAACACAATTGATGGTCAATATATCAATACAAATCATAAGGATTGCCAGCAACAAGTTATAGTCATACAGTCATAAATGGAAAGAGATTGATGATGGGAACTATGAGAAGATTAATAGTAGTGCAGATTCAGTAAATAGTTTGACAGTGTTGAGGGAATTATTTGTTTAGCAGAGTGATGGCCTTCGGGAAAAAACTGTTCTTGTGTCTAGTTGTTCTGGTGTGCAGTGCTCTATAGCGTTGTTTTGAGGGTAGGAGTTGAAACAGTTTATGTCCAGGATGCGAGGGGTCTGTAAATATTTGTGTATCAATCAGGGGTCTCCAACCTTGGTCTCTTTAAGACTTGTGGACTTCAACTCCCAGAGTCCCTCAGCCAGCAAAGCTGGCTGAGGGTCTCTGGGAGTTGAAGTCCACAAGTCTTAAAGGGACCAAGGTTGGAGACCCCTGGTATAGATACTAGAAGAAGAGAATATTTTGGAGTGGATTTTTCTACTGTTTAAGGTTTACTAGTCCTCCCTCTTCCCCCACCCTAAAAAAGTTGCCCGAGATGAATCATCTGACTAGTGTGTGCTTTGCTTCTAATAAATTATTATTTCTATGTCAGGAATTCTTCCCCCTCAGGGGGCTACAGGGTATCAGTAACTTGCTGAATTTCCACAGAATAATACCTTTAATTCAATGATGGCAAACCTTTTAGACACTGAGTGCCCAAACCGGAATGCGTGTGTATGTGTGCACGGCGGAGCGCCGGAAACCCAAAGATCAGCTAGACGGCACACGCATACCTATTTTTGGGGCATTTTGGGGGCCATTTTCAGGCTATTTGGGGGGCCATTTTCAGGCCATTTTTTGGGCTGTTTTCCGACCATTTTCCGGCCATTTTTCAGAAACCAGAAAAGCAGCTGGTGTCCGGCAAACGTGCCGTAGTTTCACCATCACAGCTCTAACGCTTTCCTACAATCCAAAAAAAATACTGTTTCCCTTTTACTTCAAGCCCTCCCCCCGCCCGCACTTCAAAGAAAGCATTCCTACAGGTAGGATATTTTTAATACCATACTCTCATTGTGGGGAGCATCTGGGAACCTTCTGCTTAATTGGAAAAATGTAATTAGTGCAAGCAATTTCCTCCCTTCAAGGGAGAAACAGCCCCTCCTTCTTGTAGCTGACACTTTTCTGACACTGTCTCGGAGGATTGCCTTTCGGATTGTGGGCCAGTCAACCCACAAAGTCCCCCAGCCACAAGGGACTTTGGGGGTCTGCTGTACAACCCACAGGTCCATCCTTTGCCTCTGCTGGGATGCTGATAGATGGACATCTTTTTGAGAAGATAAGACTTTCTCCTTCACTCTTCCTCCAACTGTAGAAGAGCCAGCTGTTGAGGCTTCTATGCAGCTAAGGGAATACACGGTTTAGTTCTTACCTAGACTTTCTGGATAGCTTGGCTTGGGTTTTCTTCTTCTTTGGGGTTGAGTTAACTTAAAGATTCAGCTCTCTTTGTGCCCTCTAAATCAGGGGTCAGTTCTCTGAACTGCTCAAAATTTCCACTACCGGTTCTCTTAATTGCTCAAAATTTCCGCTACCGGTTCTCTGAACTGCTCAAAATTTCCACTACTGGTTCTCTGAACAGTGCGAGCCATCAACCCATGGAACAGACGTTGCTTTTGGAAGTTGTGGGAGCTTCATCACTGGAAGCTTTCAAGAAGAGACTGAGCCGCCACCTGTCAGAAATGGTGTAGGGTCTCCTGCTTGGGTGGGGGGGTTGGACTAGATGACCTACAAGGTCCCTTCCAACTCTGTTAATCTGTTATTAATGGTGCTTGGGAGAAAAATCACTTTTGGTTTTCGGCCTGTGCCAAAAAGCTTGACAGAAATTTTGCACCCTTTCAATCAGGGCAGAGTTAGTTTTGATTGGAAGGGCATGTAAGGTTATTATAATTAGATGGTTTCAACAAATTACAGCTAAAGCACCTTGGGAACGAGCGCATCGGATGAACGCGACTGGTGTAAAATGTGGTTTTTCAGCAGCGATGGGAGCAGCCCTGAAAAAAACCTCAAAAAGGCTTGACTGACCCAACTTGTAATTTTTAATGTACAGAAGAGAGTGTAAAGGGGAAATGTGTGGCCAGAAACTGACCAGGTTGTAACACTGAAGCCCAGATAGTGGCTAGGCTGATATGATCAAATCCCCATCTGTTTTTGATGTGCATTGCTCATAAAATCCCTCTTTCAATTGTACGGGAGTTGCAGATTTAATCCGAATTTGCCTCCTTGGCTTTGCTCTCTGCAGCCATGCTATTAGCGAGATTAGAAACCTGGCTGGAAATGGCTTTGACCAGATTTAGTTTAGAATAGAATAGAATGACAGCATTGGAAAAGACCTTGGAGGACTTCTACTCCAACCCTCTGCTCAGGCAGGGAAACCCTACACCAGGGGTGTGCAGACTTGGGTCTTTTTAGGCTTGTGGACTTCAACTCCCAGAGTTGAAGTCCACAAGTCTTAAAAGAGCCAAGTTTGCAGACCCCTGCCCTACACCATTTCAGACAAATGGTTGTCCAATCTCTTCTTAAAAACTTCCAGTGTTGGAGCATCCACAACTTCTGGAGGCAAGTTGTCCCACTGATTAATTGTTCTCACTGTCAGGAATATAACAGTGTAGAATAGAATAGAATAGAATTTTATTGGCCAAGTGTGATTGGACACACAAGGAATTTGTCTTGGTGCATATGCTCTCAGTGTACATAAAAGAAAAGACACCTTCATCAAGGTACAACATTTACAACACAATTGATGGTCAATATATCAATACAAATCATAAGGATTGCCAGCAACAAGTTATAGTCATACAGTCATAAATGGAAAGAGATTGATGATGGGAACTATGAGAAGATTAATAGTAGTGCAGATTCAGTAAATAGTTTGACAGTGTTGAGGGAATTATTTGTTTAGCAGAGTGATGGCCTTCGGGAAAAAACTGTTCTTGTGTCTAGTTGTTCTGGTGTGCAGTGCTCTATAGCGTTGTTTTGAGGGTAGGAGTTGAAACAGTTTATGTCCAGGATGCGAGGGGTCTGTAAATATTTGTGTATCAATCAGGGGTCTCCAACCTTGGTCTCTTTAAGACTTGTGGACTTCAACTCCCAGAGTCCCTCAGCCAGCAAAGCTGGCTGAGGGTCTCTGGGAGTTGAAGTCCACAAGTCTTAAAGGGACCAAGGTTGAGACCCTGTATAGATACTAGAAGAAGAGAATATTTTGGAGTGGATTTTCTACTGTTTAAGGTTTACTAGTCCTCCCTCTTCCCCCACCCTAAAAAAGTTGCCCGAGATGAATCATCTGACTAGTGTGTGCTTTGCTTCTAATAAATTATTATTTCTATGTCAGGAATTCTTCCCCCTCAGGGGGCTACAGGGTATCAGTAACTTGCTGAATTTCCACAGAATAATACCTTTAATTCAATGATGGCAAACCTTTTAGACACTGAGTGCCCAAACCGGAATGCGTGTGTATGTGTGCACGGCGGAGCGCCGGAAACCCAAAGATCAGCTAGACGGCACACGCATACCTATTTTTGGGGCATTTTGGGGGCCATTTTCAGGCTATTTGGGGGGCCATTTTCAGGCCATTTTTTGGGCTGTTTTCCGACCATTTTCCGGCCATTTTTCAGAAACCAGAAAAGCAGCTGGTGTCCGGCAAACGTGCCGTAGTTTCACCATCACAGCTCTAACGCTTTCCTACAATCCAAAAAAAATACTGTTTCCCTTTTACTTCAAGCCCTCCCCCCGCCCGCACTTCAAAGAAAGCATTCCTACAGGTAGGATATTTTTAATACCATACTCTCATTGTGGGGAGCATCTGGGAACCTTCTGCTTAATTGGAAAAATGTAATTAGTGCAAGCAATTTCCTCCCTTCAAGGGAGAAACAGCCCCTCCTTCTTGTAGCTGACACTTTTCTGACACTGTCTCGGAGGATTGCCTTTCGGATTGTGGGCCAGTCAACCCACAAAGTCCCCCAGCCACAAGGGACTTTGGGGGTCTGCTGTACAACCCACAGGTCCATCCTTTGCCTCTGCTGGGATGCTGATAGATGGACATCTTTTTGAGAAGATAAGACTTTCTCCTTCACTCTTCCTCCAACTGTAGAAGAGCCAGCTGTTGAGGCTTCTATGCAGCTAAGGGAATACACGGTTTAGTTCTTACCTAGACTTTCTGGATAGCTTGGCTTGGGTTTTCTTCTTCTTTGGGGTTGAGTTAACTTAAAGATTCAGCTCTCTTTGTGCCCTCTAAATCAGGGGTCAGTTCTCTGAACTGCTCAAAATTTCCACTACCGGTTCTCTTAATTGCTCAAAATTTCCGCTACCGGTTCTCTGAACTGCTCAAAATTTCCACTACTGGTTCTCTGAACTACTCAAAATTTCCACTACTGGTTCTCTGGACTGCTCAAAATTTCCGCTACCGGTTCTCTGAACTGCTCAAAATTTCTGCTACTGGTTCTCTGAACTACTCAAAATTTCCACTACCAGTTCTCTGAACTGCTCAAAAATTCCGCTACCGGTTCTCTGAACTGCTCAAAATTTCTGCTACCGGTTCTCTGAACTGCTCAAAATTTCTGCTACCAGTTCTCTGAACTACTCAAAATTTCCACTACCAGTTCTCTGAACTGCTCAAAATTTCCACTACCGGTTCTCCAGAACCTGATGAATTTCACCTCTGCTTTGAGGGCCACGTGAGTTATGACATTTTCACTTTACTACTGAGTCACATTGTGGATTCCAAATAGGGATGGCAGAGCAAACGGATACATCAGTTTGCGGTTTTGATTGGAGTTTGATGGAACAAGCCAACAAGTAACCCAGTCAACCTTGCAGATCAGCAAGTGTTTGTGATTTGTTTCGCCAGCCACTCCCTAATTTGTTCTCCACCATTTGTTCCACGGGATGTGAACGACAACAATCCTGGAGTAAGGATGCTTTTTAGGCTCAGATATAATTCAAAGGTTCAAATGAGCTGAGTTTCTATGTCAACCATCAGCCGTACTTTCTAATGGTGGTTTGCTGAAGAATAGGCCACGGCCTTCCCGTTTGTATATCATACAAAAAACTCCCACAGAATCAGAAAATGGGGCTATTGAAGCATTGATCCTGGTGAGATCACACAATCTATTATCAGAACGATACCAAGACTTCTTAATACAACAAACGCGGTGACAGCAAGAATGCGGTTTCCCTTAGTGTAGCTTGTGTTGATGCTGCACAGTAAGACTCTTGGATATTTTTTCCCCTACTGTGTTGGTTGTGTATAGTTGTGCCGCAACCACGTTTGATGAAAAACGAGTTGCCCTTTTATAGAACCATGCAACTGAATCTGTGGAAGCAAAATTTACAAATAACGAGGATTACAAAATGATGTGTAATTCCTTGCCTTTCACGAGCCTTTGAGGGCTGATACACATCCCATAACATTTAACCATTAGTCTTTCCTCCCATCGGGTTGCAGAAACCAACTGTTACATGCCTTTCATTGCTTTGCCTGCTCTCTCCTGTCACAAGCCTGTTGTTGTGACCCAGGCCCAAGTAGGCGGTAGGAAACTCAGTCCGTGAAAAAACAAACTTTATTCGAACAGCTGAGAATTACTTCATTCCCAGCGTAGTTCAATTAAATTAAAACAAATTCCTCCCAACACAAATTCCTCAGTCCTATTGCAAACCTTGGTCCAATTAGGCAAACTGCCAAAGGCCTTTCCTGGCAAACGTTCAGAAGTCACAAAAATAAATGCAAGACGTAGATGAAGCAGAAGACGAAGCTACCAACGTTGTTTTCCGGCAAAGCCTAAATGCCTTTGCTGGTCTGTTTTAAGCCTTATGGGAGGGGCCAATCATCTCTTGGCCCTACTCCCGAGTCGTCCTCTTTGCTTGAGCTGCTCTTGCCTTCTGGCAGCTCTGGTCCTTTTTTCCCACTAGACTAGATGGTAGGGGCGGTGCTCATCTCCATTTCATTGCCAAAGAGCCAGCGCTGTCTGAAGACGTCGCCGTGGTCATGTGACTGGCATGACTCAATGCAAAGGTGCACGGAGCGCTGCTACCTTCCCACCAAAGGTGGTCCCTATTTTTCTACTTGCATTTTTTACGTGCTTTCGAACTGCTAGGTTGGCAGAAGCCAGGACAAGTAACGGGAGCTCACCCCATTATGCGGCACTAGGGATTCGAACCGCTGAACTGCCAGCCTTTCGATCGACAAGCTCAGCGTCTTAGCCACTGAGCCACCATGTCCCTAATATGACCAATATAAAACCAATATAGATTTTTTTAAAACATTTGACCTCCTTATTTTATTGGCTTCCTGTCTTTCAAGGCACTTCATTACTTTCCTTCTCCCCTTCCGTTCTCACCGCTAAACTGGCAGCCGCTGTGTGATTTGAATCCTGCCAAACCTCTGCCACTTGCATTGCCACCAGCGTGTGTTATTTTTCCCCTTCCGAAATGGCACGCCGAACATTTGTGCTCTACTGCCATCATCTCTTCTCCCATCTCTCCTGGGCCCCATCCAATTTAATTAATTATACTTAGTATCTGGCACAGCTTGTCAAAGTTCGCCTCCTTCCCCCAATCCAAACCTTCTTCCAAAGTTTAATGTTTTTTTAATTCCGCTGCTTTGCTGCATGGCTAAGTGTTTTCTAAACGACTTAGACTTTCGTAGTGACAAGAAGCGGCGTTGCATCTGTGCATGCCAGACAACGAGGAGGCGTAGGGAGAGCTTCCTGCAGGAATTCTCCGGAACGATTTCCATACAGGGTGGATAAAAATCATTGATTATTTTTTTTAAAAAATTGCAAGTTTTTTGATTTAAATCGGATTTTTTTTTATGTTTAGCAAATTTATTTTAATAAAATGCTTTTGGAGTAAAAAAAAAATTCTATCTAAATATAGTTTTCTATTTAAGATACATTGCACTGGCATCCTTCAGTCTCAAAAGACTATGGTATCGTGCTCTGGAAAGAGATCCTAAAACAGCATCTAGTGTGGCTAAAAAGGCCAATTCGAGAGTGGCAATCCCTTCCACACTGAGGGCAGATACATTCTGTCCTCTGCCCAGCCCCCAGATTTCGCTGGTTCCGGGACTGCCTCTTTGCCTCAGCCTGCCGAACAAATGTCTCTTCGAATTGGAGAAGGCCATGCTGTGTCTTTAGCCTCCAAGCTGAACGATCGGAGGTCAAGGTTTCCCAGCTGTTAATGTCCATTCCCAGGGCTTTGAGGTCCCTCTTGCAGGTATCCTTATATTGCAGCTATGGTCTCCTTCTGAGGGGCTTTCCCTGCACTAAGTCTCCATACAGGAGATCTTTCGGAATCCGACCATCAGCCATTCTCATGACATGCCCAAGCCAGCGTAGACGTCACTGTTTCAGTGGTGTATACATGCTAGAAATTCCAGCACGTTCCAAGATACATTAATAATTTAGTAGAATTTAGTAATTCAGCATGAAATGGAGCTTGGTTATGTAGCATATTCTGCAATATTTACATTTTTGGTAAATTCATTCAATGAACCCAAGCTCTGCAAGCTAAATAGGAAACCTTCATTTTGCTTGCAAATAATCATATTAAACATTCTACCTACCAGCAAGAATGAGTCCTTAAGCTGAAAGAGCACCTGTCATTTCAGATCCATCATGGCAGCGCCTGTTAGCGGGCCTCCACTCACCTGCTGCCCGCCATGTCCCTCACTTTGTTGTGTCACTGCCGCACAGATATGGGATTCACTTACCTTCCCTACAAATGTGAGCTCCTCTGCGCATGGACATGGCCTCCGCATGTGCTCTTTGCTTGCGCATTACGTCTGGGTGGGCAGAGCCTCCCGCCTCTACCAGTTTGCCCGAACCGGACAGAATCGGCTGAATGCTGCCACATCACCAGCCATCCCATTAAAGTGAATGGGACTGTTGGTGAGTCAACAGTGGGTCAGAGGAGGAGCCGCTGTGGGACAGAGATGACAGTTTTGCTCTTTAAAAATTATGATTTAAATCGAGTTGATTTAAATCGTGCCTTTTTACTAGTGATTTAAAGCATGATTTAAATCAAATCCATCCTGTTTCTGTAGGGCTACATTCCCTTGTGCTGTGACCCAGACCCAAGTAGGTAGTAGGAAACTCAGTCCATGAAAAAACAAACAAACTTTATTCGAACAGCGGAGAATTAGTTCATTCTCAGCGTAGTTCAACTAAATTAAAACGAATTCCTCCCAACACAAATTCCTCAGTCCTATCGCAAACCTTGGTCCAATTAGGCAAACTGTCAAAGGCCTTTCTTGGCAAACGTTCAGAAGTCACAAAAATAAATGCAAGACGTAGATGAAGCAGAAGACGAAGCTACCAACGTTGTTTTCCGGCAAAACCCAAATGCCGTTGCTGGTCTGTTTTAAGCCTTAGGGGAGGAGCCAATTATCTCTTGGCCATACTCCCGAGTCGTCCTCTCTGCTTGAGCTGCTCTTGCCTTCTGGCAGCTCTTCTCATGCGTGCATTAGGAACAGGCTCCTCTTGTTCCTCTGCCTCACTACTATCAATTTCTGGAGGCTCTGGAGTCTGCACCTCACTCCCCAATGTCCCTGGTGTCACCTCAGCCTCATCGCTGTCCGACTCCGTTGCCAACTCTGTAGGCTGCTGGCGGGCCACAACACCTTGCTCCTAAGTTTTGATGGAAGCCAGGACTGGTTGTCACACACAGAAGGACCGGATGCAGGCATCAGATATCCTGCTGCCCCAGCTGGGATTTTTTCTCCCCTCCCCGATTTTCTGAGAGTCTGTTTAAATCGTGCCTTTACTAGTGATTTAAAGCATGATTTAAATCAAATCCATCCTGTTTCTGTAGGGCTACATTCCCTTGTGTTGTGACCCAGACCCAAGTAGGTAGTAGGAAACTCAGTCCGTGAAAAAACAAACAAACTTTATTCGAACAGCGGAGAATTAGTTCATTCTCAGCGTAGTTCAACTAAATTAAAACGAATTCCTCCCAACACAAATTCCTCAGTCCTATCGCAAACCTTGGTCCAATTAGGCAAACTGTCAAAGGCCTTTCTTGGCAAACGTTCAGAAGTCACAAAAATAAATGCAAGACGTAGATGAAGCAGAAGACGAAGCTACCAACGTTGTTTTCCGGCAAAACCCAAATGCCGTTGCTGGTCTGTTTTAAGCCTTATGGGAGGAGCCAATCATCTCTTGGCCCTACTCCCGAGTCGTCCTCTCTGCTTGAGCTGCTCTTGCCTTCTGGCAGCTCTTCTCATGCGTGCATTAGGAACAGGCTCCTCTTGTTCCTCTGCCTCACTACTATCAATCTCTAGAGGCTCTGGAGTCTGCACCTCACTCCCCAATGTCCCTGGTCTCACCTCAGCCTCATCGCTGTCCGACTCCATTGCCAGCTCTGTAGGCTGCTGGCGGGCCACAACACCTTGCTCCTAAGTTTCGATGGAGGCCAGGACTGGTTGTCACACACCGAAGGATCGGATGCAGGCATCAGATATCCTGCTGCCCCAGCCGGGATTTTTTCTCCCCTCCCCGATTTTCTGAGAGTCTGTTTAACTCCTGCTGATTGCAGGAGGTGATAATAACATCACCTGTGTGGTGTTAAGGACTCCTGTTGGTTGCCTCCCAGGAACCCAGACTGAGCCAAAGCTAGCTTTCTATTTCAATAAATGCATTGGAAAGTTGCCCGGATTTAGCCCTGATCTCTCCTTGCAGCTTTTTTTTTAAATCTCATGTTTTTTTTTCTCTGAGCAGCAATTTTTTCTTAGGGAGTCTGGAGGTGGAGGGAGATTGAATTGCTGCTAAGGTAACGCGGAAGATGAAAGTAGTAGTAAAGATGAGGGACCTTATGTTAGCGTGTCCTAGGTAATCCTTTTGAAGGAAATTCAGATTCTCTTCTTCCAAAGAAAAAAAGCTTGGTGTGTTGATGCGTATCTCCCTCCCTCCCTCCCTCCCTTCTTTCCTCATCTGAGATCCTTTTTAAATTAAGATCCTCCCTGCCTTCCTGCCTAGGGAGGCTCTGGAGGCTGGGGACAGCAAAAATGTCACTTCCTGTCCAAACAGAAGTTGGGAAATTGACCATTTCTGGCCTCTGGAGGGCCTCTGGCGGGAGGAGGCTGTTTTTGCCCTCCCCAGACTCATAGAAAGGCTCTGGAGCCAGGTGAGAGAGAAAAACGGGCCTTCCCCACCACCACCCAGGCCCTCCGGAGGCAGGAAACAGCCTGTTTCCCTACTTCTGGTGGGCCCAGAAGGCCCAAAAATCAGCCAGAGCTGAGCTCACGTGCCCACTGATATGGCTACGTGTGCCACCTATGGCACGCATGCCATAGGTTCGTCATCACGGCTACAGGGTTTCCTGCCTAAGCAGAGGGTTGGACTAAAAGACCTCCAAGGTCCCTTCCAACTCTTATCATTCTATTCTATTTACTCCCTGGGGGGAAAAATCTCTCTCTCCTGGGATGCTGGATTACATCCCGCTACATCCAGCTAGACGATTATTTTACGTGAAAAGCTAAGCAGGGGGGAACCTTTTTGATATCTGGATGGGAGACAAAGAGAAAAATCCTTGCTCTTTAGACTAGCATTCAGATCTTTCGCAAATTGATTCCAGTTCGCCCCAGTTAAAATCCTGGCCAGCTGCTGTTCAGAGTCCATTGACTCTCTCCTGTTATTATCCTTCCACAAATTCTCAAATTTTTGCGTTTTTTTTTTTAAAACACCCCACCCACCCCCGGAATAATGTAGTGGCCATTTTTTTTGATCAGCGCAATACATTTGAATAGGATGTTTTAATAATTGGGTTCATTGTTGCAGTGCAGATTTAAATGCATGGTTTGCATTGAATCACATCGAAGACCGGGAATACTCAAATTTGTCTGTATGAGATTTGACAATAGGAGAGGGGGGAAAAAATTACCTTTTAAAGATTTATTTGCTTTTATCTACTCTGGTCCCATTAAGCTGGAGGCAGCTGGTGTCAAAGGCATAAATGGAGACAAAAGCATTTGCTTCCAATTGTAGGAGAATGTGTTTTAAACAGCCTCGGAAATGTTTCCTGCTCAGCGGGGTACAGTACACTCAAACGGTTGCATTAACAAGGAAATATATAACAAAGAAAGGGTATTTAGGGCAATCCCTCAGTATCCTGTAGTAATGAATTTTAAAGTTCTGTAATGAAGTCAAAGGCCTGCATTTTTTTTTTGTGTGGGTGAATGGAAGTTGGTACAGCAGCTCCCATTAGCATTCATAGGAATTTGATTCGCAAAATATATCGAAACACAATGAAAGGAGAATGAAAAAAGAAATACCCTATCACAGTGTCGATGAACCTTTGGCGTTCCTGTTGTGCCGGAAGTGGCACACGAAACCATCCCGTGAGGTATGCGCGGCCCTGCTGGCCTTCGCGTGCACGGGAGCAGCGATACTCGGAAGAGTGGCGGTCCATTGTGCATGCTCAAGCCTGCATCCAAACACCCGGATACCAGCATGGAAGCATGCCCACTGAACAGCTGACCATCACCTAGGCAGGTGATGTCAACCTGAAAGGTTGGGTGCTGGCCTGTGCATGTGTGCTGGAACGCTGCTCTTCCGAGGTCCGCCGCTCCTATGCACGCGATGGCCAGCTGACCGATGCACGTTTGAGCACAGGAACGCAGAAGAGGAGACGGCGAGGCCGCGCATTTGTCGCGGGATGGTTTTGCATGCTGCTTCCGGCATGCCTGCCATAGATTCAACGACACTGCCCTATCAGATTATCAAATTCGTTGCTCTTTTTTTTGAAAGCTCAGCTGATTATCCTAAGCCATGGATGGCTAACCTTTTTTTGCCATCATGTGCCAAAAGCGGGGGGAGCGAGGGAGAGTTGTGCATGCGTGTGCCCACACCCATAATTCAATGGCCCCCCACACCCTTCTCTCTTACGCCTGCGCACACAATTCCCCTGCACTCCCCCTTGCTTTTGGAATGCGATGGCAAAAAGGTGATGTTGTGTCTGCGGGGCCCGAGCCAGGCTTCCTGGCAGAAAGTGAGTCAGAGAGTGAGAGGGAGGGGCTTTCTTGGAGTCTGGAGAGGGAGAAAACGGCCTCCCCTATTGTTGGGTCTCGTCCGCTTTCACTGCAGCCGGGGCCTTCTTATCTGCTTCCAAACGCTGAGGAATGTCCTAGTATGCCTCCCGGCCCCAGCCCTGGCTCCATGCCCAGACAGGCTGAGGAGGAAGAAGTACCTCCAGCCCCCAGCTCTGGCTCCATGCCCAGGCAAACGGAGCAACTAGACCCCTCCCCCTCCCCCACAGCATGTGAGCCTGAGGTAGGTCAATTACCAACAGCTGCAGACTGGAGTGACCCTCGCTTCAGAAGAATTGATAGGCGGCGGCGTCAGAAGGAAGGGAGCGGCAGGCCTGGATAAGTGCTGAGTCATGGAGCCACACCCCATGGCCTATATAAAGGATCTGCTTTCTGGCATTCTCTGAGTCAGGCAAAGTCTAACATATCTTGCTGAAGTCACTTTCTGGTCTCCTGCCTGCCTTGAGAATTTTGCTAGGACTTTGGCAGAGCTGCAGAGGCACGCCTGATTCGGATTTCCCTGACCCGGCCGTCAGCGGAGGAGTGGGACACGACACCTATCACCCCCAGAGGCCTTCCGGAGGCTGGAAACAGCCAGTGCGCACTGGAGCTGAGCTAGGGCAAAGCTTGCATGCCCACAGATATGGCTCCATGTGCCATCTGTGGCACACGTGTCAAAGGTTCACCATCACGGTCCTAAGTGGTTTCACTGGCAATGGTTTGGGGCTTGAATAACCAGTATATGGATACCGTAGTTCTGTGACTCTGATGCAGCTGGGGTACAGCCCAGGATAGCAAGAACCTTTTGGGGCGCTGGTTACTCAAAATCCAAGTTAAGGGAGTAGGCTGGAGCAGTGGTAGGAATCAAATAATTTAACAACCGGTTCTCTGCCCTAATGATTTCTTCCCACAACCAGTTCACCAAAGAGCTCAGAAAGTTAACAACCGGTTCTCCTGAAGTGGTGCAAACTGACTGAATCCCACCACTGGGCTGGAGGGATGAAAGTCATGGCTGTACCATGGCTGCGTTCTTTAGAGGCAACAGACTATAATCAATAAAGGGAAATATTTGTAGCTCAGGGTTTGAAGGGAGAGGTTCTTGGTGCTCTCTGAGCTTGGTTGCTTTCTTGCAGATGTTTCATTACACAAACTAAGTAACTAGCAGTGATGATGTTACTTAGTTTGGGTAATGAAACATCTGCAAGAAAACAACCAAGCTGTTGTGACCCAGGTTCCTGGACCCAGACTCCTGGACTCGGATGATTCAGAAAATGAGGGAGAAGACCTGGCAAGCCCTGCTTCTCTTGAGCCCTCTCCCTCCCTGGCACCCACTCAAAGGGAGGGGCCGGCAAGGCCTGATTCTCCCGGGCCTTCTTCTGATTTGGCAACGCCCCAAGAACAGTTTTGGAGGGACGCAAGATTACGAAGGCTTGATCGACGTGCGCAGCAGCGGAAGAGTTGGGACAAAGCCAAGTCATAATTGTCATGCAGTGACATCTGCAGAGACTATAAATAGGAGGCGGGACTTCCTGGTTTTTTGTCTCGGACAAAGCAATGAATTTGGCGCAAGCTAATTCATGGAGGGAAGAATATATTCGTGAGTAATTCTGGCCTTATCTATAATTTCCTCGTTATCTCCAGAAACTTGGCAGGCCCGTGGGTAGACGTGGCCAGGACATGTATCTATGTAAATAAAAGGGAAAAAAAAGGAAGGCCTCTGACGGACTCTTTGCTGGGAGTATTGGGGGAAGGGAAACAGAACACAAGCTCAGAGAGCACCAAGGAACACACAGTTCTCTCCTCCTCCTCCCTCCTCCTCCTCCTCCTCCTCCCTTTACCTTCTCCTCCTCTCCACAAACCCCATTCCCTTCTAGGATTGATGATGCTACCTAATTTGGGTAATGAAAGATCTGCAAGAAAACAACCAAGCACAGAAAGCACCAAGGACTCCTCCGACTGTAAATCAGTTTGTATTGGAAAAATGCATACCAATGTTTCTCAGCCTTTGGAATTTCAAGATGTGTGGACTGCCGTTTTCAGAATTCCCCAGACAGCAGGCATCAAGGTGAGTAGACTACATGTTGACCGGAGGAATCTGAAGTCCACTCATCTTAAAACTGCCAAGGTTGAGGAACATTGGTATATACCCGTGATGGCAAACCTGTGCCAGAGGTGGCACACAGAGCCCTCTCTGTGGGCACACACGCTGTCGCCAGTTGCTCCTCTGGATTCTGTCACACACATGCATGCCAGCCAGCTGATCTTTGCGCTGGAACCCGGAAGAGAGCAGCTGGCCAGCGCACATGCGCACGATGGAACCCAGAAGAGCAGCTGGCCACTGTGCGCATGTGCACTGGCCAACTGCTCTCTTCCGGGTTCCGCCGCTCTGGCGTGCATGCGCTCCAGTTTTGGCACTCGGTATTGAAAAGGTTAACCATCACTGGTATATACAGTCTATCTTCCCTTAAGCTCTTGCAGTTTATATTGATAGACAGTATCTCTCTCTCTCTCTCTCTCTTTCAGATTAAGGGAAGATGCACTATATACTGTATATCTTGATAGATTCTACATATTGCTTCCTGAACATTATCAAGCTCCTAAAGCTACTGCACTGTATCGAGTCATTTAAAGTGCAAGACTCCGTGCGTTCAATTCCAGACTGAGGAATCCCATAGAATGAGATCTGGTCAGGAATTTCCCCAATACCCAAGGAAGGAACCAGTCCCATTCTTCCTTCTGATGGACAGTATAGATTATAATCAATAATTAAAGTATCCTCCAAGTTGATTTTGATTCCCAAAGACCTTGTGACCTGATCCATGTTGGGTTTGGGCAGCAAAATGATACTGGTTCACCAGTGCCTAGTTTGTTCACTTAGATCTTTTTTCTACCTTTGGTTCAAGAGTTTAAGTCAGTAAACTCCCTCCTTCCAACAGCCACCTCATGAGACAGGTTGGACTGAGAGTGACTGATCCAAAATTGAGCAGTAAACCTCCCACTCTGACCCTAACCCGAACTTGGATCTCTTGGTGCCTATCCAACACTTTAACCGCTCCACCATGCTATTGTTCTACTTGACTTCCAAACATAGCCAAGTCTCCTTGTATTTTTTGGAGATCTCCGAGACAAGAACTGGCATTTCTCCTTGTATTTTTTTGGAGATCTCCGATCCAAGAACTGGCATGGGTAATAGAGGGAGCAACATGATGCTCCCATGTAACACCTCTCCTGCGCAAGTTGCATTGGTTGCCGGTGGTCTTCCGGGTGCAATTCAAGGTGTTGGTTATCACCTTTAAAGCACTCCATGGCATAGGACCGGGTTATCTACGGGACCGCCTACTGCCATCAATAGCCTCCCACCAACCTGTGCGCTCCCATAGGGAGGGCCTCTTCAGGGTGCCGTCAGTCAAACAATGTCGACTGGCAGCCTCAGGGGAAGGGCCTTCTCTGTGGGGGCTCCTGCCCTTTGGAATGAGCTGCCTCCGGGGTTACGTCAACTCCCTGACCTCCAGACCTTCAAACGCGAGCTTAAGACCTTTTTGTTCTATCGTGCGGGGCTGGCCTAACGCAATTTTAATGTGGGGGTGTTATTAGGGTTTTATGACAGTTTTAACTTATTTTGGCCAAATTAGAATCAGATTTTTAAAATGTTTTAATTTTTGTCTATGTTGTTTTATTCTGGCTGGTAAACCGCCCTGAGTCCTTCGGGAGAAGGGCGGTATAGAAATTAAATTAATTAATAAATAAATAAATTTTAGTTTTTCATCAGTGAAGGTCAATTGGTGGAGGTCCTTTCCTAGATCCACCATTCAGGTACCTCCTTTGGTGTGGATGTATTTGTTGCATTGTTATCTAGACATTGAGACCACAAAGGGCAGAGGCTACAAGCTCCAATGATGGTGAAGGATCAGGGGGCCTTTGGTGACTGGCAGCTTAGCTAAGGGTTGCATCTTAAATTCCCAGGTGCTGGAACAACAGCGATATATACCCTCTGCTTGCTGACCTTACTCGCTATATATTCTCTTCCCGTTTCTTGTTTCTGCAAAGCTAGTACAATTTTCCCCCAGCCAGCCCTCTTATAAAAATGTATTTGTTGTAATTGGATGGTGTTTATTAGGTGTAATCAGTATTGACTTAGAGGAAAATAGCTGCAATAAAAGCAGGAACTCGCCAGCAACTGCACACATATATATACTCATCATTGGGGTAGAGAAGGAAGCGGGGGAGGGGAAAATCCCCCATAAAATGCATGCAAAAGATGGATTAGTATTGACAGCTGTAAATCCACCAGTTCGATGAAGTTGAATGAATAAATGATGAAATAAATAAACTGACTCAATAAAGTTGTTTTTGGTAATCCAGCTGAGCTTTATCCCAAGCAGGACATATAATCCCCTTTCTGCATTTCAGATGCGTGCCTGAGCTAGAGGACACAAGGGTTGCATTCAGATCACTGGTTATTGGTACTTTGGAAGCTCCTCTTTTGCATGTTCTGGTTTTTTTTTTTTTTAAGGTCCTCGCATCCTCAGTTTCTGAAAAACAGAGTAACAGAATAATTGACTTGGAAAGGACCTTGGAGGTCTTCTAATCCAACCTCCTGCTCCAGCAGGGAACCCTATAGTCCATTTCAGACAAATAGTTGTCTAATCCAGTGGTTCTCAACCTTTATAGTGCTGCAACCCCTTTAATACAATTCCCCATGATGTGGCGACCCCAACCGTAAAATTATTTTCGTTTTGAATTTATCGCGCCTGAAGCCGTATTGGCTAGCGAGCTGAACTGCTTGCGATTGCCTTGAGGACGGAGGCATTAAAGCGGAGACTCCTCCCCTATTAAGTTTATCGCGCCTGAAGCCAGATTAAGCTAGCGATCGGGAGTGATTGTAGCTGGCTTGAGAGGGAGACATCAGAGCAAAGATTTCTCTCTTTTTTAATTCATCGCGCCTGAAGCCGAATTCGGCTAGCGATTTGAAGAGCCTGCAGCTGGCTTGTGGAGTCAACCATTGGAGCGCGATTCTTCGACTCGCAAGTATACTTCCCATATTTCCGATGGTCTTAGGCGACCCCTGGCAAATCGCCATTCGACCCCCAATGGGGTCCCAACCCACAGGTTGAGAACCGCTGATCTAATCCTTCTTAAGAGCCTCCAGTGTTGGAGCTCCCACAACATCTGGAGGCAAGCCATTCCAGTGGTTAATTGTTCTCACTGTCAAGAAATTTCTCTTTAGTTCCAAGTTGTTTCTCTCTTTGATTTGTTTCCATCCATTGCTTCTTGTCCTGCCCTCAGGTGCTTTGGAAAATAGGTTGCCCTCTCTTTTTTTTTTTTTGTGGTAAAAAAAACCCACAAAAAAACCACATTAGAATAGAATAGAATAGAATTTTATTGGCCAAGTGTGATTGGACACACAAGGAATTTGTCTTGGTGCATATGCATATTAGAGCAGGAGTGCATATGCATATTAGAGCAGGAGTGTCAAACTCAAGGCCTGTGGGGTGTTAAAATATGGCCTGTGGGGCCGCCCTGGAAACAGCAAAAGACCAGCCTGTCGTGCCTCTGCCTGTGCAAATTGCACGGCCCTCCCAAGCTCTGTTTTCATTGGCAGAAGGTTGCAGGAAGCCATCCGTAGCCGAAAATGGAGCTCAGGAGCCTGTTTTCTCTGGCAGAGGACTCTGGCCACCACAGGCGTCCCTGACATGAATGATGTCGAGCTGGCCACATCTACCCTGGCCCCCCAAGGTCCCTTGGCTTGGAAACTACAGTGGTTCTGGGTTCAGGTATCATACTAACAGGTATGATACTTCTGGATTAGCACAATGAAAGAATCTGGGGCTCTTGATTTCTTTTTTTGCTTGCCAAAATGTTTTTGCCCACAAGTGAGTTCTGTAAATAGAGGGAGAGAGGGAGGGAAGGAGGGAGGGAAGGGAGAGAGATAAAGAGAGAGAGAGAGAAAGAAAGAAAGAAAGAAAGAAAGAAAGAAAGAAAGAAAGAAAGGCAGTTGTATGAATTGTATAGGTGTATCATGTAGAACACATTGTTAATAAATGCTTCCAGAATCTACCTGTATAAATGTATCTACTTTTTGGACATGAGATCTATCACTAGTGCTGGGCAAAAAAGGAACAGCGTTGACATTTGTTTTAATTTGAAATTCCCACTTCTTCAATCCTCAGCCACCTCTGTGATAAGCGAAGACAAGTTTTCTTAGTTTGCCAAGAGTTCATAATTGAGAGTAAAGGGACGTCAGCTTTGATCCAGGGTCAGCATTCTGTTTTTTTCTAAATTGCCCATGCTGTTGTTCTACCCACCAGATTTTAAATCGCTATATGAAGAATTAATCGCTGTCTCCGGCTATTCACACTTCCTAAATAAGGAAAGTTGGGTTGGATTAGTTGCCTTGCCAGGCTCAAGTTTTCTTAGGAATGAATGAAACAGGGCAATGGTGAGAAATATTCTACAATATTGAAACAATACTCAAGCAGGAGACCCTATTTGTTGTTAGCTGCAAAATTGTGTCCGACCCATCATGGACAACATTCCTCCAGGCCTTCCTGTCCTCTACCATCCTCTGGAGTCCATTTAAGCTCATGTTGACTGCTTCAGTGATTCCATCCAACCACCTCATTCTCTGTTGTCCCTTTTTCTTTTGCCCTCCATCTTTCCCAGCATTCGGCTCTTCTCCGGTGAGTCCTTCCTTCTCATTAGGTGGCCAAAGTATTTGAGTTTCATCTTCAGGATCTGGCCTTCTAAAGAGCAGTCAGGGTTGATCTCCTCTAGGACCGACCAGTTGGATCGCCTTGCGGGATTTGCAGGAGTCTTCTCTAGCACCATAGTTCAAAGGCCTCAATTCTTGGGCACTCAGCCTTTCTTATGGTCCAACTTTCCATCCATTGCAACTGGGAGACCCTATAGAATACAAATATCCTGTAGGGTCTCCTCCATTCTGATTCTGAACTCATTCCCTCTCAGTTTATTTTAGGATGTTAAGTCATATGAGGGGATTAAGAAGAGAAGGTGCTTCTTGATTAATGAGTGGGTGGTGACCTTCGGCTGAAGGTGGTTTGTATTTCTCAAAGGATGTCCAGATGTTGATGCCTTTGCAAGCTGATCTCTCTGTGCCATCTGTCTTGTAATATCCCCTCCATGTTGTCTCCTTGGAAAATAAAACATCTAAACTTACAAAACAACCAAGCTAATCCAAAGAAAGGAGATAGAAGAACCTTGGATACCTCTATATTTTTCTTGGCAACATCCTGGACATGATTTCTTGGTTTGGAGTGTGTTTCCTATTACCCATTCTAGCTTCCAGCTGTAGGATTGTAGGAATTTCTCACACTGTTCTGGGTACTATCCAGAACTGAGGGCGCCGAACTTTTTAAAGATCAGCCATCCTCTTAACTGCGAAAGGGACAAAAAAATTAGGGCGAGAGAGAAGATCCATCAGCTATATCCGTGATGGGGAACCTGTGGCACGCAAAGCACTCTCTGTGGGCACGTGCGCCATTGCCAGCTGTTTTTCTGGTTTCCAGCACCTGAAAATGGCCGAAAAACAGCCCAAAAATGCCCCCCAAAATGGCCAGAAAATAGCCTGGAAAATGGCCCAAAAAATAGCCTGAGAACGGCCTGAAAAACAGGCAAAAAAAAAAAAGCCTTCAGGTTTCCGGTGCTCCGGCACGCACACATGCGTGTTCCAGTTTGGCCACTCGGTGCCGTAATGGTTCGCCATCACTCAGATGGATAGATCTGTTTGGCGGCTAAATTAAATGACTTTTCACATGTGTTCACTTCTGTTTGTTTTGCGTATGTAAGGGGGATGCACCAGGGATGGTTTGCTGATTGGGACCCTAGGAGAGGAATTAATGGTTTAAATTCTCTGACCCCCCTCCTGTGATTCTTGGGATTCACATAGGTTAAAAGAAACTTCCTTAAAACCAGTGGGGATTTCCTTTCTTAGGCAAACTGGAGCTGCCCATCCATTATTGAGATGCGATTATAGTTTGGGAATGTTGATTTAATTGTTTTCATGTTGGATTCCTCATTCAGATGTAATCCTTTCCTTCCCTTCCCTCCCTTCCCTTCCCTTCCCTTCCCTTTCCTTCCCTTCCCTTCCCTTCCTTTCCTTTCCTTTCCTTTCCTTTCCCCCTTCCCTTCCTTCCTTCCTTCCTTCCTTCCTTCCTTCCTTCCTGCCTTCCCTTCCCTTCCCTTCCCTTTCCTTTCCTTTCCTTTCCTTTCCTTTCCTTTCCTTTCCTTTCCTTTCCTTTCCTTTCCTTTCCTTTCATCCTTCCCTTCCTTTCCTGTCCTGTCCCGTCCTGTCCCAGTGGGAAAAAAAACCCCTCTTAATTGTGAAATGCAAGCTTTCAGTTAACAATTCCTGGAATCAAACAACCACTTTCCGGTATCTGGAAACTTCTTTTGAAAAGAACTGAATTGACCTATCTTCCCCCCTCCCTCCCCACCATTCCCTTCTGTTATAAAACAGAGTTAAAATACCGGATGATTTGTTAGAAAGTGTCATCTGTTATAATGGGCCCAAAGATTCATCCAGAGCTGTGGATTGAACGGACTTGAACGGAGTGGTGCTTATTGATCAAAGACTTGAGTTATATGTGTTTGTAAATCCTTTGTTTTTATTTACCTGGTTGACTTTATTGTATGATTCATAGCTTTGGGGGGGGGGAAGGGAAGGTGGGGGGGGAGGGAAGAGGAAAACAATAGATAAAAAAAAAGACAAGCCAGTTCTCTCATATTTCCCTTTGACTGTACTTGCTGAAGAATGCAGGCAGCATTCCAGGATCTTCTGATCTTAAGTCAACTGCATTATTTCAGGTTTCTCCTCTCCCTTCCCACAAATGGCAGTATGGGACTAATCGTATCAGTTTACCGCCCAGGTTTGTTTTAAGGGTTTTTAATGGCATACATGTTGGAGTTTGACTAGCAGAAGCTCTCTTTCCAAAAAGAGAGTGTGATTGTTGACGAACAATGAACATGGTGTCTTCCGTTGAGCATTCATGTTTCTGTAGAGATTGCAAGCTTCTGTTATCCATCAAAGGTCCATGTGAAGAAGCATATGTCTTTAAACAGAAGCCTGTGTGTGTGTGTGTGTTTGCGTGTGCGTGCTTGTGTCTGTAAATAGTTGAGTAGGGCTTCACTCAGATTGTAGACAATTGGTTTAATGCTATACGGAAGACTAATGTATATGCATATAGACATGCATAGTGTTAAACTACCTTGGCAAGCTGGATGGCGGAACTCTATGAATTCAGTCACATATTGCCAACATGCAGAGGTTGAGGTGGGTTGCAGGGGTGAAATCCAGCAGGTGCTGACAGGTTCTGGAGAACCGGTAGCGGAAATGTTGAGTAGTTCGGAGAACCGGCAAATACCACCTCTGGATGGCCCTAGAAAGGGGTGGGAATGGACAGTTTGCAATATCCTTCCCCTAGAATGGGGAGGGAATGGAGATTTTGCAGTATCCTTCACCTGCCATACCCACCAAGCCACAGCATGCCCACCGAACTGGTAGTAAAAAAAATTGAATTCCACCCTGGTGGAATTGTTTGTGGGAATGCATACAACATCCTATAGCCTCAAGAGGGCTTACACCAGGGGTGAAATGTAAAGTTTGTTACTACCGGTTCTGTGGGTGTGGCTTGATGGTGGTAGGGTAATGTGACTGGGTGGGCATGGCCAACTTTTTTTTTTTTTTACTTTTAAAAGCATTTTTTTTCTACAACTCTTTGGCCAAAGAGGTAAGAAAAAAAGCTTTTAAAGGGTTCTGACGATCCCAGCTGAGCCGCGCGATCATCAGATCCGTTAGCTCAGAAAGTTAACAACAGGGGCCTCTGTGGCTCAGACTGGTAAGACAGTCTGTTATTAATACAGCTGCCTGCAATTACTGCAGGTTCTAGTCCCACCAGGCCCAAGGTTGACTCAGCCTTCCATCCTTTATATAGGTAAAATGAGGACCCAGATTGTTGGGGGCAATAAGTTGACTTTGTATATAAATATACAAATGGATGAAGACTATTGCTAACATAGTGTAAGCCGCCCTGAGTCTTCGGAGAAGGGCGGGATATAAATGCAAATTTAAAAACAACAACTGGTTAGCCCGAAGTGGTGGCGAACTGGCTGAATCCCACCACTGGCCCAGAGGCATGGGACGCTGTTACCTTCCCACCGAAGTGATATCTATTCGCATTTGCATGCTTTCGAATGACTAGGTTGGCAGGAGCTGAGGCAAGTAACGGGAGCTCATCCCATCTCACGGCACTTGGGTCTCAAACCCAGGCTGTTAGCTTTCCAGCCTAAAGCTCAGCTTGTAGCTGCTGAGCCATCGTTGCTCCTTCATTATGCGCCATAAATATACCGACATGCATACAAAATGGTCATAACTAGGACGAGAACCCTTTTTTGGACACCTAAATGTGGCCTTCCGTTGAATTGCCTCTTAAGAATAAAACGGTCTCTCTTTCTTCTCCCCTTGCACCCTGAAGCAAAATGTAATATTTCTGTCTATGTAGTCTGGGAGAGATGGATAACCAAGGGTGAACACTGAAAGCGGTGTTTGATCCTTCTATGTTTACTATTTATTCATATTTATTATTCATGCATTCAAGCACAAATGTTAGGCCTGGACCCCAGTGGTATATTTGCATTTTATTTTAAGTCTGATATTTTTTTTCCCTACCTACTACCCAATTTTGCAAACGGGGATTTGAAGCTCTGCCATTTCCATACTGTTTCTATCATTCAGCCCCTCTCGTTCCCTTTCTCTCTGTTTTAGGGAAAGAGATTCCCCCCCCCCCAACATAGAAAAGTGATATTTGAATATGTTTCCCCAAGGCAGTCAATTTACTTTTAATTTGTCTGGAACTAAGCCTTCCTTTGTTGCAATGAGAAAGTGCTGTAAAAATTTATTAGCTTCCGGGAAGATTTTTGAAATGAATTTTTTAATGATCATGGTGTTTGCTGATACGCAGGAAAGATGCTGTTGCTGATTGCACCATATTGGTTGCCAAAAGTGCACCGAAGTTTGCCATTGCCTTGCAAATCCCAGCCCCTCTTCTCTTGTTTTAAAGCAAGAGATTCTTACCCTACACTTAAAATAGGGCTAATTATAGCTGATGACTCTTTTATTTCTTTGGATCCAAAATAGATTGGGGATGGAAATAAAGTCATTTCTATGCTTGTGAATCTTCTTCCTTCCTTTTTTTTTAAATTTGCTATCTTCACGCCTCAACTTTGTGGCTTCAGCCGCTGAGATATTTTGCATTCTGGTGGAAATGTTTCATTTCAGCTAGTTCGAGATTGTCTAATGAATTCTGAATCATGTATGGTCAGATCGGTCAAAATGGACTACCTAACCTTATAAAAAGAAAGCCAGTTGAGAGTGAGGGTAATCGTCAAGTGTTGGCTCTTTATTTCAGGAATCCCAAAGACAAGAGCGATATCTATCTCTATCTCTATCTCTATCTCTATCTCTATCTCTATCTCTATCTCTATCTCTATCTATCTATCTATCTATCTATCTATCTATCTATCTCTATCTCTATCTCTATCTCTATCTCTATCTCTATCTCTATCTC
Organism: Ahaetulla prasina; assembly: GCF_028640845.1. Taxonomy (NCBI): domain Eukaryota; kingdom Metazoa; phylum Chordata; class Lepidosauria; order Squamata; family Colubridae; genus Ahaetulla; species Ahaetulla prasina. The sequence goes on along the minus strand of NC_080549.1, from coordinate 12,429,742 downwards.
TATCTATCTATCTATCTATCTATCTATCTATCTATCTATCTATCTATCTATCTATCTATCTATCTATCTATCTATCTATCTAACTATCCCTATGTATGTATGTATGTATGTATGTATGTATGTATCTATCTATCTATCTATCTATCTATCTATCTATCTATCTATCTATCTACTGTATCTATTTATCTATCCTATCCTATCTATCTATCCATCCATCTATCCATCCATCCATCCATCCATCCATCCATCTAAACCCTCTTCTTGAATGTCTTGCATTTTGTTAAGGCTCTGTTTCTGAATCACCACTCCTATTTTAAACCAATGTTTGAATTCTCAGAACACTGGATCTGTGTTCTAATTTATGGGTTCAGTTCAATTCAATTCAGTTTATTACAGTCATATAGACCAGAGCTTATGGGTTCATTTTGCACTCAAAAGTGCTATCACTTTCTAGTGAAAGTGATATCTAGCGCAGGCGTATCAAACTCAATTTCATTGAGGGCTGCATCAGGGCTAGGGTTGACCTCAGAGAGAGAGAGAGAGAGAGAGAGAGTGTGTGTGGTTGACTGGGTAGGCGTGGCCACCTTGATGCCACTCCCCAGACTCCTGGCATGTTTCCTCTTCTCATTGGGTGGACTGGGCCGAAGCTAGGCTGGCCCGATCTTTCCTCTTCACATTGGGTAGACCAGGACAGCCCTGAGGGCCAGATCCAACCACATTGCAGGTCAGATCTGCTCCGCAGGCCTTGAGTTTGACACCCCTGATCTAATGTATTTCAGGAAAATAATAGCAGGTGGACCATCACTGGAAGCAAAGCTCTCCCTGGTTTAATTAAATGATTAGCATGCCAGGTATCTGAAGATTGCAAATTGGTGAATGAAATCCCCTACCGGTAGAAAGGTTCAAATCTATTTGACCAGAAACCAGATCTGCTTTGCTCTTAAGTTCTTGGTCAACATGGATTGGTCTGCTATATTTTCTGATGACATCCTCAAGTAAATAAACCATCCCTACTTTTTTAGGGGGTTTGAAACATGCTCTTTCTAATGAGAATGCTTTAACAGAGTTTCCAGAAGGTCTTTTTTTTGTAAAAGTGAGCTGAAAATACCGTTTTTGACATTTTTACAAAAAAATGTCAACTTTACACTCAATTTGTAAATTATTGGAAAGCAATAGCAGAATGAAATTTTAAATTTGAAAACCTTGTGTTGCTAGGTTTTTGACATGAGTGATGTTGGGTTGGCCACACCCACACGGTCACATGACCACCAAGCCACACCTACCCAGCTGGTCATTAGGGCAGAAAACCGGTTGTTAAATTATTTGAATCCCACCACTGGATAATAGGTTATACAATCCCAATAGATACGAGTTGTGTAAGTGCAATCTATGGATAAATGCCGTTCAGCCAATCGTTTTGGGGACTGGCTGAGCTGCTTGGTTTGATGTTCTGCTGTTCAGTATTGATAGATCACTTCATGGTTTTCTGCTCCCAATTCTTTAGCTTCTAAAAAAAAAAAGGATTTGGACTGGACAGCATTTCAAATAGAGAGCTATCCTTTAAGAGTCCTTCAAAGGGAGGATTGGCTTCAATAAATTAAGACACAAAGCCTTCCTTGTAAGCTTTCTTTCTTCCTTCCTTCCTTCCTTCCTTCCTTCCTTCCTTCCTTCCTTCCTTCCTTCCTTCTTCTTCTTCTTTCTTTCTTTCTTTCTTTCTTTCTTTCTTTCTTTCTTTCTTTCTTTCTTTCTTTCTTTCTTTCTTTCTTTCTTTCTTTCTTTCTTTCTTTCTTTCTTTCAAATGGAAGCTTTAGTGTCTAAATGCGCAGCCTGAGGGCGTTTTAAGAGCACATCTTGGTGAACAGTGAGTTCCCAACCAGATACATGGAACCTGTCATACAATTATGGATACGTACATTGGGAGGAAATTATAGATATTTAGCTCAGAGTTTGGCAGGTTGAAATTAAAGAGGAGTTAAACTGAGCATCAAGGTTTCTTTGGAATTGCACTGTAGAATTTGAGACTTGAGGAGGAACAAATATTAGTCTTGGCTATCATTTTAATTTTACTGACAAAGGCTCAGGAGAAAAAAAAATAGATAGCAACCTAAATGTGCTGGTAGATTTTGCCTCCCAGTTCCCAAATTTTCCCCATTTTGCCAACTGCACATAGGTTGGCAATTAGGTTAGAAATTCCCCTTTCATTTTTGGTGTTGTTGTTGTTTGCAATATTGTATTTGTGTGCGTTTCTGTGCAGGTGTTATGTATTGAGCATTTCCACACATGCTTCTTTCAAACCTAGACATTTATCCTTAACCCCAAATTATTTAAACTCCAATAGTAGAGTTGTCTAGGTCGCATAAATTAGGCATATCATTTTACCTTCTCAAGTTTTAGGGAAAAGCAAGGTTGAACACTTACTGCAGAATGCTGGCTAAGGATTTCTGAGAGTTGAAGTCCACAAGTCTTAAAGTTACCAACATTGGAGACCCCTATTCTAGAGTGCTAAAATCACAAGGACTAGAAGCTTTTTTTTTTTAAAAAAAAAGACCCCCTATAAAGATGCCGATTCCTGCATATCACACTAACTGCTGCATTTGTAGAAAAACAGTAAAATAGAAAGAGGAAACAGAATATTATATGGTGTGGGAGAAATGGTACGAATGGCTAGAGGAGAGAGATAAAAGGCAAGAAAAGATCAAATACGGAAGTTATAGGAGTAGAAATGTAACAACAAATAAGAGGAAACAGAAAAAATGTAGTTTGTAGAAATGAAATTGTGTACACTGTTATTTATATGTATATATGTAAATAAATTAATATTAGACTTGTATGTATAAAGGGGACATTGAAATAAGGGAGGAAAAAAATGGACAAGTAAGAAATGTTTAACTGTTGCGAAATTGCTGGAAAGAAGCTATTGTTTAAAGATTCTTCTTTGTTTTTTGAAAAAAACATCTTTAATCAAAATTATTTAAAAAAGAAAAAGAAATGGCTCAGTGTTTAGTTAAAGGCAAATAGCAAGCTAGCCATGAATACTACTTTTTAAAAAAAATCGAACATGGAAGACTAGCAGAAGAGGATATCTGTAGCTTTGGCTTGAATTGTGTAGAGCTCTTGGTATTCTCTGAACTTGATTGTTGGCTTGCAGACCTTTCATTGCTCAGCTAGGTAATAGCATCAGTGCTAGTGAGAGTGGGGTTTGCTGCCAATTGATATTCATTAGGTTGCTCTGCCATTGGGGCTGTGGTTTCCGTGCTGTTTCCTGCCTCACTTTATTATTATTAAAAAAAACAAAACTTTATTATTTTGTCTGGTGATAATCCTTGCTTATCTGTACTGTCGTGTCCCACTCCTCCGCTGACGGCCGGGTCAGGGAAATCCGAATCAGGCGTGCCTCTGCAGCTCTGCCCAAAGTCCTAGCAAAGTCCTCAGGGCAGGCAGGAGACCAGAAAGTGACTTCAGCAAGATATGTTTAGACTTTGCCTGACTCAGAGAATGCCAGAAAGCAGATCCTTTATATAGGCCATGGGGTGTAGCTCCATGACTCAGCACTTATCCAGGCCTGCCCTTCCCTTCCTTTTGCTGACGTCGCCTCTCTATTCTCCGGAAGCGAGGATCTCTCCAGCCTCCAGCTGTTGGTAATTGACCTCCCTCAGGCTCACATGCTGTGGAGGAGGGGGAGGGGTCTAGTTGCTCCGTTTGCCTGGGCATGGAGCCAGAGCTGGGGGCTGGAGGTATTTCTTCCTCTTCAGCCTGTCTGGGCATGGAGCCAGGGCTGGGGCCGGGAGGCATACTAGAACATTCCTCCGTGTTCGGAAGCAGATAAGAAGACCCCGGCTGAGGTGAGATTGGACGAGACACAACATGTACGTGGCTATTGGAGGGGATGTCTTTTTCAGGAAAGAGGGGGGAAAAAACAACCAATCAGGAAGAAAATAATCTCTAATCAAGGAACTACCAGAGACGAAACCACAGCTCCAGCAAGCTACCCTGTATAAACAGACAGGGCAAGCTACTTATATATAAATAGGCACCAAACCTCACACTCACATGCATTGATGATATCACCTAGTTGGGTAATGAAAGGTCTGGAGGCAAACAACCGAGCTCATATCCTCCACAGGGCTTTTCTGGCTCATGAGAACAAAACTAGTATGTCAGCTCCGATTTGAATAACAGAGTTGGAAGGGACCTTGGAGGTCTTCTAGCCCAACCCTCTGCTTAGGCAGGAAAACCTACACCACTTCAGAAAAATGGTTATGCAATCTCTTCTTAAAAACTTCCAGTGTTGGAGCATTCACAACTTCTGGAGGCAAGTTGTTCCACTGAATAATTGTTCTAACTGTCAGGAAATTTCTCTTTATTTCTAAGTTGTTTCTCTCCTTGATGAGTTTCCATTCATTGCTTCTTGTCCTGCCCTCAGGTGCTGTGGAAAATAGTTTTGACTCCCTCTTCTTCATGGCAGCCCCTGAGATATTGGAACGCTGCTATCACATCTCCCCTAGTCCTTCTTTTCATTAAACTAGACATACCCAAATTCCAGCAACTGTTCTTCATGTTTTAGCCTCCAGTCCCCTAATCGTCTTTGTTGGTCTTCTCTGCACTCTTTCTAGAGTCTCCACATCATTTTTTACATCGTGGCGACCAAAACTGGATACATTATTCCAAGTGTGGCCTTACCAAGGCATTATAAAGTGGTATTAACACTTCACGTGATCTTGATTCTATCCCTCTGTTTATGCAGCCTAACATTTCAATGATTCTTAGGCAGCAGTCTCTCTCTCTCTCTCTCTCTCTCTCTCTGTGTGTGTGTGGCTTGTAGCAGGAACTCCAGAATCTTACTTCTAGTGTTATTGTTTGTATTGCTCTTTACATGATGGAGCAGAGAATATTCTTGAGATGTGGGATTTTTAAGCAGTCGGTTCTTTCTTTGCCGCTTCCCTCCCTCTACCTGCCAAGCGAGTGCCTTAAGGTTTACTTTTCAGCAAGTGGATTCCCTCTAAGTCCTAAAGCCGCTCACAGATAGACATTTTGCTGCATTGGGTTGTGTGCCGAGAATTTTTATTAGCTGCTGTTGCTTCTTCTTCTCCTTTTTTTTTTTTTTTTGGTGCTGCTGGAGTGTGGTGGAAATACAAATGGAGCCGAAAAGCTGGAATTAATGCGCAGCTACACCGAAGCATCTAAATGAACTGTCCTCAAGACGGTTATGGCTGCAAACCCTTCGCGAAGTTGGTTGGTTGGCAGCCCGGTTTGAAAAGTTTGCTGCTACCTCAAACCTTGAAGGCATAATTCCACTCTGCTTGCTTAGCATTAACCCTTCACGGCTCGCTTGGAAAAGGGGAGCGGAGTGAGTGATGTTAGGAGATGGCCCATTAAAGAAAAGAGCTTTTCTTAAAAGAGGTTTGGCTGAAGTCCAAGACAGGAAAGTGCATGCCAAAATTACTCTGGGCCAGGAGAAAATGTTCTATTTCAGCTGCATCAGAAAATGCCTAGAGAGGATGAGACTGCTTTGTCAATCAACCCCACTGCCGACAATGGCTGTTCAGTTTTCGCGTGCAGAAATGGATCCTATCATCTGCTGTTTACTTGGAAATGCATGCCAAAAGTTGAACTTCGGACTATCTGTATGTGATCCAACCTGAAGCGAAAGGAGGTTATATTTCAGGACGGAAATATCAAGTATCAAGAGAGAGAGAGAGAGGGAGGGAGGGAGAGAGAGAGAGAGGGAGAGAGAAACCCACATGGCTCCCTTGTAGAATATTCTTCTTTTTCCACGCCTGGTCATTTGAATGTCGCTTAGTTCTAAAGGAGATCAACCCTGACTGCTCTTTAGAAGGCCAGATCCTGAAGATGAAACTGAAATCCTTTGGCCACCTAATGAGAAAGAAGGACTCACTGGAGAAGAGTCTAATGCTGGGAAAGATTGAGGGCAAAAGAAGAAGGGGACGACAGAGAACGAGGTGGCTGGATGGAGTCACTGAAGTAGTAGGCGTGAGCTTAAATGGACTCCAGAGGATGGTAGAGGACAGGAAGGCCTGGAGGAACGTTGTCCATGGGGTCGCGATGAGTCGGACACGACTTCGCAACTAACAACAACAACAACAAACACTAATATTAAAACCGAAGACCACAGGTCCACTGGCTGTCTTTTGTCCAAGCGCTTGTGTAGGCAAGTGTGTATTTTTCCTATGTTTTCTTTTTAAAAGGATCAGAAAATGTTTATATCAGGGTCTCCAACCTTAGCAACTTTAAAACCTTTAAAAACTTATGGACTTCTACTCCCAGAATTCCCATGCTGACAGGGGAATTCTGGGAGTTGAAGTGTGGACTTCAAGTCCCAGAATTCCCTAGCCACATGGGGAATAGGGGAATTTATATATGTTTCACCTTATATCCTACATGGAGCAGAAGGTACTATACAGTATGTAGAAGTGCATTTTCTACATATGGTTCCCCCTCCCATCCCTATAACAACAATTCTGTGGCACATGATGGACTGAAAGAGCCAGGGATGAGGACCAAAATCACAAAGAGCTGGTTTTTCCTCCAGAGCAAGAAAAGGGGAAGTTATCTTTTCTCTTTACTAATGGCTGTGCCGAGAGTAGAGCTGCTTGCTCCAAGTTGTGGGTCAGTGGCTTTTGAAGGACTGACGGTTGTGACCCAGGCCCAAGTAGATAGTAATAAACTCAGTACGTGAAAAAACAAACAAACTTTATTCGAACAGCTGGGAATTACTTCATTCCCAGCATCATTCAACTCAGTAGTAAAAGTACTGAGTAAGTACTTTTACTAATGCTAATACTAAAAGTAAAACAAATGCCTCCCAACACAAATTCCTCAGTTATCTCAAAAACCTTAGTCCAATTAGGCAAACTACCAAAGGCCCTTCCTGGCAAACATCCAGAAGCCCCCAAAACAAAGACGTAGATGAAGCAGAAGATGCAGCTAAAATGTTGTTTTCTGGCAAAGCCCAAACGCCATTGCTGGTCTGTTTTAAGCCTTATCGGAGGGGCCAATCATCTCTTGGCCCTACTCCCGAGTTGTCCTCTCTGCTTGAGCTGCTCTTGCCTTCTGGCAGCTCTTCTCATGCGTGCATTAGGAACAGGCTCCTCCTGTTCCTCTGCCTCACTACTGTCAGGCTCTGGAGGCTCTGGAGTCCCCACCTCACTCCCTGATGGCCCAAGGTCAGCCAATGAATAGGCATAGCAACTGGATCAGCCAATGAGGGCTGTTTAGAAACTGAAACTGGAAGGAGCCTGGGCGTGGCTCTGTAGCTGCAACCTAGTCTGCTGTACCCTATGCGTGAACTGACTTGCAATCTCTCCTCTCTATCACATTGGAAGAACCTTCTGCTGTTGGTGTTGTAAATTTACTTCATGTGTTATTATGTATATAAAGAAGTTAATGAAACCTGCTGAATCAGTTTACCTGGGTGTGCTTTTTGGATTTAATATTTTTTTTGCAACAAACTCTTGACAAAGCCTTGGTTGGAAAATTATGTGACTGGCTGAGATGATTATGACGAGGACCAGATTAGAAAGGATGATGGTGCTATTGCAACATGGACCTTTTTTTACTAGGACGGCTTCTTAAGTGGGGAACAACCCTTCAGGCTGAGTTTCAGCTCCTACAACAAAGCAAGTGCCGTTGTGTAACAACAGATCCGTACGGCTACTGTAAAGTAGGGCACGAAGACATCCTACTGTCTTTTAATGGAGTTTTTACTGGTTTTCCCTTTAATGGAATTTAAACTGCCTTTTGGGGCAGCCTACGATTTGGAGCATAATTAATCACTTCCTTGGCCTCTTTTGCCCTGTCCATTTGCCTAATCAATTTTACATCTTTGCCCTTGTTGACTGAAAGAACGGAAAGCAAGAGGATGCAATACATTTCATAAATCGTTTTTTAAACCTTCTTGCATGGTTAACGTATCAGGAAGTCCCATTTAAGGGTCCAAAGGGGTGTATTTTTGAGAAGACATGGCAAGAATCAATACAGTTGAGCGTGTCCAGAGGTATTTTACGAGAAAAGTTCTCCACTCCTCTGTAACCAACAAAATACCTTATCCCACCAGACTTGAAATCCTGGGTTTAGAAAACTTGGAACTCCGTCGCCTTCGACAGGACCTGGGTTTAGCTCATAGAATCATCCATTGTAATGTCCTTCCTGCTAATGACTACTTCAGTTTCAACTACAATAACACAAGAGCTACCAATAGATTTAAACTTAATGTCAACCGCTCCAGTTTGGATTGCAGAAAATATGATTACTGTAACAGAATTGTCTGTGCTTGGAATGGATTACCCGACTCTGTGGTCTCTTCTCATAACCCCAAAAGCTTTAACCAAAATCTATCCACTGTTGACTTCACCCCATTCCTAAGAGGACTTTAAGGGGCGTGCATAAGAGCACAAACGTGCCTACCGTTCCTGTCCTATTGTTTCTTCCCATATATATATATATATATATATATATATTTGTTTTCTGAGGTTTTCGCGGGTTTTTGTATGTAGGTCTTTGGTTGTTCACAAATTAGATGCTGACGAAGTCTCATTCGTCATCTTCAGGCTTCAGAGCTTGGGAGCAATGTGTGATTGCAGCTGCAGAAACAGCTGCAATCACACATTGCTCCCAGAAGCACGAAGCTGAAGCCTGAAGATGACGAATGAGACTTCATCAAACGCCGCCAAGACACTTCCAATTTTACGCGGAGAAAACCCGAACAACCAAATATATATATATATATATATATATATATATATATATATATATATATATATATATATATATATATATATATAAATATAAATATATAAAATATATATGTTTTCTGAGGTTTTCACGGGTGTTTGCATATAGGTCTTTGGTTGTTCGGGTTTTCTCCCGTGTTCGGGTTTTCTCCCTCCCAGAAGCACGAAGCTGAAGCCTGAAGATGACGAATGAGACTTCATCGAAACGTCGCCAAGACACTTCCAATTTTACGCGGGAGAAAACCCGAACAACCAAATATATATATGTTTTCTGAGGTTTTCACGGGTGTTTGCATATAGGTCTTTGGTTGTTCGGGTTTTCTCCCGTGTTCGGGTTTTCTCCCTCCCAGAAGCACGAAGCTGAAGCCTGAAGATGACGAATGAGACTTCGTTGAAACGTCGCCAAGACACTTCCAATTTTACACGGGAGAAAACCCGAACAACCAAAGACCTATATATATATATGCTTATACTTCCTTGTTTCTCATCATATACATGTTTACATATTATATAATCTTTTTGTGTGATGCTTGTGTATATTGTTATGACAAAATTAAATAAAAGAAAGAAAGGAAGGAAGAAAATAAAGAAAAGGGCGTAAAATGGGACAAATTCATGTTAGCAAATGGTTCACTTAAGACCCTAAGTTTGTAGAGATTCTCAGTCATCTAGGTCATGGTTGTCCCAAAGATGTTTTTTTTTTTTTTTAAAAAGGAGGTAACTGGACTTTCTTGTTTTTTCTTCAAAGACGTTTCACTTCTTATCCTAGAAGCTTCTTCAGCTCTGACGGGATGGTGGGGAATGGAAGGATTTATATTCCTTGCAGACAGTTGGTCATTTACATGACCCTTTTAGAGAGTTGTTGAAGCACTTGGAGGTTTATCCGTGTCCTCAGGGTCACCTGAGTGGCATTCCTGGTTCCTGTAGTCTGCAGTTTTTGGGAAATCAATTCCTACTCCTACACTATTTGAAGGGTGTTCATCCCAACTTAGCTAAAAGTCTGTAGAGATTCTCAGTCATCCAGGTCGTGGTTGCCCCAAAGGTGCTTTTTCAAGAGGCAAGTGGACTTTGTTTGCTGAAGACACAAGTGGACTCAACGACCCTCTAAAACAGGGGTCTCCAACCTTGGTCCCTTTAAGACTTGTGGACTTCAACTCCCAGAATCCCTCAGCCAGCAAAGCTAGCTGAGGAACTCTGGGAGTTGAAGTCCACAAGTCTTAAAGGTTGAACCAAGGTTGGAGACCCCTGCTCTAAAAGAGTGGTCACCAACTGGTGGTCCATGGACCCACTGGTGGTCCGTAAGAAAACGTTGGTGGTCCATAGAAAAATTATTTGCATTTTTTATATTGCACTAAATACTATTTATCTTTTTTTTTTTAAAAAAAAGTTCTATTAGTGATGGGAAGAAATGTCCATCTGGGTTCAGTTCCAAGTGGGGGAAAAAGACACTGGCTTCATGGAAGTTGCTTGGAAAGAAGGTTTATTGATGAACAGGATCACATGCCTTGGAGATCTTGGGCAAAAAGAGAAGAGATGCTGAGAGTCCCTGGGTTTTATACCCTATCTGGCTTTGAACTTCCTGGGGCACAGGAAAAGTATCCTGATTGGTTGCTGTGATAGGTCATAGCTAGCTTTTGTAGGTTATCTGTGTGTTGCGTTTGGTTGAATCTTGCTGGGTGATGCAATGAAGGGCAATTAAATGGCTCTGCCTGAAGGAGGTAGATCTTTGTTATGTAGAATAGACTGGCCCAGGCCTTAATGGCCCATTGACAAAGGTGGGGGGAGAGGGGGCTGAGTTTCTGCCTCCCTTTTAGGGGAAATATTCTGACTTTTAATATATATATATATATTATTTGCATTTATATCCCGCCCTTCTCCGAAGACTCAGGGCGGCTTACACTATGTTAGCAATAGTCTTCATCCATTTGTATATTATATACAAAGTCAACTTATTGCCCCCAACAATCTGGGTCCTCATTTTACCTACCTTATAAAGGATGGAAGGCTGAGTCAACCTTGGGCCTGGTGGGACTTGAACTTGCAATAATTGCAAGCAGCTGTGTTAATAACAGACTGTCTTAGCAGTCTGAGCCACCAGAGGCCTGTATTTTCTAAAATATTTCATTTTCTAGGAGAGGGATGGGTTTTAACTTCCTACAGGGATCCACGGGATTGAAAATTCTGAATTTAGTGGTCCCTGAGGTCCAAAAGGTTGGAGACCCCCTGCTCTAAAAGGATGCAATTGACCAGCTGTCTGCAAGGAATATCAATCCTTCCGTTCCCTATCACCCAGTCAGAGCTGAAGAAGCTTCATGGATGAGAAGCGAAACGTCTTCAAAGAAAAAACAAGAAAATCTAGTTGCCTCCCGAAATAAAAAAGCAGCGTTGGGACACTTAACAACATAAATTTTGGGCTCAATTGGAAGACTACCTGTATAGCGAGCCAGATATCGTCAAAGCATTTGTACTAATTCAAGAAGCAGTTAACTATAAAACATTGGATGGGGAGGCATGAGAATCTGTAAACTTAACTGTGGAGTTTATAACTGGATATCTGGCGTTGGGCAGGGATGAAATCAGTGGGGGGATTCAGCCAGTTCGCACCACTTCGGGAGAACCGGTTGTTAACTTTCTGAACAGTTTGGCAAGCTGGTTGTTGGAAGAAATCATTAGGGCAGAGAACCGGTTGTTAAATTACTTGAATCCCACCACTGGATGAAATCCAGCAGGTTCTGACAGGTTCTGGAGAACCGGTAGCAGAAATTTTGAAGAGTTCGTAGAACTGGCAAGTACCATCTCTGGCTGGCCCCAGAGTGGGGTGGGAATGGAGATTTTGCAGTATCCTTCCCCTGCCACCCCCATCAAGCCACACCATGCCCACCAAGCTACAGCCATAGAACCGGTAGTAAAAAAAAAAAGTGGATTTCACCACTGGTTTAAAGCCCCATGCCTCTTAGCGCTGGCATCGGGAAGGCGAGAACAAAAATGCTGACTTCACAAACACGGGCTTAATTTATTTCACATTGTAACTTGTTTCCTTCCAGCTTTTCTTTTCTGACAGGCACAGCAACAGCAGTAGAAATGCCAGCTGACAGCGTATAGTCTGTTGAAAGTTGAACTTCGACTTGTTAAAAGAAAAGGGGGGGTGGGAGAGAAGGGGGAGCCGCCGGGATTAAAAACAAGCCTTTAAAATGTCATTTCACAAATGTCTGGAAACAAGAGGCATTTTATAGAGGAAGGTGAACAAATAGCAACTCCTACAGTGCGGTTTCACGGACTCCCCCGCCCCAGGAAACTTCAAAAATGAGACTTGAATATTGATAAATCATTTCTTAGGAAACTTGGGGGGTGAAAGTTGGTTATTTTTTATTTTTAAACAAACGGCACATCGTTAATCAATCAGTGTGTCGCCCGAGTACAAGATTTCTGTGTCATCCTATTCAACATTTACCACCAATGTTGGAAACAGCCATGTGTGCCCACAGAGAGACTTATTATACAAAAGATTATGAATTGCGCAGAAATGGACAAACTAACTCTGAGTCTGAAGGACAAAGAGACATCAGTATTTTATGGTATATGGGAACGGTGGTATGGATGGATGGAAAGGAGATAGGAATATTTAGTTACTAAGTATAATCAATAGATAAAATAAGAACACAAATATGTATAATTTAATGTTTGTCATTATTGCACAGATTATTGTTTGATGAAAAACACCACAAATAGCTGTTAAATGATATGTTTTTCTTTTTCCTTTTTTTTAATGCTTTTAATGTAAAAAAGTTCAATAAAGTATATATATATATTCAACATTTACCACCATTTTCTTAATACATATATTTATATATTTGCTTTTACATGTTAATTTAATTTATTACAACAAGTTCTTTCCAGGTTTCTTAAATTTTACGCTGTTTTTTTGTCTATATTCAATCTCTATCCATTGATAAAACTTCCCCCATATATTGTAATACTCCGATTCTTTCCTTCCCTTTAATTGCCATTGTTAATCTATTCATTTCTGCACATTTGAATGTTTTCTTAATTACCTCTCCCTTCGCAGGAATTTTTTTCTGTTTTCCAATTTTGCGCCAATACAATTCCCGCTGCAGTTATTACATGCATGATCAAATGTACATTTTCTTTACTAATTTTCTCCGATAAGAACAGCAGCAGGAACAGCTCTGGTTTTAAATGTCATTTTCTCTAACCGTGTTCAAATTTTTGCCCAATGATTTCTCGCTTCTGGACATGTCCACCACGTATGATAGTATGATCCCGGTGTCTGGTGGCATTTCCAACGTTTAGTTGATTTATCTTTAAACATTTTTGCCAAGCTTTCCGGTGACCTGTGCCATCTATAAAACATTTTATACAAATTCTCTTTATATGCTGTAGCCATTTTCTTAGGAAACTTGATGCCTCCCTGTCAGCCCTGCCAGGTAGTCCAGGCCAGAAACCAACCCTAACCATGAACGATAACACAAATCTGATCGTGCAAATCTAAAGGCTCTTCTTGCCTTTCTGGGAAGTCCTTGACTTACAAAGGTTCATCTAGTGATCGTTTGAAATTGCAACAGGACTGAAAAAAGCGACTTCTGACCGGTTTGCAAACTTAACAACCGTTGCACCTTCCCTGTGATCACGTGACCAAAAATTCAAACACTTGGCAACGGACTCGTATTTATGACAGTTGCAATATCCTGGGGTCACACGATTCCCTTTGGCGACCTTCCGGCAAGCAAAGTCATGCGGGGAGCCAGATTCACTTAACAAGCGTGTTACTAACTTAACAAATGGGTTGATTTAACTTAGCAACAGAAACTTTGGGTTCATTTGTGGTTGTAAGACTGTATTACTATTCTTCTTCTCATCCTTCCTAGTACCTATCTCTTCCCACGTACGGCTATATCCAAGTTGCTTGTATCTTTTCAACTTGTATTGTTTTTGTTGGCTCCTAGTATGATTTGATTGCTTATTAGTATCCTATGACTATCACTAAGTAGTGTATCTTACGATTCTTGATGAATGTATTTTATATTTTCTTTATGTACACTGAGAGCATAGGCACCAAAGAGAAATTCCTTGTGTGTCCAATTACACTTGGCCAATAAAAGAATTCCTGTTCTGTTCTGTTCTGTTCTATTGTTTTTATTTCTTTCCTAGTACAATTTGATAGCTTATTAGTAACCATGACTATCACTAAATATTGTATCTTTTTATTCTTGATGAATGTATTTTATTCTCCTTAGGTACACTTAGAGCATATACACCTAAGACAAATTCCTTGTGTGTCCAATCATACTTGACCAATAAAAGAATTCTATTCTATTCTATTCTATTCTATTCTATTCTATTCTATTCTATTCTATTCTATTCTATTCTATTCTATTCTATTCTATTCTATTCTATTCCATTCCATTCCATTCCATTCTATTCCATTCTATTCCATTCTATTCTATTCTATTCTCTACTCTACTCTACTCTACTCTATTCAACTATATTGTTTTATTTGTTTCCTAGTACAATTTGATAGCTTATTAGTAACCTTGACTATCACTATCACTATCTTTTTATTGTTGATGAATGTATTTTATTATCCTTATGTACACCAAGAGCATATACACCTAAGACAAATTCCTTATGTGTCCAATCACACTTGGCCAATAAAGAATCCTCTCCTGTCCTGTCCTGTCCTGTCCTACTTCCCAGAGAATTAAGGAGAGAAGGACAAAGAGTAATGTATACTCAATAAGATAGTTGAACTTCGACTTCCAGATTTTGTTACAACCAAATCCTAGAAGAAATATCCTAGGTTCAGGTTTGCTGAATCCACCCGCGTGACTGAACTTCTGGGGCGTGAACACACATGAAACAAAACACGTAGATCACGCACTCCTGTAGTAACATTCTTCTCTCCTTTTGTCTCCTGACCTTAGATCAGAGTGAAGGATTCCACTGTCGAGAAGAGTGTCGGATCCTTGGCCATTCTGACCGATGCTGGATGCCCCGGAATCCTGCCCCCGCCCGAGGCAAATCTCCTGAACATGGAAGGAACGTCATGTCCCTCTCTATAGGAGCTTCCACTGTGGATACGGAGCTCTACGAAGACTCTACTGCCAAGAGAACTTTTGCAACATTTGGCAAAGACAGAAGTGACCCTGTTTCTGAGGAGCGGGGCCCGATCAATGTCAAAGGGAAAAGGACATTGGATCCCCCCATCTGTAGCCCGAAGGTGAACGGGGCCATCCGGGAGGCTGGGAATGGTTGCGAAGCTATCAGTCCCATCACCTCTCCCGTCCATTTGAAGAGTCCCTCGTCTAGCAAACCGTCGGTGTCCTACAGCCTATTTCACTGCCCGTCCGGGCGCGACTTAGAGCCGTTTGTGACCAACGGTCCCTCCAGACCTATGGAAGCGGAGCCCAGGGGCGCAGACAGTGAGAACACAATGCATGAAATTAACCCTCTCCTACAAGAATGTAGGGAGAAAGACTCGCCCGGCGTGAAGAGGCTAAAGGATATTGTACTCTAAAGCGGATGGAAGGAAAAAACAACAACAACAACAACGCCGCCACCAAACACGTCTCACCGTTTTTAAGAGCTTACTGACAGTTCACCGGGCAAAGTTGCTGTATTTAGAAGCTTTCCTTCAATGTATTGTTTATATAAAAAAAATAATAATAATGAAGCGATCGTTAATGTGACAATCTCATGTGGTTCATCAGGGGGCTAGTGAAGCAAAACGAACACCGTTTTATTTTCCTTCCCCCCCCCCCCCGCCCCTATTTCTTCTCTAGTGGGGTAAGTGACGTTAGGGCCCTTTGGTTGACGGAAGTATTATCCGCGGAAGTATTTATTTTTTTTTTTCCCTCCTGTATTTTTCCAGATCAAGCAACCTTTGGCAAGAAATGGGTTGACCGTTGGGTCTCCCGTGAATTTTTTTTTGTGGGGTGTGTGTGTTTGAAAAAAAGCCCTCCGATTCCGTCTTAGGCGACCTGTAATGCGGTGCCCTTGATTTAGACAGGGGCGGTGGCGGCTATGCGCTAGGAACTTGGTTGTGCTTCTTTCAGGACCTCTTGATGTGGGCAAAGTGCCTCCCCTCCCCCCCCCTTCATTAGGGTTCAGTGTGGGAATAAAAACCATTTGTAGTCTTATACCCGATCCTATGGAGCTTCTGATCTGCCCTGTATCCAGAGTGAATCCATATCCTAAGATGGTGCTCTTTTGCTATGAATCACCCCCTCAATCCGGAGAGCTTTCTGCTGCCACATGCTTTCTCTGTACTATTATCGTATTTGATATTGCAAACTCCTGCGTGTTGAGTGTTTGGGGTGGGGGAAGGGGAAAAACAAAAACAAAAGGCGTTTCAAGTTTTTGGGTACCTTTTTTTCCCTCTTTTTTTGGTTGTTGTAATTGTGCTTGTGGTTGTGTTCTATGAACAACAATCTAAGACTTGGGGGAACCTTCAAAACTTCAGCCCTGTCCTAGTTTCTGATCATTTTGCCAGGTGATTTTTTTTTCCTCCTGTATTTTTCCAGATCAAGCAACCTTTGGCAAGAAATGGGTTGACCGTTGGGTCTCCCGTGAATTTTTTTTTGTGGGGTGTGTGTGTTTGAAAAAAAGCCCTCCGATTCCGTCTTAGGCGACCTGTAATGCGGTGCCCTTGATTTAGACAGGGGCGGTGGCGGCTATGCGCTAGGAACTTGGTTGTGCTTCTTTCAGGACCTCTTGATGTGGGCAAAGTGCCTCCCCTCCCCCCCCCTTCATTAGGGTTCAGTGTGGGAATAAAAACCATTTGTAGTCTTATACCCGATCCTATGGAGCTTCTGATCTGCCCTGTATCCAGAGTGAATCCATATCCTAAGATGGTGCTCTTTTGCTATGAATCACCCCCTCAATCCGGAGAGCTTTCTGCTGCCACATGCTTTCTCTGTACTATTATCGTATTTGATATTGCAAACTCCTGCGTGTTGAGTGTTTGGGGTGGGGGAAGGGGAAAAACAAAAACAAAAGGCGTTTCAAGTTTTTGGGTACCTTTTTTTCCCTCTTTTTTTGGTTGTTGTAATTGTGCTTGTGGTTGTGTTCTATGAACAACAATCTAAGACTTAGGGGAACCTGCAAAAATTCAGCCCTGTCCTAGTTTCTGATCATTTTGCCAGGTGATTTTTTTTTTCTTTTTACATTCTTCTTCTTTTTTTCTTTTTACATTCTTCTTTTTTTTCTTTTTACATTCTTTTTTTTTTCTTTTTACATTCGTCTTCTTTTTTTCCCCCTCCCCTTCTCGTCTTTGGTTTCTCTATCTCGTTCGCAAAGAGGCGAAAAGTCCTGACGTTTTTAACGAAGTCGACTTCTTTCTTTCTTTTTCTTACAACCTCGAGGAAGGAGAACGATGTTATTGCTCCAAACTTTTGAATTCCAGGGGGTTGAACCTTGCCTATAGATTTAAACTCTTTTTGGCTTATCAAGAGCCCAGAGCAATGAACTGAGTTTATAATTTAAGAAGTGAGTCCTAATATATCAGCGGCCCCCAACCTCTTTGGACCAGTGACTGGTTTCGTAGAAGACAATGGACTGGGTGGGATGGGTGGGATGGCTTAGGTTTTGCTTGCTCGCCCACCGCTTACTTCCAGCTGTGCAGCCCGGTTCCTAACAGACCATAGACTGGTACCAGTCCATGGCCTGGGAGTTGGGGGGGGACCCCTATTATATATACATCATACATAGGTCAGCGTTCCATGCGTATCCTGTTATGAGTAATGCACTAACTACGTAGATTGTCTTGTTTTGTATGTAGTGTGGCTAAAAGCCCAGTGGCCCAGATCATTGTACTTCTTGCTGGGCTAAAATCTGCCTTGCGGTTAGGGAAATGTTCTTTCCTTGCCAAAAGACGCTTCTGTTTTTCTACCTTAACTCTCAGGGTGCTTGGGAATTTCCCTGGGTGACATTTCGATCCCTTGTGGAGCTTTCTTGTGGAGATGGTAGAGGATGTTATGGTTAGTGCTGTTATTTTCTGTTGCACCTTCTTCCATCACCCCGTCCAACCAAGCTTCCTATTTGAAGAGACCAGAGTTCTCTCCGGCCAGCTTCCCTTGAAATCGAAGGTGAGTTAAACTGGAAGATACCTGATTTACGCTGTAAAGCTAGTCCTTGATTTACAACTGTTTGTTTAGTGACTGCTCAAAAATGACGACGGCCCTGAAAAAATGGGATCCACGGCCATTTTTTCACATGACCGCTGCGGCATTCCCATGATCAAAATTCGGATGCTGGGCAACGGGTTCATTTTTTATGACGGTTGCGGTGTTCCAGGGGTCCCGTGATCCCTTTTTGCGACAAGCAAAAGTCAACGGGGAAACAGATTCACCTAACGACCGTGTTACTAATTTAACAACTGGTCGTAAAATGAGGCAAAACTCACTGGGCAACTGACTCGCCGAGCAGCAGAAATTGAGGGGGGGTGTGTTTTGTCAATGAGGGTCGTAACTCAAGGACTGCTTTCAACGAGGTGGTGATGGAATGTGGTTGGTGGACCTTGGCACGCATCCTCCTGCCCCTTTGCAATGAAATCCATATAAGGATATCGTACTTCACCCATGGAAGTTCTCCAAAATTCTCCTTGCCTTTGAAAGAAATGCGGACATCAAAGTCCTTTTCATCAAGCTGAGTGAGAACTGGTGGTTAAAAAAATAAAAATAAAAATCCAGATTCCCATCTCTGCCTGGAGCTAATTGTACTACTGGCTTTCTAATGAGTTAGGAAGGGTAGCAGGTTGAGGTTGGCTACATGGACAAGACTTGTGGTTTTTGCAGGTGTTTGTACATTATTGTTTCCCTCCACCAACTTCTCCCAGTTCTATTCGTAGGGGCCCAGTTCAGTTGGTCACTCCTTTCTTCAGAATGTCCATAGTGGAGGCAGTTGAGAGGTCCAAATTACTGTATTTTTCGGAGTATAAGATGCACTGGAGTATAAGACACACCAAGATTTCAAAGAGGAAAACAAGAAAAAAAAAAAGTTTTTGGCCTCCATGCGTCTGATGTTTGCTTTCCCTGGTCCCCAGGAGCATTTTGCAGGCTTCCTAAACCCTCTGCGTGTCCTGTTTTTGTGAAAAATGGGCCCGTTTTTTGCCCTCCCCAGCCCACAGGAGCACTCTGCAGGCATCCCAAACCCTCTGCGCATCTTGTTTCTGCAAAAAGTAGCTCCATTTTTGGCCTCCTGACCACCCCCCATCCTGTTTTTGCTCTCCCCGGCCCCCAGGAGCACTCTGCAGGCCCCACAAACCCTCTGTGTGTCCTGCCTTTGTGAAAAATGGGCCCATTTTTGGCCTCCCAAACCCGCCCATGCATCGCGTTTTTGCTCTCCCCAGCCCCCAGGAGCACTCTGCATACCTCCCAAACCCACTGCTCATCCCATTTTTGGCAAAAGCTGGATGGGTGGGGCGGGGTTTCAGGAGGCCAAAAGTGGGTGAATTTGCTGTATAAGACGTATCAACATTTCCACTCTCTTTTAGGGGGGGGGAAGTGTGTATAAACTCCGAAAAGTACGGTATTTCCTCAGAAGTATTGTGAAACTAATACTTCTAATACTTGTGAAAGGTTCCCTCTGGCTTCAAAAACACACCTCTCCTGCTTACCATTATCTCAGAATTTTCTGATCTTCAGATACAAGAGATGTGACCTCTCTCATTCTCTCTGAGATTCTCCACAGATTTCCTGCTGGTGGAGTTTGAGAGCCCATAACAGAAAGGAAGGAAGCTCCACCACCCTTTAGTGCATCTGTCCCTAATTAAAAGCAGACAACGACAGATTAGTAATTTCCGAAGACGTAAATTGGGGAAGGCGGCGGTTTGGTTCCTTCCTAACACCAGCAGTCCAACTGCTGGAAAGAAGTTAGAGAGGATGTAAGTTGAGGACAAGCAACAGGGAACCGTTTAAATGCCCAGCCCGTTTCCATTGCGTGTGTTGTCAACGTTTCAGACAATCCATTCATCCTGCATCAGGCTGAAGATTTAGGGAACCAAATAGCCATTGGAAAGGGAGAACAATTTCCAGGATGATCCCCTTGTGAAAGGGAGTACCAAAAATGAATATATTTGTGTGTTTGTGTGGGCACGTGTGTGGTCTTTTCAACTTCAGCATTAATTACATTTCATACCTGGATTTGGGAATAGGACAGGCACCCAAAGAATAAGCTGGGTGCCTTCAACCCATTTTGTTGTTGTTGTTAGTTGCGAAGTTGTGTCTGACCCATCGTGACCCCATGGACAATATTCCTCCAGGCCTTCCTGTCCTCTACCATCTTCTGGAGTCCATTTAAGTCCACACCGACTGCTTCCGTGACTCCATCCAGCCACCTCATTCTCTGTCGTCCCCTTCTTCTTTTGCCCTCAATCTTTTCCAGCATCAGGCTCTTCTCCAGTGAGTCCTTCCTTCTCATTAGGTGGCCAAAGTATTTGACTTCAACCCATACCTGCTCTGAAATAAGACTGTGATGTTCTTGTGGGTTTTATCCTGCTAATGATGAGTTTTTAGATCACAAGCTAGAAAGAATGAAGGTGTTGCCAATGAAGTCATTGTATAAAGAGATCAGCAAAATCTTTAGTGCCTCTCCTTAATAGAACGGAATAGGATTCTTTATTGGCCAAGTGTGATTGGACAGAAGGAATTTGTCTTTGGTGCATATGCTCTCAGTGTACATAAAAGAAAAGATACATTCATCATGAATTCTAAGGTACAACACTTAATGATAGTCATAGGCAGTGGTGGGATTCAGCCAGTTCGCACCACTTCGGGAGAACCGGTTGTTAACTTTCTGAGCAGTTTGGCAAACTGGTTGTTGGAAGAAATCATTAGGGCAGAGAACCGGTTGTTAAATTATTTGACTCTCACCACTGGTCATAGGGTACAAATAAGCAATCAGGAAATATGCACATATGATGTTTGTGAGTTTGTCCTCTCCCGAAAGACAAAATGAAAATTTCTTTTCAACTGAACAGAAACATTTTATTAAAACAGAGAGAGAGAGAGAGAGAGAGAGAGAGAGAGAAATTTAAACAGGGATAGGGATGATAATGTAGGATGCACAGTGATAGAACTGATTTGACATTTTTGTCATGGGTCCTTCCTTCTCCAATTCGTGTTTTTCTGCTCCCAGCTTGCTTAAGAGAGACTAAAGATCAATGCGATGGAAAGTTATATTGAGTTCTTTCAAATATTTGCTCTGTCAATCAAAGGGGGATGGTGGAGAAATAGGTGTCTTGTCTCTAAAAAGAACAACTCTTATGGCCTCTCCCTAGCTCTTTATTTTTTTAAAAAAAGGAAAGTTCTCCAGGTTTATTTAATTTTTTTCAAAAAAGCTACACAAAAAAACATCCATTTTCCCCCACCTCCTTTTTTTTTTTTTTTTTTTGGTCCTGGAAATTAAACAAGCTTGGAATAATTTCTTTTCTTCAGAAGAAAAGAAAAAGGGAACAAAAAAGTGGTAAAATAGATAGAGCTGAGTGTTCTGCTTTTGCCTTGCGCTTCTCTGTCAGGAAATTTGGTCTGCCTGGTTATTTGAATTTTTTAAAAAGAAATCGGTAGTAAGAATCACACACAGAGCCTTTTAATTGTTGGTAGGTAGACTACGACTGCAGCAGAAGTAGAAAAAAAAAGTTATCCATGGATACCTTGGGAATAAAGAGGCCCTTTGGCCTCTGTCTTTATTTTATTTTTGTTTTGTTTCATTGCACTGCACTGCATTGCATTGCACAGAGAAAAAGGAACAATAGCGGCATCATGACGGTCAAAAGAAAAAATGTGCCTGAAAGAAAAACCTGTGAAATAGGGCAAAAGGTCAACCCAACGTTGAGAATCCAGAAGAGATGATTCCACATCTCATCTGTAACAGTGTCGAGATAGAGGAAGTGCAGGGGGTCTTTTGAAGTGGTAGAACAACTTGTCACCCTTGGATTATTATTAATTTTTTTTAGATTTTTTTTAAAAAAACCCAACCTTTCTTACTTATAGAAATAACTCAAGGTGGCGGACATACCTACGTAATTCTCCTTCCTCCTCCTATTTTCCTCATTATAAAATTGTAAATTGGCTTGAGCTGAGAGAGAGAGAGAGGGTGGGGGGGACTAGCCCAAAGTCACCCACCCTAATGCAGGACTACAATTCTCGGTCTCCTGGTTTCTACTCTGGTGCCTTCAACACAAGACCAAACCAGGTCTCGGTGTTAAAATACCACATCCAGAAGCCAACAGCATGCAAACATAAACAGGGACGTTGCGCATTTATCTTAATGTAATCTGAAGAGGTCCTAACTAACGGCGATATTGCATCCCTCAATCACATCACACCCTGGGTTCCAATTTATGTTGATAGCTAAGTATGAAGTTCTTGCTTTTCCGTCTTCTAGATTTTGACCATTAGCAATTATTGTTTTGCACCATATCTTCGCAAGTCTGAAAACTGAGACTGCGGTCCAAAGCTTTAGTGACATCCTAGCTGCCTTGTGAGAAGTCATGATGAGATGTTGGCTGTTCTCTATCTTCAGATGTTCCACTCTGAGGACCTATAACCAAGTGCATTTCCACTAAGTGTTTTGGTCACTGTTTTTCTAACACTGTGTATGCTTTGGATGAAAAAAAGAAAGAGGGGAAAGACTGTTAGTGGAAGCAATGAAAATCAAGTTCCATCTAACGTCCTCCATCTAACAAGCATTCTTCAGCCTGGCTGGATTTTCAGATCCAGCAACTTGTACCCAGCATGGAAGTTTGACGGATGGATATAGAAGGATGGAAATAATTCCGCCCTGAATGTTACAGAAAATTGGTGTGCAAACTTTCCAGAAACTTCCTCCTGCTTCTGATTTCACCTCTTCAAAATGCTGTATTTGTTCTCCTTTTTTTGAAGAGGCTGTCAGTCAACGCTGCGGGCCCTGATTCAATTGTTTGCAAGACCTGTTCCATGCTTAAAGCTGATTGGAACAGCTGCCTGTAACAATGCCAGCTTATTCTAGGAAATGAGCAAAGGGAAAGAGGGACTTTTCGGTGTCCTTGTCTGTGAACAAGTGGGTGATTTTTGGATGGCACCAATCATTTAACTGGGTTCACAATCTCACTGCAGTAAGGAAGCAGAGATTTTTATTCAGATTCCAATATAGCTTTCTTTTTTTCTTTTCTTTTTTTTCTGCAGCAGCATGAGGCTAAAACGTATGCAAAAATTTAGGGAACGGCTTTTAAAGAGTCAGATTATTGCTTTTATGTTTTCAGCATTTCCTCTCCTGATTAAGTGTGACTTTCTAGGCATGGGCGTCTGATAGACACCTTACACAATGATGTAATCATCAAATGAATAATTGGTGTCATTTGCACAGTGTCATTATGAAAGCGGTGTCCCTTGGTCTTCCTCTTCCTCCTGCAGACAACCTTATCTCCTACGTTTTCAGGCATCTTTCTCCTGGAAATGCCAGAAGTTGAACCCAGGATCTCTTCCATGCAAAATACAGCCTTGACCTTCCAATGGGTTTTCACTGGTTGGCTTTCTAGGTCATGTTGAGCTACCATATTTTGCTTGTGGCTTAGCAAGTGAAGCCATGCCAGCTATTTGTGATTGCCAAACGTGGTTAGCACAGTGTGAGAACCTGGCCCCATTTAAGCAAACCCATGTTTCAGACCATTTCTGTCCATCTTGTTGCTCATATAATGTTTCGTTGGGTCTATGAATTAGATTGAATCCTGAAGGGTCCTTGGGTGCTCTCTGAGCTTGGTTGTTTTCTTACAGATGTTTCACTACCCAGACTAGATAACATCATCAGTGCATTGAAACGAGGGGTCCTTGGGTGCTCTATGAGCTTGGTTGTTTCCTTGCAGATGTTTCATTACCCAAACTAGGTAACATCACCAGTGCATTGAGCACTGGTGATGTTATCTAGTTTGGATAATGAAACATCTGCAAGAAAACAACCAAGCTCAGAAAGCACCCAAGGACCTTTCATTTCAACCCTGAGCTACAGATATTCTCCTTTATTGGTAGATCAAATCCTGTTCCCAGTGCCAAGGGCTTTTTCACAGTAAGGGAGGGGAGCATGGGGCTGGATTTAAGTACCTGTAATGGGGGCTAGCATATGCGTCCTGTTACGTTTAGAAAGAGCATATTGACTTGTGACACCAGCATTTTATCTGAGCCATTGGTGGTTGCCTTTATGAAAACAAATGTATATCTTCTTAGCATTATAGCTCCATTGTTTCATTCTTGGAAATTATCATAAAATGCAGTGCTTTCTTCCTCCTCCTCCGCCTCCTCCTCTTCTTCCTCCTCCTCCTCCTCCTCCTCCTCCTCCTCCTCCTCCTCCTCCTCCTCCTCCTCCTCCTCCTCCTCCTCCTCCTCCTCCTCCTCCTCTTCCTCCTCCTCCTTTTCCTCCTCCTGTTTCTTTTAGAATTGCTTTGCTCACCTGTTGAATCCACTCTGCATTTTTTCTGTTGGGCATAATACGGTTTTGATTTCAAGCAAAGCTTCCTATATGCCATCGTAATTTAATCAATCTCTGAATAGGCAGCTCCAAATATAGCATAACACGAGTGAATTTAAGAGAGATTCCTTGGAGAGAGAGAGAGAAAAACAACAACACCCCAACCGACATGAAAATCTCATTTTTCATTCCCTTTGATCAACCGGTGATTGGGCAGGTCCCTTTGGTGAGTTAGATTCTTCTCTTTCATTTTGGGCTGTTGCTTTTGCGTGACATTTGTTCGCATGGGAAGATCTGGTTAAAGACGATCCAGGATGTGATGGGAAACGTGCATAATTTAATTATGTCATCCAGATGAAGCTGTTGCTTTTTCTCGGTGTGTGTGTTTTTTCTTTCTTTCTTTTTTTAAAAATCGTACAGCCGGCAAGGGCTTGAGGATCTCGCACGTGGTGTTGCATTGTGCTTTTTTCCAACCCCTTTCCTTCCTTCCCGCCCCGCACAAGGATAAGAATTTAAAAAAAAAAGTGTAAAGAATTCATTATTCCATGGATATGCCGAATATGAACTTCTCCAGTAGGGAGGAAAGGAAATAAGCGAACTCTTCCCAAGCAGAAACTTCCATTTTGCTGCTGGATGAATAAGGATGATTGTGTCTCCAGAGCTGCCTTTTGCAACGTTAGATAGTTGTTGACCCTACGTCAAAGTTGTGTTTGCTTTAGCGGAGGAACCTGGGAATGAATGAATGAATGAATATATATTTTATATATATATATATATATATATATATATATATATATGTTTTCTGAGGTTTTCGTGGGTATTTGGTTATTCGGATTTGGAAGTGTCTTGGCGACTTCATCGAAACATCACCAAGACACTTCCAATTTTACGCGGGAGAAAACCCGAATAACCAAAGACCTACACACACACACAAACACACACACACACTTACATATACATATATATACATATATAAATAAATAAAAAATCAGAGGTGAAATCCAGCAGGTTCTGACAGGTTCCGGAGAACTGGTAGTTAAAATTTTGAGTAGTTTGGAGAACTGGCAAATACCACCTCCGGCTAGCCCCAGAGTGGGATGGGAATGGGGATTTTGCAATATCCTTCCCCCAGGAGTGGAGAGGGAATGGAGATTTTGCAGCATCCTTCCCCTGCCATGCCCACCAAGCCACGGCCAGAGGACCCACAGTAGTAAAAAAATTGGATTTCACCACTGAGATATACACACACACACACACACACACACACACACACATACACGTGTATATATATGTATGTATGTATGTGTATGTGTGCGTGCATATATATATATATATATATATATATATATATATATATATATATATATATATATATATATATATATATATATATATATATATATATATATATATAGGTCTTTGGTTGTTCGGGTTTTCTCCCGTGTAAAATTGGAAGTGTCTTGGCGACGTTTCGACGAAGTCTCATTCGTCATCTTCAGGCTTCAGCTTCGTGCTTCTGGGAGCAATGTGTGATCGCAGCTGTTTCTTCCTTTTAACTGCTAGTGGGGGTTTGAACTGATTGGGTGGATGTCACCACCACACATCCACCCAGAAAGCACACCCAAACCCACACTGATCAGGAAGCACGACCAAGGACCAGAAGCCAGACCGCAGCTGCAACATTAGCCACTTCAAACCCCTCCAATCCATACATGCAGCAGACTGACACCCACTACGAAGATGTAGCACGACCACGAAGCCAAACAGCAGCATCCTTCCCTGCCATGCCCACCAAGCCACGGCCAGAGGACCCACAGTAGTAAAAAATTGGATTTCACCACTGAGATATACACACACACAAACACACACACAAACACAAACACACACATACACAAACACACACACAAACACACACACAAACACACACACAAACACACACACAAACACACACACACACACACACACACACACACTTACATATACATATATATATAGGTCTTTGGTTATTCGGTATTCTCCCACGAAACTGGAAGTGTCTTGGCGACTTCATGAAACATCACCAAGACACTTCCAATTTTACGGAGAAAACCCGAATAACCAAAGACCTACATACAAACACCGCGAAAACCTCAGAAAACAAATATATATATATATATATATTTATTCTGAGGTTTTCGGGTGTTTGTATGTAGGTCTTTGGTTATTCGGTATTCTCCCACGTAAAACTGGAAGTGTCTTGGCGACGTTCGACAAAGTCTCATTCGTCATCTTCGGCTTCAGCTTCGTGCTTCTGGGAGCAATGTGATTGCAGCTGTTTCTTCCTTTTAACTGCTAGTGGGGTTTGAACTGATTGGTGGGAGCTTGGCTGTGCTCTGATTGGATGGGGTTTTTTTTGTGCTCTGACACTTCCAATTTTACGCGGGAGAAAACCCGAATAACCAAAGACCTACATACAAACACCCGCGAAAACCTCAGAAAACAAATACACACATACACACACACGAGTGGTTGGTGAAAAATGTTTTTGATTTCTGGCATCAACTGACGTTCAGTTGATTCAAGCTGGGATGTTGTAATCTTTATGACAAAGAGATGACCTGGCACTAATCTGAGCTTTTCTGCAATGGAATTGACCTGCCGCTCCTCCAGTCTAAGGCCTAAAATGGCAGGATTGAAATGCCAAGACACTTCCAATTTTACGGAGAAAACCGAATAACCAAAGACCTACATACAAACACCCGTGTAAACCTCAGAAAATATATATATATATATATTTATTCTGAGGTTTTCGCGGGTGTTTGTATGTAGGTCTTTGGTTATTCGGGTATTCTCCCACGTAAAACTGGAAGTGTCTTGGCGACGTTTCGACAAAGTCTCATTCGTCATCTTCGGGCTTCAGCTTCGTGCTTCTGGGAGCAATGTGTGATTGCAGCTGTTTCTTCCTTTTTAACTGCTAGTGGGGGTTTGAACTGATTGGGTGGGAGCTTGGCTGTGCTCTGATTGGATGGGGTTTTTTTTGTGCTCTGACACTTCCAATTTTACGCGGGAGAAAACCCGAATAACCAAAGACCTACATACAAACACCCGCGAAAACCTCAGAAAACAAATACACACATACACACACACGAGTGGTTGGTGAAAAATGTTTTTGATTTCTGGCATCAACTGACGTTCAGTTGATTCAAGCTGGGATGTTGTAATCTTTATGACAAAGAGATGACCTGGCACTAATCTGAGCTTTTCTGCAATGGAATTGACCTGCCGCTCCTCCAGTCTAAGGCCTAAAAATGGCAGGATTGAAATGCCAGAAGTCCTACAGCAAAAAAAACAAAAAAAGGGACGAGGGACACAAACCTGAATGTCACTGAGAATTGTGGCTTCACGAAGGATGGATCTCAGCGGGATTTGTCTACATTCGGTTTCTTCACGGTGTCTGTTGCTGACGATACAAAGAACAAACCTTGTTGTATATGCTGATATGTATGTTATGTACATTTTCACAGTGATTGAATCATTGTAAACAGGGAAAACTCGGGGTGGGTGAAGAATCACCATGCTGTCTATTTTATTGAAAAATGATTTAAAAAAAAAACAAAAAAAAAGAGAGAGAGAGAGAAAAAAAATGGCTTTATTAAATTATTACAACTGTTAAAAAAAAAATCGGTGTAACATGCCATGTTGGT
The DNA here is from genome assembly GCF_028640845.1 of Ahaetulla prasina. Taxonomy (NCBI): domain Eukaryota; kingdom Metazoa; phylum Chordata; class Lepidosauria; order Squamata; family Colubridae; genus Ahaetulla; species Ahaetulla prasina. The sequence goes on along the minus strand of NC_080549.1, from coordinate 12,401,853 downwards.
TTTTTGGTTTTTTTTTTCCTTCTCCCTTCGGTTTTTATTTCTTTAAAAAAAAAAAAAGAAATCTGATGCAAAACTTTGTTTCCCTCTTTTTGATGTGACTTCTCTTTTTCCTCTGCTTCAAAACTCAATGGCATTTTAGTATTAAAGGCAATTCTTGAATAAAAAAAAATGGAATTGGTTAAACACGCCCGTGTGGATCTGCTTGTCAATGGAAAAAGGAGTCTGCACCCATCCTGCAGTTTGGAATTTATATATTTGGATTTGATGGATATCCTAACTTTTCTTCAGGAACAAAGATTAATTTACATAGGCGTTTTCTGCCCATGTCTTTAGTTTAGTTAAGTGTAGTTTAGTTTAAACTTAACTTAACTTAACTTAACTTAACTTTACTTTACTTTACTTTACTTTACTTTACTTTACTTTATTGTCATTGCACATGGTACAATGAAATTAAATGCTGTCTTCAGTGTACATTATAATCATAAAAATAAAAACAAACATACATCCTTTACATTCTATATAATTGAAATTGATAACCCGATATTGCAGTATACCATAGAATTCAATATAGTTACTGCCCCTGGGATAAAAGCTGTTTTTCAGCCTATTTGTCCTTGTTTTTATTATCCTGTACCGTCTGCCAGATGGTAATAGTTAAAAAGAAAAAAAGGGGTGCCCAGGATGAGATGGATTTTTAAGTATGTTCTGAACTTTCTTTACACAGCAACAATAACTCGGTGGGAAGACTGGAATGACTGGCCCCAAATCACCTACTCGGTTCAGTTCAACCTGGATTTCCATAGCCCCCAGTGCTTTAATCACTACACCACACTAGCTAAAGAAACATCTTAATTGTTGGTCATCTGAGTGACCCTATCTTCCTATAGTTGCAGATCAGTGGTTCTCAATCTGTAGTTCGTGGACTGCTGGCGGGCTGTGATGTCATCACAGGAGGTCCACGAAAGCTTGAAGAAATTTAAATCTTGAGTTAAGTCTTGTCTGCCATGCCATGAAAGGTATTTAAAGGGATCCAAGAAAACGTTGAGAACCACCATTCTATATTCTACACACCAGAAGTTTCCAAATGGGATTTGGAGATGGTTTAGTGAATTCCCATCCTGATTAAGGAGTTCAATCGATGATTAAATCATTAATGATGGAAGATGGTAACAAATTGCATAAAACCTGCAAAGCTCCATCCAATTCATAGCGTCTATTGAACACGGAAGAGTAAAACCGGAGAGTTGATATAGAACAGTCTTCTACACATCGTGCTTTTCAAGTGTATTGTCCCATTATTCCCGCCCATCATGGGCAACAAATATATAGTAGCAATAGCACTTAGACTTATATACTGCTTCACAGTGCTTTTACAGCCCTCTCTAAATGATTTACACAGTCAGCCTATTGCCCCCAACAATCTGGCTCCTCATTTTACCCACTTCGGAAGGAGGGAAGGCTGAGTCAACCTTGAGCCTGGTGGGATTTGATCTGCTGAACTGCAGCTAGCAGTCAGCTGAAGTAGCCTGCAGTACTGCACTCTACCCACTGCGCCACCTTGACTCTGTAATTGCTGGTTGCTTCTTTAGTGCTTTATGGAAGATAATTGGCTAGTTGGAATGACATGCCTCCAAATTATCAAGCTGGATGTCAGCGTTCCAGAAAAAAACAACAACCGAACTCCAGGTAAAAACTCTGAAGTTTGAAAAACATCTTTCAAAGTTCTATTTACTAGGATAGGTAAACTGGCACATCTGGGTAAACCCGAATTTGAGAGGTCTGGGTTTTTCCTCAGTAAATCAAAACTCCCCAAACCATCCCCTCACTCCTCAGTCGATCACATTCTCCAGTTGTCATCCATTCAGTGATGGGATTCAAGTAATTTAACAACTGGTTCTCTGCCCTAATGATTTCTTCCAACAATCAGTTTGCCAAACTGCTCAGAAAATTAACAACCGGTTCTCCCGAAGTGGTGTGAACTGGCTGAATCCCACCACTACATCCATCCCATCTCGAGACAGCACTCCAACCACTCCTTCTCCAGATACAGGATCGGCCTGACCTTGACCGAGAGGAAGAATGCTATTATGTATAAAGACAACCCCTCTACTAAATCCCCCCCCCTCCTATTTTCCCACACATGAGAAAGTGGCAGCATGGAAGCTTCCGGCCTAATATGGCTTCCAAACCTGACACTGGATTTTATTTCATTTTTCCTATTAGCAGAGCAGGATAATGTATTCTCAGCTAAGTCCCTCAATAATGTACATCAGAGTAAGAAAAGGCAGGTCCATGAAAGGTAAAATTCTGCTTCCTCCACATTCCAAATTTGACCAATGACGACAGAGCTAAAATTCACCGGGAAATAATTGAAACATGGTCTGTTTTTGATGGCCAAGATGAGTCGTATTATCTTGCTGTTGGTAACTCCGTTGCACGTCATTGTTCAGGTCTGTCAAATGTGGCGGTGCGTCTCTGACAGTTTCTGATAGATGACTCAGAGTAGAATTTAGTAAAATGCCAGACATTTGCTGTCAAATGTTGACTCCTGTGGCATAAAACCTTTGGATGTCAAATGTTAAATATAAAATAGTGGAGTCTTGAACGCTCGGCATAAGATGATGCCCCAGGAAGTTTCATCAAGAATTTTAGTGTGGATGTGCATGCATTCAAACACACAAATTGTACAACTGAGGGAAATTTCATACATTCTGGAGCCTTCATCCAGAATATAGTATAACTGCATGGAAAGTCAGTCAGCGACAATTGAGTTTCCAAAATTTTAAAGTATTGATGGAATTTTTTCGGGGGGAAAAGGATGGCAGCTGAAAGGGAGAGATATTCTGGTCCCCCCAGATGCCTCTCTCTTAAAGGAAGAGCATGATTTAGGCAGCTATCTTCGTAATCTCTCCCTTTCACTCTGAAGCAGCCAGCAAACACAACCAGCCCTCCACAAACACAACTTCAAACTTGAGAGAAAATAATAATAATAATAATAAAAAAATTCACAAGCATCTTGAAAATAAGGGAAGTCTCTCCATCTCTTTGAGAAGATGCATTTTGAGATATTTGGGCCAGCAATACTTGTTCCCCCCCACCCATTATAAATTGTTGGAAGAAATGTCCATCTGGGTTCAGTTCCAAGTGGGGGGAAAGACACTGGAAACATGGAAGCTGCTCAGAAAGAAGGTTTCTTGATGAACAGGAACACATGGCTTGAAGTCCCAGGCAGAAAAAGGGCGGAGATGCTGAGAGTGCCTGGGTTTTATGCCCTCTGTTGGGCTTTGAATTTGAGCTTGTGTTCTGATTGGTTGTGAGACTCTCATGGGGCCATACAGGGGTAACTTTGTAGGTTGTGTTTTTGAGTCCCAAGCTCGGTTGAGCCTTGCTGGGTGATGATGTCATGAAGGGGCTTTGGGCAATTCCTACTATGGCTCTGCCTGAAGGAGGTAGATCTTTGTTATGTAGAATAGTCTGGCCCAGGCCTTGACAAAGGTGAAGGGGGGCTGAGTTTCTGCCTCCCTTTTTCGTATTTCCTAAAATATTTCATTTTCCTAGGAGACGGGTGGGTGCTAACTTCCTACACTAACTTGGCTTTTGATTTGGAAAAAGAAACCAAATGAAAGAGTAGAAAGGCATTGGAAAGAGCCCAGAGGCTTATCACCCTTTTTAAAAAGGGAGTTGCGTCCCTTCCTGGACCGGGATGCCTTATGCACAGTCACTCATGCTCTCGTTACCTCTCGCCTGGACTACTGCAATGCTCTCTACATGGGGCTCCCCTTGAAGAGCACCCGGAGACTTCAGCTAGTTCAGAACGCGGCTGCGCGGGTTATTGAGGGAGCGGTTCGGAGCCCCCACATAACACCTATCCTGCGCAGACTGCACTGGCTACCTGTTGTTTTCTGGGTGCGCTTCAAGGTATTGGTTACCACCTTTAAAGCGCTCCATGGCTTAGGACCGGGCTATCTACGGGACCGTCTACTGCCGGCCTCTATCTCCCATCATCCGGTACGTTCCCACAGAGAGGGACTCCTCAGGGTGCCGTCAGCCAAACAGTGTCAACTGGCGGTCCCCAGGGGGAGGGCCTTCTCTGTGGGGGCTCCGACCCTGTGGAACGAACTTCCCCTCGGACTTCGACAATTACCTGACCTTAGGACCTTTCGCCGTGAACTTAAAACTTATTTCGTATGGCTGGACTAGCCTGATTTTTATCTCTAAATTTTAATTGAATTTATGGGTTTTTAAAGTTTTATAATTTTATGCGGGAGTATGTTATTTTAACATTTGGGCAAATTTAAATTAGTTTTTTAAGGGATGTTTTTAACTATTGTGTGTATCTGTATTTTATCTGCCTGTTCACCGCCCTGAGTCCTTCGGGAGAAGGGCGGTATACAAATTAAAATATTCATTCATTCATTCATATTCAAAAATCCCAATTTCATTTCCTCATTTCAATGTCATTGATTCTCCAGAAGACTAATGCAACCGATAAGAGCTCACACTGGCATTCCTTCAAGCAGAGATCTTCAGGATTCTATATTTGATCCACAAAGACACTAAGTGGTGTATAAAAAGGTAAATGTTCCCCTCGCACATATGTGCTAGTCGTTCCCGACTCTAGGGGGCGGTGCTCATCTCCGTTTCAAAGCCAAAGAGCCAGCGCTGTCCGAAGACGTCTCTGTGGTCATGTGGCTGTCACGACTAAACGCCAAAAGTGCACGGAACGCTGTTCCCTTCCTACCAAAGGCGTTCCCTATTTTTCCACTTGCCCTTTTTTACGTGCTTTCGAACTGCTAAGTTGCCAGAAGCTGGGGACAAGTAACCGAAGCTCACCGGTTATGCAGCGCTAGGGATTTGAACCGCTGAACTGCCGCCTTTCGATCAACAAGCTCAGCATCTTAGCCACTGAGCCACTGCATCCCTTTGTGGTGTATAGCTTTGGTCTTTTGGATTTACCCTTGACTGCCAGCGTGGAGCTGTCTGAAAGAGCAAAGCTAACGTCTTTCCCTTCCTGCTTTTCCTGACCGGCTGTCAACAACCGTTGTCTCTTCCAGCGCAATCTGGGACCTCCCTTGTCTGCAGCGTGTTGAGATGATAATCACATTGGTACTGAAGTTGCATAAATAACGGGGGCCTTAGAGATGCAGGGTAGGTGAGACAAATGATTTATGGACCTCCACACACAAAAGAGTCGCAGGGAGTCACGCTCAGTCTGGAGGGAAAGTGCTCGGTGTTGTTCTTTTCAAGGGCAGTGGCCACATCAAACAAAAGCAATGTTTGATCCAGACCGCTGGCGTTAAGGCAGCGTGACTCCTCCAAAAAGCACAGCAGCGATGTTGCTGTGTGCTGTTGGAAGACCGGAGCCTGAGCTTCTAATGGGTCAGACCGGAGCCGGAGCTTCTAATGGGTCTGTGATCTATAGCCCGTGTATGAAGCAAATGCACAGCTCACTTGGGCGTAGAAGCACTGTCAAGGTTTACTGGAAAAACCTTCTGTTTCCATATTTTTCAATTACTTTCTCAGATACGTCACCGTTCTACAGGGTGCTGAAGCAGGTGTGAAGACCGAGGTGCTTGTAGTAGAAACAATGGGGAATAGAATATGGAATATTATATAAAATGTTATGTAGGCTCACCCTGTTACGTGGCACTAGGGATTCGAACCGCTGAACTGCCGACCTTTCGAGCAACGAGCTCAGCATCTTAGCCACTGAGCCACTGAGCCACCACGTCTCATTCTTTACAGGGACATATAAATAAATGCGACCTGATCCAGGACACCGTGCTTTTGTGCCTCTCTTGAGTCAGGGGCCGGAATAGCTCAGGCTGTTAAGAAGCCTGTTATTAGAACACAGTAGCCTGCAATTACTGCAGGTTCAAGCCCGGCCCAAGGTTGACTCAGCCTTCCATCCTTTATAAGGTAGGTAAAATGAGGACCCAGATTGTTGGGGGGGCAATAAGTTGACTTTGTAAAAAATATACAAATAGAATGAGACTATTGCCTTATACACTGTAAGCCACCCTGAGTCTTCGGAGAAGGGCGGGATATAAATGTAAACAAAAAAAAAAGCTAATTGGGCTTTTTTAATAAAGACCTGTGAGAGACCCTATGCCTGATTATAGGAATGAGAGTCTGCAAAGCTAAAAGGAAAAAAAAGAAAAGAAAAAAAAAGAAAACTCAGCGTCGTTGCTTTGACTGTAATCATTAATGAGACCAATCTCAGGAAGCGCGATGACCTATGGGAGGGGAATTTTTTAAAAAATCGGCACGTCAGAAGGACAAACAACAGCAACACAAAACCAAAACATCCCCTCTTCCAATGCATAAAGCTCCCACACTGTCTGGCAGTACAAGTCCAGCAGGAATTTGGATGAGTGACAAGGTTTTCTTAATGCAGGTTGCTAGCATTAGTCCGGTAGGCTTACTTCAGATGGAGGATTAAAGGAGGGTTTGTTCAAAGCAACCTTTCCCCAGCTTGGAATAGGAAATGGGTTGGAGTTGTGACACCCAGAGTTCCCTTTTGGCATGGCCAAAGTTTCTTGCACTCCCGACAAAACTTGGCAGTGCTAAACTAGGGAAAATGGAGGAGGAAGAGAGGAGCAAAGAAAGACTATAATAACCTCGGTTTTCCTTGGCACTGTTCATATGACCTGCTTATCCAAACTAAATCATAGCTTGCTCTATCCAGTTGTCTAGGTCTGAATATATAACAATAGCACTTAGACTTACATACCGCTTTGCAGTGCTTTACAGCCCTCTCTAAGCGGTTTACAGAGTCAGGCTATTGCCCCCAACAATCTGGACCCTCATTTTACCCACCTTGGAAGGATGGAAGGCTGAGTCAACCTTGAACCTCGTGAGATTTGATCTGCTGAACTGTTGGCAGCTGGTGATCAGCAGAAATAGCCTGCAGTACTCCACTCTAACCACTGCGCCAATGCAGCACGAGTATATCATAACATAACATCAGAGTTGGAAGGGACCTTGGAGGCCTTCTAGTCCAACCCCCTGCCCAGGCAGGAAACCCTACACCATCTCAGTCAGATGGTTATGCAACATTTTCTTAAAAATTTCCAGTGTTGGAGCATTCACAACTTCTGAAGGCAAGTCGTTCCACTTATTAATTGTTCTAACTGTCAGGAAATTTCTCCTTAGTTCTAAGTTGCTTCTTTCTTTGACCAGTTTCCACCCATTGCTTCTTGTTCTACCCTCAGGTGCTTTGGTGAACAGCCTGACTCCCTCTTCTTTGTGGCAGCCCCTAAGATATTGGAACACAGCTATCATGTCTCCCCTAGTCCTTCTTTTTGTTAAACTAGACCATCGTGAACTGTAAGCTTGCCATGCGAACTGGGTTCACCCAACCCTCTAAAACCTGGTTAGCTAGTTTGTGGGTTATGTGAAGATAGCCTCAGTGGTGCTTTCTTTCTGTGCAGCATATCCAGGATCGGGCGAACCCATAGTGGCGGCGACGGGAAGCAAGCGAATCGGTAGCAAACTAAATTGAAACCCACCAACTGAGCATATTCTAGGATTTGATGGCAGCAATTTTGAGACAGAGGAAACAATCAGATTCTCACTTCTTTATTTGGGATTCCACAACTTATTCCCAAATGCTATATATTTCTTTGGACTCCATGGGTAGCATTCCTTATTCCTCCAGTCCAGAGTTTCAGTCAATGGCTACTATTTCTTTAAGAACACTGATAGAGAATCTGAGGAGGAGGAGCAGCTCGTTTAAGGAATTTGCTAACCAAATTATAAACACCTGCCAGTAGATCCAGCTTACATATTGATGTGTTTGTTTGGCTGGGGAGGTTCTTTTGTGGCTTTTTCAGTTCCACTTTGCTCTGGTCTATTGTTTTGTATTATGTTCTCCACTTTCTGGTTATGGCTCCTTGGGAAGAGTATCACAGAAAGTATGAAGGACAAGACAGGCACATCCAAATGATGAAATCACTGGAGTTGTTACCCTCTGGAGAAAACCTCCTTTTGGAGTTTGTTTGTTTTTTAAAAATTTGGGGTTGAAATGCAAAGGTAAGTCCACTGTTTCATAATAGAAGGTGAAAAATGAAGAACGGTTGCAGGAACTGGGTATGTCTAGTTTCATAAAAAGAAGGACCAGGGGAGACATGATAGCAGTCTTCCAATATCTCAGGGGTTGCCACAAAGAAGAGGGAGTCAAGCTATTCTCCAAAGCACCTGAGGGTAGAACAAGAAGCAATGGGTGGAAACTGATCAAGGAAAGAAGCAACTTAGAACTAAGGAGAAATTTCCTAACAGTTAGAACAATTAATAAGTGGAACGACTTGCCTGCAGAAGTTGTGAATGCTCCAACACTGGAAATTTTTAAGAAAATGTTGAATAACCATCTGTCTGAGATGGTGTAGGGTTTCCTGCCTGGGCAGGGGGTTGGACTAGAAGGCCTCCAAGGTCCCTTCCAACTCTGTTGTTGTTGTTGTTGTTGTTGTTGTTGTTGTTGTTATTAAAAAGCTAGGTGTGGTATAGAACAGGGGTCTCCAACCTTGGCCTCTTTAAGACTTGTGGACTTCAATTCCCAGAGTTTTGAAATTGTCTTGAAATTGAAGTCCACAAGTCTTAAAGTGACCAAGGTTGGAGACCTCTGGTATAGAAGGTTGGGTTTTCTCTCACAAAATTGAACTTCTGATGATCATCTAAGGAAGTGAAGAGGGAGGATTCTGGTCAGATTAAGAGAGGAATTAGGTAAACTAAGCCTTTCTTACAGTCACCCATGCCTTAGCTACCTCCTCTTTGGATTTACTGCAATGGAGTTGCTCTTGAAGACCAGCAAAAATGTTGCAACTCATCCAGAATGCTGTGGCATTTGTAGTTTTGGGTGCCCCATGGTTTTCCCGAGGAACAGCACTGCTGCATGAACTGCACTGGCTTCCAGTTGTTTTCTGGATAAAATTCAAGGTCCTGCTTTCTAGTGTTAAAGCACCACATGCACAAGGCTAAGTTTATCTGGCTACTTATAGTCATTGCATGAGATAGCTGGCCATATAAATCCCGTGAATAAAACAATAAACCATGGTGTTTTTAAGTAGAGCAATGTTTGTCAGTTTGGCATTTCCTAGATGTGTGCACACATCGACCCACCATGGCGATTCTTGAGAAAGCTGGGAGTTGGTTTACACACCTGAAAGGTACCAAGGAAACACTGGTCCTCCAGAAGAAGTAGGAATAGTTAATACTATGGATGGATTTAAAATTGGAAGCTTTTAACCATGGTGCCGGATTTAGCCTAAGGCTGCACAAGTTCATAGCTAGAATGGAGTTAACTAGATCGTTGGCTCAGTGACCCATTTTTGCAAATGTACTTAATGTGGTTATTTAACTGCCTCATTTTCTGCACATGCACAGTGCATTGAAGCTGTGCATTGGATTCATGCAGCATGTAGATTAAAACATAAGCACGTTGTATGAAAATGTGTATTTGTTCTTCAACTGACCTGGCTAATCGGGCTGGAACTAGTTTTTCTGCCATGTGTACCCAGGTCACTAGCCTAATTCAGTAAACCATAGTTAAGTTGAAGAGTGATTGCTGCTCTACAAATGCCTTGGACGTACGGTGCTCTTTATCTCCAGGCAATGTGGCTAATAGCTATTCATGATGGAAGCTTTAACCAACATTTATTCATTGGCCACCTTTGTAATCACTCTCCTGACAGTGTCAGATTTTACTGAAGGAAGCAAGTTACAGAAGGAGATCAGTGATTTGGTTTTGATTTGGGTGGCGATGACAAGTCTTGGCAGTTGAGTCCAGAAATTTAGGCTGCATGGGACGTTTGCAGTAGTGGGCTTCACTTACCTTCGCTACCGGTTTGGAACTGTGAGCACATGCGCAGAGCATCCGTGATGACATCCAGGCAGGTAGATAGAGTCTCCCGCCGCCGCTGCTACCGGTTCGCTCGAACTGGTGCGAACTGGTAGAAACCCACCACTGGATGTTTGTCTCTGTGTAAGATGTTTCCGCCAAAGCAGGTTTAGATCAGGGGCGTCAAACTTGCGGCCTATGGGCTGGATGCGTTCACATGCTGGCTCCGCCCCCCCTCCAGTTTAGCGAAGGGGAAAAAAGTCCTGATACATCACGTGACACTGCTGTGACACCCCGAGTTTGACACCCCTGGTTTAGATGATGGCAGGAAGCAACTCACCCAACACATCAAATTGTAAAGGAAGCTCAAAAATACCTCCCACCCTGAAAAATTGAAAAGACGGTCTGAAAGAACCTGAGATATCAAATAAGATGTTTTTTCCCCCTCGAGGATAAGAAAATTTGGGGTCTTGGTGCTCTCTGAGCTTGGTTGTTTTCTCGCAGATGTTTCATTAGCCAAACTAGGTAACATCATCAGTGTTAGTGCTGATTAGTGATGAAAAGAACCAAGTCCAGGGAACCCCTTCATTTCAACCCTGAGCTACAAATATTTTATATGGATAGGAAAATTTGTTAGATTGCAAATTATCCGCATATCTTGAAAACAAGTGGCAGCTGATTTCTGAAACAGCCCAGCAAAAGGTTTTTTGTTTTTATTTTGTTGTCCTTTTTATCTCATCTCTTCTTCTTCTTCTTCTTCTTCTTCTTCTTCTTCTTCTTCTTCTTCTTCTTCTTCTTCTTCTTCTTCTTCTTCTTCTTCTTCTTCTTCTTCTTCCTCCTCTTCTTCTTCTTCTTCTCCTCCTCCTCCTCCTCCTCCTCCTCCTCCTCCTCCTCTTCCTCCTCCTCCTCCTTCCTCTTTTTCCTCCTCCTCCTCTTCTTCTTCCTCCTCTTCTCCTCCTCCTCCTCCTCCTCCTCCTCCTCCTCCTCCTCCTACTTCCTCTTTTTCCTCCTCCTCCTCCTCTTCTTCCTCCTCTCCTCCTCCTCCTCCTCCTCCTCCTTGCTAAATAAGCATTTGTGTTGAGGTCTGTCTCAGATATTCCAAACCTCTGGAATATTATCTCCCTGAGAAAAGGATAACAGTGTCCACTATTTTACGCCAATCTAGAACTGGAGTTTTTCTTGTTGAGATGTTTCCCAAATTATTATTTTTTTTGGTCCCTCGTGGCTGACAAAGATCAAAACGCTTGCCTTAGCATTGAAGTCTCGCATTTTCCATGTTGTCTTTCCAACCCAGCTCTATCTCAAAGTGTCCTGACCAGACAAGGGAGAGTAGGGGGTAGCAGCGGTGGCTACTTGCTCTGGACCTCAGATGGAGAAAGCACATTGAAGTCAGCTTGTCCTGGTGTGCAGCATCTGAAAGAAAGATTGGCAGTGCTTTGAAGGAGAACAGAGAAAATCTGAAGCAGCTGGAAGGCTGGAGATACAGAAGGCAGAACTGTCATGGAAGAAGGATGTTTCAGGTGAGAGATTTTCTAAGTTGACCTTATAAACAGAAGCAACAACTGAACTTAGCATTGATGGGTGGCACCTTGCATATGTTTGCATTTATCTGTCAGGATTGTGGTTGTATGCCAGACGTGTTGATTTAAAGCGATGGGCCATCAAAGAAAATCTATTTTGTGTGGTTTTGCAAATGTAAAAGACACTTTAATTCTCTGTAAGGTTAAAAAACAAAATGCTGTTGGCCATTTTGGCCAATGGCAGGCTGAGATACAACTTTAAAAAGCCACAGTAGTGATGATCATGATGGATGGAATCATGCAAGCTTCTATGCCAGCCAAATTCAAAGCGATCGGGGTCAGATTTGTGTATAGGATTTAATAATATAGAGCAGGGACATATTGTGTGTATGATACTGAAATGCACAAGAGAAGTGCTCTTAATGCTGATATACAATTTTGCAATAATTGTGCGGAAACATTGTCATCAGAAAGCCAGGAGAATGTTTTCGAGATAGTGCTGGGATTGTGCATTTATGTCTAATTTGCACATCTTTGCGTTGTGTGACAGTTGCGCCTGTTCCTAGATCTGGAGTGAGGGGGGGAAGGAGGGGAACTTGCTTCTAGTTGCTTTCTAGTCACCTCCAGATTGGACTGTTGTAATGCACTTGTGTGGGCCTGCCCTTGAAGAGTATCCAGAAGCTTCAACTCGTGCAGAATGCAATGGAGTGGCAAGTTTGCTTCTGGGTCCAATTCAAGATGCTGGTTTTAACTTTAAAACATTTCATGGCATGGGATTGGGCCTCTGCCTGGTTACATCTGCCCATCCCATCAGATCTGGTACAGAAGGCATATTGTGGATCCAGTTTGCCAAGGAATTACTTTTGGTGGGTTCTGTTGTGGTCCGCCAGGGCCTGAGGAGCTGGCAGCAGAGTCGGAAAGTGAGAAGGCTGGGGAGGACAATGGGTCAGTCCCGGAGTCAGGGGAAGGCCTGGTGAGGGCTCTGCATCAGAGGCAGAGATGGGACCAGGGCCATCTGGGAGTGATGTGTGGACTCTGGAGCCTCCAGAGGCAGACAACAGAGAGGCAGAGGAACAGGAGGAGCCTGTTCTTAGTGCACGTATGCAAAGGCTGCAAGAAAGCAAGAGCAGCTAAAGCAAAAAGGACGACTCGGGAGTAAGGCCAGGAGATGATTGGCCCCACCCATAAGGTTTAAAAGAGCAGCAACAGCTCTTGGGTTCTGTGTAGGAAAGCAGCGTTGCAATTGTTTCTTGTCTTCTGTTTCTGAACTTTGTGGGGTTCTTGCTAAGAAAAGCCTTTGGCAGGGTGCCAAAGAAGACAGAGGCTTGTGATAAGACAGAAGGACCTTTTCTGAAGAAATTTGTTTTGGACTTAATTTGGACTAAGCTGAGAATGAAGTAATTCTCAGCTGTTCTAATAAAATATGTTTGTTTAGGACTGATTGTGTCTGGTAATAACCACTTGGGCCTAGGTCACAACAGGTTCCAGGAAGTGGGTCTTTTGTGCCATGGTGTCTCATCACTGTGGCTCTGGTGGCTCAACAGACTAATGCAGTCTGTTATTAACAGCAGCTGCTTGCAATTACTGCAGGTTCAAGTCCCACCAGGCCCAAGGTTGACTCAGCCTTCCATCCTTTATAAGGTAGGTAAAATGAGGACCCAGATTATTGGGGGCAATAAAAGTTGACTTTGTATATAATATACAAATGGATGAAGACTATTGCTTGACATAGTGTAAGCCGCCCTGAGTCTTCGGAGAAGGGCAGGATATAAATGCAAATTTTTAAAAAAAATCACTGTTCCAGAAGTTCCTCAAGACCTATAACACTGTAGCACACGGGTGTCAAACTCGCCCTGACACATTGCCGTTGTGTGATGTTTCGCGAAGTTTTTCCATTCGCGGAGCTGGGATGGGCGTGGCCTCCACATGACGCATCTGGACTGCGGGCCGCCAATCTGACACCCCTGCGTGTAGCAGATATTCACTTTCCCTTATGTTGTCTGATTTTGTTCTTTTCATAATAGTCTTATATTTTTTTAATAATGACTGTTTATATACATATCTTTCAATTGTGATATGCTGCCCAGAGTCACTTTCTGTGATATGGACGGACATATAAATCTGATGAATTATTATTATTATTATTATTTGTTTGCAATTTGGATTTTACTGCTGCCCTCTGGAGTTCTGAACCCATGCGGCAATTATTTAACAACAATTTCCCAACATTTTTTTTCTCCAGGAAAAGCTTTTAAGCTTGATTAGTGATGGGGTTAATATTGTTTGCCATGTGTCTCTATTAACAGAACGTGCCAAGAATAAGATTCTCTGCAACTGAGCTGCGATGTGCAGCTGAGCATATGGCCCCAACTTAGTGTTGTTGTTTCATGTGCCTCTGCAAGACAACTTGGTGGTGCACAGAACCTTAGCTGTTCCATGCTGCTGTGTGATTCACAATTATCCAGTATCGTGCTCTCTTTGAAAGCTATGCTGTATTCAATTTTCCCATGTATTTGGCTTATTTGCTTGCATGTCTCGTCTGACTCCTATTGGTAAGAGTTGTTGTTGTTTGACCCCTCGCGACTCCAGGCCTTCCTGTCCTCTACCATCCTCTGGAGCCCATTTAAGCTCACACTGACTGCTTCAGTGACTCCATCCAGCCACCTCCTTCTCTGCTGTCCCCTTCTTCTTTTACCCTCAATCTTTCCCAGCATGAGGCTCTTCTCCAGTGTGTCCTTCCTTCTCATTAGGTGGCCAAAGTATTTGAGTTTCATTTTCAGGATCTGGCCTTCTAAGGAGCAGTCAGAGTTGGTCTCCTCTAGGACTGACCGGTTTGATTGCCTTGCAGTCCAAGGGACTCGCAGGAGTCTTCTCCAGCACCAGAGTTTAAAGGCCTCAATTCTTTGATGCTCAGCCTTCCTTATAGTCCAAATTTCACAGCCAGGGAAAACCATCAACCACAACAGGGAAAACCATCACCTTGACTATACGCACTTTTGTTGGCAGGGTGATGTCTCTGTTTTTTAGTATGCTGTTTTGATTTGCCATAGCTTACCTCCCTAGGAGCAAGCGTCTTTTAATTTCTTGGCTGCAGTCCCCATCTGCAGTGATCTTGGAGCCCAGGTAAATAAAATCTTTCACTATCTCCACTTCTTCCCCATCTATTTGCCAGGAATTGAGAGGGTCGGATGGTAAGAGTTACTCTACAGTAAATACAGGTCTGTGTTTTTTAGTTGGGTATGTTGGAGTCTACAGTAGCATTTGGGAATGGAGATGACCATTGGGTTATGGTTCATAGGTGGACAGCAGCTCACTTACGCATCCCATTTTTCTCTAGGTGCACATATAGTGTGAGTATACTACGTTCAACCAAATCAAGACAGAGTAGCATGGCATGTTGACATCAAGATCCTGTCAATGCCATAACTATAGGAGATGGATGTCCATCCCAAATATCTCCTAGTTCAGGGGTGTCCAACTTATGTCATCATGGTGGCGTCACATGATGAATTGGGCCTTTTTCCCCCTTCGCTAAACCAGGTGTGGGCATGGCCAGCACATGATGCATCCGGCCCATGGGCCATGAGTTTGACAGTCCTGCCCTAGATGGTTTGGGGCTAAATTAGGCTCTCCTTCTCTGAAGTTTAGGATTAACTGGTTCTTCTGCTAAATGTCCAGAACAGAAATCCTGGAGTTAAATTTCTGGTTTAGAACTCAGTATTTCAGATTTGCCTCCCTCCTCCTCCCCCCTCCCCCCCAAAAAAATCTGGGTATGTGTATGTCTACATTAATGCATGCATGCATAAAACATGGGAAAGAAATGGAGCTGACGGGACTATCTCAGGGCTCCTCCTCCTTTTTAAAATTCTGTTTTCTAACAAAAGAGTGGCAGGAAACAAGAAGTGCCAAACCCTACTTGCAACTTCTTGGAGGCCATCCAGACACTTTCCTGACTAAAGATCAATGTCTTTAATCAAAGAAGTCAATTTGTCCATTTCATCAAACTATGTCAATGAAATCACTTTACAAAAATCTGATTGTGAGGTGACCATCTTTAGAGATCTTGCTCCACATGTCTACTGTTGCAGGGTTTCGAGTTGTGAAATATTGATCCTGAATAGGACAGGGCAATATAGCAATAGCACTTAGACTTACATACCGTTTCACAGTGCTTTACAGCCCTCTCTCTAAGCAGTTTGCAGAATCAGCTTATTGTCCCCAATGATCTGGGTCCTCATTTTACCAACCTCGGAAGGATGGAAGGCTGAGTCAACCTGGAGCCGGTCAGAATCGAAGGAATTGAACTGCTGGCAGTGTAAGCAGAGTTCACCCGCAATACTGCATTCTAACCACTGCGCCACCATAACTCTTAGACTAAAAGGGCCACGGATAATCTTGTATCAATCAACACTGATCAAGAGATAACTAACCTTGATATTTCTTTATGATAAATAGTGTCTATTTTATTTATCAAATTTATACGCCACTATGTGACGCTGGGTGGTTTACAAAGAAAACCGTACAAACATATACAACAACAGTTAAAAATGTTAAAAGACGGAATTAAAAGAAAGTAAAAAAAATTGAACAGGCTTTCAAAAAAGGAAAAACATTAGGGGCTTCAACCACCAGGCACCCTCAGAATTGCATGCCATTCTTAGACCCTCATTGGCACAGCCTTGTCTTGATATGTCCGATTTTCAGAAGAGGTTTAGCTTGGCTCTTTTAGGAATAAATTGGTTTTTGCAATCCTTTTAGTCAAGGATTGTCGCTTGGATCAGAGAACGTGTGTCCTGGAGAGTTGAAACTCTCTTTCACTTCCCCTCCATTCCCAATGCGACTTTTTCAGACTGGAGTATGACCATTCTGTTGCATGAAATCTGACCAGTAATTCTATATCCTGAAGCATTAGGAATGTGCATACCGAGGGATGGCGGGGTTTTAAGAGCAATGGATCATCAAACACTTTGGGTGGTAGTCTCTAGCTCAGGGGTCTCCAACCTTGGTAATTTTAAGCCTGGAGGGCTTCAACTCCCAGAATGCTTTGCTGGCTGGGGCATTCTGGGAGTAGAAGTCCGCCAAGCTTAAAGTTGCCAAGGTTGGAGAGCCCTGCTCTAGCTAATCTTTTGAAATATTTTTTAAAAAACCCAAAACCCTAAAAAGTTCTAAAATGTATATTCGTATGCTTTTTAATAAGTAATTGTGCCTGGTTCACTTTGGCATGAATGATAGTGTAAATGCCTACCCTTATGATAAGAAAAATATCCTGAAATACCCTGTGCAAACAAAGTCACAATTTTAAGGAATCTGAAGGCCCCTACAGGATGAACTTCCCAGTTCTAAATATGTTCTACAATAGGCTTAAAGGTAAAGGTTCCCCTCGCACGTATGTGCCAGTCATTCCTGACTCTTGGGCAGAGGTCTCCAACCTTGGCAACTTTAAGCCTGGCAGACTTCAACTCCCAGAATTCCTCAGCCAGCAAAGTTAGGGAAGAATTCTGGGAGTTGAAGTCCAACAGGCTTAAAGTTGCCAAGTAGGAGA
The DNA here is from genome assembly GCF_028640845.1 of Ahaetulla prasina. Taxonomy (NCBI): domain Eukaryota; kingdom Metazoa; phylum Chordata; class Lepidosauria; order Squamata; family Colubridae; genus Ahaetulla; species Ahaetulla prasina. The sequence goes on along the minus strand of NC_080549.1, from coordinate 12,384,956 downwards.
CCTCTGCTCTAGAGGGTGGTGCTCATCTCCGTTTCAAAGCAAAGAGCCAGCGCTGTCCAAAGATGTCTCCGTGGTCATGTGGCTGGCATGACTCAACATCAAAGGCGCACGGAACGCTGCTACCTTCCCACCAAAGGTGGTCCCTATTTTCCTACCTGCATTTTTTACGTGCTTTTGAACTGCTAGGTTGGCCGAAGATACATTAAGCAATAAGCTTAACGTATCCTTAACCCAGAATCTATCTTCTATGTCATTATTGGGGACAGAAGGAAAAATTATTGCAGTCCTACCTAAGCATTGAATCATCATGCTATATTCTAACAGGAGAAGCCACCAGAAGTACGTTCTCAACTTACAACAGTTCATTTAGTGACTGTTCAAAATTACAACGGAAAAAAAAATACCTTTCTCTTTCCTTCCCTATATGTGGGCAGCGTTTTTAAAAACTTTTTGCTTCTCCCTCCCTTCTGTTAAGTCTGTATCTTCTGACAGTATCTTGAATGTTATTTTGTCAAAGGCCTGTAAGCGTATTTCATTGCAAGATTTCTCACATTTAAAGAGCGCTGATTTGTTAACGCATTTCTTACCTTTATACCAACTTGAGAACAAGAAAGTATCTTAGAATTGCTTATTGTCTTTCGCACCTGAAGTGTCAGGTCTTGACCAGAGGGAAGCTTGATGAATTGTTAATGTACAGTAAATTTTTTTAGAGCTGGTAACTGCATAGGGGTAGCAAACCGTTAGTAAAACTGGTTAGAGTCTGGTTCAAATGTGGTCTCTACTATGAGGTTAGCTTCGAATAGGATTTTTTTGCAAGCTTCCACAGACACCTGGTTGGTGATGGTCAGAGTATTCAAGCTAGGAATTGCACGTTTTACAAATTCTTATTTCTTATGAAATGTGCCTTGCACCGATTTCTTTAAAACCCTCTCCTTCCTTCCAAAGAGATCAGAACAGTAGAGTTCTCTCTACCACCTAGAGCAGGGCCAGTGGTGGGATTCAAGTAATTTAACAACCTTCTTTGATTCAAGTAATTTAACTACGCCACCTCCGACATGACCTGAGTTTAACTCATAAAATCATCTATTACAAAGACCTTCCTGTCGAAGACTACTTCAGCTTCAATTGCAACAATATTTATTGATTGATTGACTGATTGATCACATTTTTATACCGCCCTTCTCCGAAGACTCAGGGCGGTTTACAGCCAAGATAAAATCGCACAGAAACAAACGTTAAAAACATTATTAAAAATCTAATTCAAAATTGGCCCAATAATTTTAAAGACTAATAAAATTATAAAATAAACCCTAATAAAACCACCCATGTTAAAATTGCGATTAGGCCAACCCTGCACGATGGAACAAGAAAGTCTTAAGCTGGCGCTTAAAGGTCCAGAGGTCAGGGAGTTGGTGTAGCCCCAGAGGTAGCTCATTCCACAGGACAGGAGCCCCCACAGAGAAGGCCCTCCCCCTGGGAGCCGCCAGTCAGCATTGTTTGGCTGACGGCATCCTGAGGAGGCCCTCCCTATGGGAGCGCACAGGTCTATGGGAGGCTATTGGTGGCAGTAGGCGGTCCCGTAAGTAACCCGGTCCCAAGCCATGGAGTGCTTTAAAGGTGAGAACTAACACCTTGAATTGCATCCGGAAGACCACCAGTAACCAGTGTAGCTTGCACAGGAGAGGTGTTATATAGGAACTACTAGACGCTCCCTCTATCCCCCGCGCAGCCGCAATACACGAACACACAATAGATTTAAGCTTAATGTAAACCGCTCCAATCTTGATTGCAGAAAATATGACTTCAGCAACAGAGTTGTTAATGCTTGGAATACACTACCTGACTCTGTGGTCTCTTCCCAAAATCCCCAAAGCTTCAACCAAAAACTCTACTATTGACCTCACCCCATTTCTTAGAGGTCTGTAAGGGCGTGCATAAGAGCACAAGCGTGCCTACCATTCCTGTCCTATTGTTTCCTTTCATTATATCCAATTAATATAGTTATTACATACTCATACTTATATATATGCTTATATATTGTATAGTTATTACATGCTTATGCTTATATATACTGCATGACAAAAATAAATAATAATTAAAAAAACCCGGTTTTCTGCCCTAATAATTTCTTCCAACAACCAGTTTGCCAAACTGCTCAGAAAGTTAACAACCGGTTCTTCTGAAGTGGTGCAAACTGGCTGAATCCCACCACTGAGCAGGGGTGTCAAACTCATTGAGGGCTGCATCAGGGTTGTGTTTGATCTTGGGGGGAGGGGCTGGGAAGGGCATGGGCGTAGCCAGCTCGATGTTACTTGTGTCAGGGGCACCGGTGATGGCACTCTGCCAGGAAAAACAGGCTACCAAACTCCATTTCAGGTTGCGACTGCCTCCTGCAACCGTCTGCCAGCAAAAATGGAGCTTGGGAGGGATGCCCACAGCCCTCGCGAGCTCTATTTTCGGCTGCAACGGCTCCATTTTCATTGGCAGAAACACTGCGAGCCGGTTCTTCACTGTCTCCAGGGTGGCCCCGCCGTGGGCCGGTGCCAGCTCCCGTGCCTTGAGTTTGACACCCCTGACCTAAAGCCGTGGTGGCGCGGTGGTTAGAATGCAGTATTGCAGGCAAATTCTGCTGTCTGCCAGCAGTTTGATTCTCACCAGCTCGAGATTGACTCAGCCTTCCACCCTTCTAAAGTTGGTAAAATGAGGAGCCAGATGGTTGGGGGTGATATGCTGACTCTGTAAACTGCTTAGAGAGGATTGTAAAGCACTGTGGAGCGATATATAAAGTCTAAGTACTATTGCTGCCTTCGACTTGAGCTACCTTATCCATGCCAGAGGCATGGCAATTGGAAGGCTGTTGCAGTTGACCCATATAAACAGATGAAAAAGCAGGCCAGCTCCCCCAGATACATGAAAGTGGGGGGGGGGCAGTGTATAATGCCAATTGTGGAATGGCACCAAATACTTGTCTATCTCCTTGAAACTGCATCACCACAGATGCAATGACTTACTTCCAGTCTCCCTAAGTTGTCCAAGATGCACAGTGCAGAAGTGACTACTTCCTAATTGCACTGTTATCTTCAGTGGTAAAGGCTATTTGAAGAAGATATGGGTAATTAAAAAAAAGGTCCAGTCATGTCTGATTCTAGGGAACGGTGCTCATCTCCATTTTTTAGCCGAGGGAGCCAACATTGTCCGAAGACACTTCTGTGGTCATTTGGTGCGCTTAACACCATTGTTCTGACCCAGCTCCCCAAACACTCTGACGTTAACTCAAAGATTCCTTTATGAGGCGCACCAGCAACCCCAGCGAAAAATTTCTCTTTCACCGCAGGCTAATAAGTTTGGCCGGCCAGAAGATGAATAGTTGTGTGTGACATCTATTTATCTCTGCCCCCTGCCTTTTATCCCCAGAGCTAGGGTGGGGCTTCATTAGCAGTAGTTGCTCTTCCGTCCCAAGGACCGGCCCACAGATTTCCATTGCTCTCCTCTCCTCTCTGCCTTCTATGCATCCGCACATCAGATACTGGACCCAGCTGTTCCTCCTCTTCCTCATCAGCCACCTCCAGACCTGGAGGCTGTTGACTCTCCATCTGAGGGCTGACGGACCGCCCAGGTTCTGTCTGTCTGTCTGTCTGTCTGTCTGTCTGTCTGTCTGTCTGTCTCTCTCTCTCTCTCTTTCTCTGCCATCTCCATTCCCACTTCCCCCTCGGAGCCCTCAGGTTGCTTTGATGCTGACCCTGACTCCCAGTCCTTTTCCTCTTCTGATTTGGCTGCTGGAGGGGCCAGTGGCTGACAGGCCACAACAACTTTTTTTTTTGTATTTATATCCCGCCCTTCTCCGAAGACTCAGGGTGGCTTACACTATGTCAAGCAATGGGGAGAAACAGGCTCAAGCTCAATCCCTCCAAGACAGAGTGGCTGTGGATGCTGGCATCCCGGTACAGTCAGCTAAATCCGCGGCTGACCATCGGTGGCGAGTCATTGGCCCCGATGGAGAGGGTCCGCAACTTAGGCGTCCTCCTGGATGAACGGCTGTCTCTAGAAAATCATTTGACGGCCGTCTCCAGGAGAGCATTCTACCAGGTTCGCCTGGTACGCCAGTTGCGCCCCTTTCTGGACCGGGATGCCCTATGCACGGTCACTCACGCACTCGTGACGTCTCGCCTGGATTACTGCAATGCTCTCTACATGGGGCTCCCCTTGAAGGGCATCCGGAGGCTGCAGTTAGTCCAGAATGCGGCTGCGCGGGTGATAGATGGAGCCCCTCATGGCTCCCGCATAACACCCATCCTGCGCAGACTGCACTGGCTACCTGTGGCCTTCCGGGTGCGCTTCAAGGTTTTGGTGACCACCTTTAAAGCGCTCCATGGCATTGGGCCGGGTTATTTACGGGACCGCCTACTGCTACTGAATATCTCTCACCGACCCGTGCGCTCCCATAGAGAGGGTCTCCTCAGGGTGCCGTCAGCGCGGCAATGTCGTCTGGCGACACCCAGGGGAAGGGCCTTCTCTGTGGGGGATCCCACCCTCTGGAACGAACTACCCCCCGGACTTCGTCAGCTTTCGGACCTTCGGACCTTCCGCCGCGGGCTTAAAACATACTTATTTAATTGTGCAGGACTGAGCTAGATTTTAAATTTATGGGTTTTAAATTGGGTTTTATTTTTATATTTTTAATTCTTAATTACCGGGCTTTTAGAATAAGATTTTTAATTGCTTTTATATTGTATTTATGTGTTTTTAAGTGCCTGTAAACCGCCCTGAGTCCTTCGGGAGATAGGGCGGTATATAAATATGATCAATCAATCAATCAATAAATAAATAAATAAATAGTCTTCATCCATTTGTATATTATATACAAAGTCAACTTATTGCCCCCAACAATCTGGGTCCTCATTTTACCTACCTTATAAAGGATGGAAGACTGAGTCAACCTTGGGCCTGGTGGGACTTGAACCTGCAGTAATTGCAGGCAGCTGCTGTTAATAACAGACTGTCTTACCGGTCTGAGCCACAGCCACTATTACCTACCAAGACAGCCACTATTACCTTCCAAGCAACGTAGCACCTATTTATTTACTCGCATTTGCATGCTTTTGAACTGCTAGGTTGGCAGGAGCTGGGGCAAGGATTAGAGTAGATTTATTTTATTAAGAAAATGCAGATTGATGCATTTGTTCCATTCTTTGGGGGAGCAACTAGAGTTGATGGCTTTAGACAGCTCTTTCTATGAATAAAAGATGAAGGAGCCATGACTCTAATGGTTTTTGGACTTGATCAACCGCAGCCAGCTGAATGTTGGGATTTTTATTCCAAACTTCAGGGAGTTGAAGGTCCCCCCCCCCGTTCTAAAATAATAAACTAATTTGGCTAGAGCTAGTTCTTTCCTACTAGATTAAGTGACTCGGGTGTTCAGAGCTTGCTTTACTAACCGTTTCAGTGCTTCAGAGTTTGCAAAACGATGTTTCTTTCCAGAAAGGCCTTCTCTGCTACTAGAAACAGCATTTGGAAAAATTCCCAGATAAATTACGATTTGATAATTTATGCCTACATTACTAAGATCCCTAGAGATTTAAGAAGTGGGCTTCGCTCTGTAGAATACAGCATTCATACATTGCAGTTGAACCTATTTCTATGGCCAAATATTTTTGTGATACGAGAATGAAATTCTTCTAGTTTTTTTTTTCTTTTTTGATAGAATGAAACATTTTTAACGCAGACTTTTAGTATTCATCAAAAGCAGCACATTGCAATCTAAAGAATAATAACATTTGGCAAAGAAGAAAACACTAGGCATTTCATTTTGTTCCAAATACGACAGAAACGAAGTTCTTGTCGTGGTACTTTATTCATGGATTCAAAATCAATCTATCAATCAAATAAAAATGATAGAGTTTCAGGGAATGAAATCCAGGGCCTACTTCAAGCATGGTTTCTAAAGCTGCAATATACATTTTGGTCCTTTCCCCCCCCTGCTACCCTCTCATTTTCTACTACAGAATTAAATACGTCAATATTTCTTAAACCTTGCATCTTCTTTCTAACCCCCCCGCCATCTCTGTCAAATTCAGCCCATGATCAAAGTTCTTTGCTTTGCAAAATGGTCAGGAGTGGGATTTGGGGGTTCTCTGAACTGCACAGAATCTTAGCTAGAGGTTCTCCTGAACCCCTGAGAACCCCCAGCGACCCACACCTGTGTATAATTTAAAAGATGACAGTTCAAGCACAATAGCAGGCGACAGTTTTAACTCCGAGGACCTAACATTCATGGCCAACCACTTAGTAACGAACTCAGATGGAAGATAGGTGCAGGCAAGAGGTTGCCACCCTTTCACATCTGCTTTCTAAAGCAGGGGGTCTCCAACCTTGGCAACTTTAAGACTTATGGACTTCAACTCCCAGAGTTCCTCAGCCAGCAAAGATGGCTGAGGAATTCTGGGAGTTAAAGTCCACAAGTCTTAAAGTTGCCAAGGTTGGAGACCACTGTTCTAAAGCATCTAGTTGACACTGGATCGTCATGGAGCTGGTCATGCAGAGTGGGCAATGTCCACCTTCCCTTTCCTCTTGGCGTAATTGGAACAAAATTAGTTATTGTCCTGCCGTTCAGAAGTGGGTTTCAGCAGGTTCGGACCAGTACTGGAGAACCGGTAGCAGAAATTTTGAGTAGTTCGGAGAACTGGTAATAAAAATTCTGACTGGCCCTGCCCCCATCTATTCTCTGCCTCCCAAGTCCCAGCTGATTGGGAGGAAATGGGGATTTTACAGTATCCTTCCCCTGGATTGGGGAGGGAATGGAGATTTTACAATATCCTTCCCCTGGAGTGGGGTAGGAATGGAGATTTTACAGTATCCTTCCCATGCCACCCCCACCAAGCCACCCCCAGAGAACCGGTAGTAAAAAAATTTGAAACCCACCACTGCTGCCGTTGTGTTAGTTCTGACAGGAAGGGGCCCCTTCTTCACCTTATCACACTTCGCTGCAAATGAGTTTCTTTCGGAGAGCATCTCGAAGAGGGCGGTTGCTGCCTTGTACCTTCCCCGTTTGACCTATTTGAAAGATTGTTCGGAAGTCTTACCCAGCCGTGCCTATTACAGGAATAAATGCTTGCGGGAGCGTCTTGGGAGCTTCTGCATTAAAACTATTTCAGAAATGCAAATTTAACATATTAAATTAATTTGAGGGATCAGATGGTGGTGGTGGGGTGGGAGAGAAAAGGCAGAGATCAAAAGCGAGTATCCCATTTTGATCTCATCCTTTGTTGTTATTGGGTTTTGGCTGGGAGTTGGGTTTTTTTTTTGTGGGCGGGGGAGGCTTGTAAATAGAACGTTGGAGACACCTTATCCAATTTCCATTCTCTCTGCTTCCTGCTGGGCAGTGCTGCTGCAGTCCATCAGGAGGCCAGGTGTGAAGGGAGACGACATCAGTACCATTCCTCTTTTAAATCTGAGAACATTTGAGCTTGAGAACATTTGGGGGAACAATTGGTTTCTGTTCAGTCTCCGAACACCTCTGAACTGGTCTATTTGTGTTACGTCATCAGGGTATTATCAAAGACAAAGCAACATGCCACCTTTTTAAAGTCCTTTGTTGCCAGGCTTGTCAAACGGATTGGAAATGTATTATGTAAGCGATAAAGTTTGCTGCTGGAACCACACTGAGTTGACATGTGTTCAGTCATGTTCCTCACCAGAGTCCCAAGTGCAATTATGTGCTGCTTGGTCCATGTGTACTTTTTTGGTTCCCCCCACCCTCCTTTTTTTTCTTCTTCTTCCGGAAGATACTACGGAGAAGAGTTTCCATGAGGAAAAGATCCTATTGCTGTGATGGCGAACCTATGGCACACGTGCCAGAGGTGGCATGCAGAGCCTTCTGGTTTCCAGCATGCATGTACACGCCCGCTAGCTGGTCTTCTGGAGTGCCAGAAAACAGCCTGAAAAACAGCCTGAAAATGGCCCAAAAAAGGGCCTGAAAATTGCTCAAAAACCAGCCCCCAAACAGGCACGCACATGCTGGCCAGCTGGTCTTTGGGGTTCCGGTGCTCCAGCGCAAGTGAAGACCAGCTGGCAGGCGTGCATGCACATACCAGAAAGACCAGCTGGCTAGCGCATGCATGTGCACCAACCAGCTGGTCTTCGGTTTCCAGCATGCATGTGCACGCCTACTAGCTGGTCTTCTGGAGTGCTGGAAAACAGCCTGAAAACGGCCCAAAAAAGGGCCTGAAAATGGCTCAAAAAACAGCCCCAAAACAGGCATGCACGTGCTGGCCAGCTGGTCTTTGGGGTTCTGGTGCTCCGGCGCAAGTGAAGACCAGCTGGCAGGCGTGCATGCACATACCAGAAACCCAAAGACCAGCTGGCTAGTGCATGCATGTGCACCAGCCAGCTGGTTTTTGGGTTTCCGGCACTCCAATACATGTACATGCATGCACAAACACACACGTTCCATCACTGTCCTATTGTCACTGTCCTTTTTCCCCCTTTCTTTTTCTAAAAGCTAGTTTCCAAACACTGTAGGGCAGTGTTGAGGAATCTTTTCGGCACCAAGTGCCGAAACGTGAGGGCGCGGCTGAGCACCGGAAACCGGAAGACCAGTTTCCTGGCACGCATATGTGCACCAGGAAGCTGAGTTCCAATTTTCACCATGCGCATGTGCATGGGTCACTTGGTCTTCCAGTTTCTGGCATGCATGCATGCCAGGGTGCTACTTTTTCAGTTTCCGGCACTTCTGTGCACGCAAAGACCAGCTGACCAGCATGCAGTGTGCACCGGAACCCAAAAGAGAAACAGGTGACGGCTGGCGTGCCCGGAGAGATGGTTGTTGTGGCTCCCGCTCCCGAACCTGGCCCCATGCCCGAAAGTGACTCGGAGCCGGACCTGCTGCCAGAAAGTGACTTGGATAGTGAGGGGGAAGGGCTGTCAGGACTTACCTCGGAAGCACCGGCCTCCCTGGATCAGCTCCAGGAGCCAGAAGCAGGCCAGGAGAAAGAGATAACGAGTCCTCCTTCCCCTGACTCTTCCCCCCCCAGGCCACGCCTGCAGACCCAGCTGACAGCAATCAGGCATGGTTGAATGCTAGGCTTCGTAGGCAGGAGAGAAGGGAACAACAGAAGCAGGGGAGGGGCAGGCCTAGGAAGTGTTGAGTCATGGAGCCACACCCCACAGGATATAAAAGGCAGCAAGAGCTGGTGTGTCTCTTTGTATCAGGCAAATCCACGGATTGACTAGAGCTGAAGGTTGTGACTCACCAGCGTCTTGGCAGTTAAAGAGGGCTCTTGGCAGACGCTGGCTCTTTTGCTGCCAGAGCTGATAAGAGCTGGCTAATTAAGCCATCATTTGGATGGAGGCGAGGAGGACATAACAATGGTTCTGCGGGTCACTTCTGGCACACATGCCATAGGCTTTCCATCATGGCTGTAGGGTATGATAAGAAAGATGTCTTCGCACTGAATAATGCAAGAGGCTCCAACAATTTCAGGGCAACTTATAACTAAGAATGAGCTCAAGAATTCTCCGTCCATCTTATGAGAATATCACTGCAATTTTCTTCTCCTTTGGGATCAAAAGCCATTTTTGGTTCTAGAAAATTGGATAAGACTGGCACGGGAGGTGGTGTTGTGACCCAGGTTCCTGGACCCGGACTCCTGGACTCGGATGATTCAGAAAGTGAGGGAGAAGACCTGGCAGGCCCTGCTTCTCTTGGGCCCTCTCCCTCCCTGGCACCCACTCAAAGGGAGGAGAAGGGGCCGGCAAGGCCTGATTCTCTCGAGGCTTCTTCTGATTTGGCAATGCCCCAAGAACCGTTTTGGAGTGATGCAAGACTGTGCAGACGTGACCGGCGCACGCAGCAGAAGCGGCGTTGGGATAAAGCCAAGGAATGATGGTCATGCAGTGACATCTGCAGAGACTATAAATAGGAGGCGGGACTTCCTGGTTTTTTGTCTTGGACAAAGCAATGAATTTGCGCGGGCAAACTGTATCAATGGAGGGAAGAATATATTCGTGAGTAATTCTGGCCTTATCTATAATTTCCTCGTTATCTCCAGAAACTTGGCAGGCCCGTGGGTAGACGTGGCCAGGACATTTATCTATGTAAATAAAGTAGAAGAGGAGGCCTTTGACTGACTCTTTGTTGGGAGTATTGGGGGAGGGAAACAGAACAGGTGGGGGGTGAGAAGTGCCGATGAGACCTTTTGCACAGCACTCGTTTAAGGCATTCACTTTCTTCTTGTTGGAGAAAAGACGCCACGCTGAGAAAGAAGCCCTGTTCGGACACAGTCAACATGGCTAATGAAATGTGTACAAGATCAGGATGGGCAAACCATGGCTCACGGCTTTCCATCCTGATTTCGTACCTCTTCAGAAACCATCCGCTATATTTGAGCAGCAAACGTCTTTAAAAACAAAACAAAACAGGTTGATTTCCTATCTTTTCACAGCAGGAAAAGAAACAAAGAAGACAACTTTTCTTTAAACTTAACCGCTAATACAAGCCAAGATTATAAATGACTTTTACCCCCTGAAATCGCAGCTCCCTCCATCTTGTATTTCTGAAATGTCCATAATGTCTTCCCCAGATATTAAAATGTTGTTCACCTGATTATATTAGAAGGTGGGAGGCTTTGTGTTGACTGGAATCTGTAGCAAATTCCTTCCATTTGCACCCTTCCCACCTGACCTGTACTCCTTGAGATCGTGCCACCAAAAGTCAGATATTTTGCTGCCAATTTTGTTGTGACAAGTCTGCCTTAACTAGAGGATTGTTGTTGTTGTTATTAGTTGTGAAATCGTATCCGACCCATCGCGACCCTATGGACAACTTTCCTCCGGGCCTTCCTGTCCTCTACCATCCCCCAGAGACCGTTCAGCTCACGCCTACTGCTTCAGTGACTCCATCCAGCTACCTCATTCTCTGCCGTCCCCTTCTTCTTTTGCCCTCCATCGTTCCCAGCATTAGGCTCTTCTCCAGTGAGTCCTTCCTTCTCATTAGGTGGCCAAAGTATTTGAGTTTCATCTTCAGGATCTGGCCTTCTAAAGAGCAGTCAGGGTTGGTCTCCTCTAGGACTGACCGGTTTGATCGCCTCACAGTCCAAGGGACTCGCAGGAGTCTTCTCCAGCACCATAGTTCAAAGGCCTCAATTCTTTGGTGCTCAGCCTTCCTTATGGTCCCACTTTCACAGCCATACATTGCAACTGGGAAAACCACATCCTTGACTATACGCACTATCTAGAAGTTAAGAGGAAGCAAATAGGAGTTGATCTGCTCTCATTCCACCCAAATTCACTGCTTAAAATAAATAAATTCTGCCATTAGATTCTATTGTCCCTTTCTCTGGCATCCCACTACTTCATTTGTGATCTAGTTGGTTGCATATTTCCTTGCTTTGATTTAGTTAAATTCTTATACAAATGAAGGTGACTATCAGCGTAGATTATGGATTGGTTCTCTAATTCTCTGTCATATAGGCATATTAGTCTTTGATTTAATGGTTCCCCTACTATGACTGGACATCAATACATTGCCCTTCAACCTCTTCCTTACTGTCTCTGTCTCTTGCTCATTGAAGTATTGTTTTGGTTTTGTTGTGACGCCTCAGGAAGGACGATTGTTAGATTCTTCCAGTTCCTCCAGCACCTACTGGAGAAAATGGATTTACCCAACAACCACTATAACCACTGACCACTATGAAAAATGTCAAAAAAAAATGGATTTGGTTACATAATGCCTCAACTTATGATCCCCTTGACTTACAACTCTAATTTCAGGTTCAAATAAAGTTGTAAGTTGAGGACTACCGGTAACAATAATGTTCCTGGTTTTCATTGTTTGTGTCATATTAGTAACACAAAAAACAAAACAAAACAAAACCAAAAAAAGGTAGAAAAACAAATCCAAGTCTGAATCCTTCTTTTCTGTTTATTAATAGTGACCTTATTTTATCCTGAGCAATTCTATCCAAAAATCTGCTTTTCTAATGATCATATGAAGTTACATATTTTTCGGACTATTAGAGGCACCGGAGTATATGGCGCACCAAGATTTCAAAGAGGTAAGTAAAAAAAGAAAAGTTTTTGCCCTCCCCGGCCCCCAGGAGCACTCTGCAGGCCTCCCAAACCCTCTGTGCACCCTGTTTTTGCAAAAAACAGGCCCATTTTTCGCAAAAATGGGACAAGCGAGACGGGGCTTTGGGAGGCCAAAAATGGTTGTATTCAGTGTATAAGATCCACCAACATTTCCATCCTCTTTTAGGGGGAAAAATGTGTCTTATACTTCGAAAAATAAGGTAATTGAACAAAAGACCTTCTGTTCTATAGATTGTATTTCAAGTAAGAATGTATAAGATCAGAGTCGCTCTCTATGAACTCAGTTGTGAGATTTTATTAATAGCTTGTTTGCAGCATTTGGCTTGTTTAGGACCTCTGTATTACAGTCACTGAGCCTAAGACACTGAGCTTGTCGATTGAGAGGTTGGCAGTTCAGTGGTTCAAATCCTTAGTGCTGCGTAACGGGGGTGAGCTCCCGTTACTTGTCCCAGCTTCTGCCAACCTAGCAGTTCAAAAGCACGTAAAAAATGCAAGTAGAAAAATAGGGACCACCTTTGGTTGGAAGGTAATAGCATTCCATGCGTCTTTGGTGTTTAGTCATGCTGGCCACATGACCACGGAGACGTCTTTGGACAGCGCTGGCTCTTTGGCTTTGAAACAGAGATGAGCACCATCCCCTAGAGTCGGGAACGACTAGCACATATGTGCGAGGGGAACCTTTACCTTTACCTTATTATATAATGGGTTGTTTTATGATTGTTTGAGCTATAAATACTTAGGGAAGTTTTGTGATTTGCCATCACTATTTCCATACTACTACCGGCATTTGGGAATCAAAATTGAGGGGCAATTTGGCAAAGGCCAGGTACATGAATTGCTGAAACTCCGGTTATTCAGAATCAAACTAAAGATAAAACTGTGTTTTGATTGGGGCCGATATTAATTAACCACCATTTAAACCAACAGCAATTCCCAACAGTGCAGATTTGATAGAACGCCGTGGCTTGTTGTTAAGCTGAAATAGAAGCTTTTAATCTCTTTCCTCTGGTGCATGAAAAGTGTAGAGCAAAGAGGGCACAGTGGACCAATGTTTCGGACCTGCTTTTCCACTTTATTGCTGAGCGAGGTGCCTTTCAGAGCTCTCGTAGCAGTGAAACCGTGCACTTGTTTTCCCTCGTTGCTTGGTGTGAATGCTTTAATGCTTTTGGAATGGATTATAATTAGAGTTCTGGTAGCAAATGAATATCGCCTTCGTGCAATTCTCGCTGCTGCTTTTGGGGCAGGAGTGAAGTAGAAAATATATTCATGCTAACTACGTTCCAAGTCACTGGACTGGAAAACTCATGGCTGTACATTGGTGACCTCCAATTTTGCTCCACTACCTCTTCCTCTCTGTCATAGAAGATGGTTTCCCCCATCTCTGCTTCTTATGTTAGTTTGGTACGTAGTGTTTTGTGAGGAGACATCCAGGGGTGAAATCCAGCAAGTTCTGATAGGTTCTGGAGAACCGGTAGCAGAAATTTTGAGCAGTTTGGAGAACCAGTAGTGGAAATTTTGAGTAGTTTGGAGAACTGGCAAATACCACCTCTGGCTGGCCCCAGAGTGGAGTGGGAATGGGGATTTTGCAGTATCCTTCCCCTGGAGTGGGGTGGGAATGGAGATTTTGCAGTATCCTTCCCCTGCCCTGCCCACCAAGCCCCAAGTACCAAGGCCCACCACACCCACCAAACCACACCCACAGAACCAGTAGTAAAAAAAAATTGTATTTCAACACTGGAGACATTGCTGAGATTTCTTGGGATCTTCTTGGGATTCAAGAGAATGTTTGTAGGTCAGAGTTGAACGGTAGAGTCCTTGATGCTCTCTGCGCTTTTGGTTGTTGTCTTGCGGACCTTTCATTACCGAACGGGGTAACATCTTCAGTGCTAGAAGGAAGTGGGGTTTGCTCTCTTTTTATATACAGTTGGGAGGCTGGCTCTGTCAGTGTTAGTAGAAGTAACTCCCAAATTGTGAAGAAGGAAAACTGGCTTTACATATTGTTCTTGAAGTTCAGGTGTACTTATACAAGTGAAGGATCTTTGGTGCTCTCTGAGCTTGGTTGTTTTCTTGCAGATGTTTCATTACGCAAACTAGGTAGCATCATCATCAGTAGCACTGATTAGTAGCTACTCGGTAATGAAATGATTGCCAGAAACCCTGAGCTACAAATATTCTCCTTTATTGGTACTTGTATAAGTATATGCTATCCTTCTTCTCACTTCTACTGCTGATCATGGAATGATAGCAATAGCACCTAGGTTTATATATTGCTTCATAGTGCTTTACAGCTGTTTAAGAGTCAGCCTATTGACCCCAACAATCTGGTTACTGACCTCAGAAGGATGGAAGGCTGAGTCAACCTTGAGCTGGTCAGGATAGAACTCCTGGCAGTGGAATGCAATATTGCATTCTAACCACTGCGCCACCACAGCTCTTAAACTTATAATTATATTTGATTAGAAAATGATGGGGGAAAGTGTTTTCCAGGGTTTCTGGAAAACAAATTGTTGCAGAACCATGTGTCTTGATGAGAACCTGATTTTGGCATGATCTCATACCTTCTAACATTGCCTCTGTTGTGTCTGCGGGGCCCGAGCTGGGCTTCCTGGCAGAGAGTGACTCGGAGAGTGAGGGGGAAGAGCCGACAGGGCTTTCCTCTGTAGAATCTTCCTCTCTGGCTTCTCTCCAGATTCCAGAAGCAGGCCAAGTGGAGGAGGAGGAGCTGACATGGCCTATTTCCCCTGACCCCTCCTTCCCCCTGGCAACGCCCCAAGAGCCAGCTGAGGAGGACCAATCATGGCTAGATGCAAGGCAGCGACACCAAGTAAAGTGTGCACAGCAAAAGAAAGAAAGGGGCCAGCCCAGGGAGTGTTGAGTCACGGAGCCACACCCCACAGGGTATAAAAGTGGGTGGAGCTGCCTTTGGGCTCTGTGACGGACAAAGACTGACTTTTGGAAACTTCAGCTGCTTTATTCAGGAATTGGCTTTTCAGACTTCTGTTTACTTCTGAGTTCTGGGTTGCTCCAGCAACAGACCGCAGTAGCATTGAAGAGATAAGGAGGACTTGGCAGGCCATCGCAGGTTCATTGCCAGAGCTGATATCTATAGCAAGAATAAATTGCTGGCAAATACAGTCGGCTTGTGTGTCTTCTGGGAGGTGGGGCAGAACAACCTCCTATAAGGGAGGGATTAAAGAGTTAAGAATGCATAGCCAAGAAAAGAGATGGTTAAGAGGAAGGTGATATAAAAATCACTGTTGAATGCCTGAAGGGTTTTTGCATTCATATTAATCAGCCTTCCAGATGTTGTTGATTACAAGTCCGAAATGACTGGAAATGCAACCTGAGGCAACCGGCAAGCAGAAGATTGGGAAAGGCGGAACGAGATGATGAAGCAAATTTGGCCACTCTTGCTCTGTTGGTGTTGTGGCCTGCCGGTGGCCAATGGAGCTGGCAGCAGAGTTGGACAATAAGGAGGTTGGGGAACTTGGGCCAGTCCTGGGGGCTGGGGAAAGCTCAAACGAGGGCTTTGCATTGGAGGCAGAGAGGAGCCAAGGCCATCTGATAGTTATGTGCAGCCTCTGGAGTCTGACAGCAGCGAGGCAGAGGAACAGCTGGAGCCTGTTCCCAGTATGCGCATACACAGAGCTGCCAGTTGCAGAATAATTAAGAATTATTTAAGAATTATTTAAGAATTATTTAAGAATTAAGAATTAACAAGAATAATTAAGAAAACAGGGTCGACTTGGGAGTAAGGCTTGTAGATGATTGGCCCCTCCCATAAGACATAAAAGAAGAGCGAACAGGATGTGAGCTTTTGCAGGAAGCAATAAGTTCATCTGTCCGATTCAAAATTTGAAATTTCTGTTTGTGACTCTGCCAAGTTTGGCCTTGTCCTGCATCTGGAAATTAGCTCTCTGGCAGCGTTCCATGTGAGATAGGTGGGGGTTGATAATCTTCCTCTGAAAGACTGTTTATCAAGCCTTGCGGACTGTAAATGAAAGTAATTTACAGTCATATAAATAAAAGGTTTCGCGGGACTAAGATTGTGCTTCATACTTTCTAAAGAAGCCTAAGTCAGAACAGTTGGGTGGGATTTGAACTAAGGGAAAGGCGATCCTGACTAAATATCCAGAAGTATTTCTGGAGCATTTGAACAATTAGGACGATCAGTCAAGTTGTCTTAAAGGGTAGAAAATCAGAAGAAAATGGGATTTTTGATTAGAACTGGGTGGTTACTTCTTAGAGTTCAGGGAAGGCTGGACTAGGAAGCCTTTAGTGCCTCTTTCAGCATTATTATCCTGTCTTATTTTGAACGTGATGGGAAGAAGAACTGCTAGCTCCGAAGTGGTACTTCTCTCATGCTTGGCCTTTGGTCTTCATTCCCAAGTGAGTGATCAACTCTACTATCTCTTAAAATTTTAAGCAGTCATCTTCTAATGTAAGTGGCAACAAGTCCCCTTTCTGTTCCCAGAGAAGTGATTCTGCAAATGTTCCTCAGCCATCAAGAGGCTTTCTTGTCACCTCTTCATCCCATGTTTACCTTCGCTGCAGTAACCTCACTCCAGCTTCTCATTGCTGGAGCTGTGGAAGGCTTTTTTTTTCTGCTTCAAAGGCCAAGATGTGAGTTTCTAGACCTGAAGTACATATGGTGCTCAGATAACCTCTTAAGTCTGTACAATTAGCACAGGGGCCCCCCAAGGCTGTGTGCTCTCCCCACTTCTCTTCTCTCTGTATACCAATGGCTGCATCTCTAACGATCCATCTGTCAAACTACTGAAGTTCGTAGATGACACAACAGTGATCGGTCTCATTCGAGACAAGAATGAATCCGCATACAGATGGGAGGTTGAATGACTAGCCTTGTGGTGTGACCGGAACAATCTGGAACTGAACACACTCAAAATTGTAGAAACGGTGGTAGATTTCAGGAGAAACCCTTCCATACTTCCACCTCTTACAATACTGGACAACACAGTATCAACAGTAGAAACCTTCAAATTTCTAGGTTCTACCATATCGCAAGACCTAAAATGGACAGCTAACATCAAAATCGTCATCAAAAAAGCACAACAAAGAATTTTCTTTCTGCGCCAACTCAGAAAGCTCAAACTGCCCAAGGAGCTGCTGATCCAGTTCTACAGAGGGATTATTGAGTCTGTCATCTGCACCTCTATAACTGTCCGGTTTGGTTCCGCAACTCAACAAGACAGACACAGACTTCAGAGGATAATTGGAACTGCAGAAAAAATAATCGCTACCAACCTGCCTTCTATTGAGGACCTGTATACTGCACGAGTCAAAAAGAGGGCTATGAAAATATTTACAGACCCCTCACATCCTGGACATAAACTGTTTCAACTCTAACCCTCAAAACGATGCTATAGAGCACTGCACACCAGAACAACTAGACACAAGAACAGTTTCTTCCCGAATGCCATCACTCTGCTAAACAAATAATTCCCTCAACACTGTCAAACTATTTACTAAATCTACACTACTATTAATCTTCTCATCGTTCCCATCACTCATCTCCTTCCACTTATGACTGTATGACTGTAACTTTGCTGCTTGTATCCTTACGATTTATATTGATATTGATTGTTTCCTGATTGCTTATGACTATCATTAAGTGTTGTACCTTATGATTCTTGATGAACGTATCTTTTCTTTTATGTACACTGAGAGCATATGCACCAAGACAAATTCCTTGTGTGTCCAATCACACTTGGCCAATAAAAAATTCTCTTCTCTTCTCTTCTCTTCTCTTCTCTTCTCTTCTCTTCTCTTCTCTTCTCTTCTCTTCTCTTCTCTTCTCTTCTCTTCTCTTCTATTCTATTCTATTCAAATTTTCCTAGAGTAGTAAGTACATGGAGCCTAGAAATAATATTTTTTACATTTAAAATAAATCATTCCAAATGGAATTCTTCCTAGATCTCATAATTCCCATCTTGGATACTCGGTAAACCTCTCAAAGAAACAATGCATTAATCATAGGGGTTCTGCCAAAAGCATATACAATTGGAATACAATTTGAATGGTGTCATATGATTAGTAGGGGTGTACGAAAACTCCATTAGGAATCTGACAATACGAATAGGATTTTATTTGATTTACTGTATTTTTCTGAGTATAACCTTAGTTTTTGGGGAGGAAAATAAGAAAAAAGCTGATTGGCAGGTGGATCGGCCTCCCGGAATATTCCCAATCAGCTGTTCCTAGAGGTTAATTTTAGCAACAGGTTCCTTGGCTGTGAGCTCTGTGCCTTGTTCTTTTTTTGGCTTTTTTCCCCCTGCCTCTGAAACTCTGTTTCAGAAAAAACATTTTTCTGCCTCTGAAAGCCTCGAAAACAGAACTTCAGAAAAAAAGCCTCTGAAGCTCTGTTTGGGAGCTTCTTTTCTGAAGCCCTGAAGCTCTATTTTAGGGGCTTTTTTTCTGAAGCTCTGTTTGGGGGCTTCTTTTCTGAAGCTTCTTTCAGCTCTGAAACCTCCATTTGAGAAGCTGTGTGGGCTACATTCAGAGTATAAGACGCACCCAGATTTTCACCCTCTTTTTTGGGGGAAAAAGGTGCGTCTTATACTCCAAAAAATACGGTACATAACTTAAAAGGTTGGGCTTCCCACGATGTCCATACCTTGCCATAGTTTAAATTTGGATGAACTGGACTGCTTTATCAACAATTTATAAACCTGGTTGGTTGTAATTCTACTCATTTAAATCTCTACCTGATGCAACATCCAGACCTTGGATTTGCACAGGCTTTGATGCCTGACTTGGAAGCCAAAAGAAGCTTATTCTAAACAGCTAATTTGCCACCTCTATCTTCCTGATGAATCTACACGGAGGATTCAATGCCGAGTAGACCATTTTTCTCTCCAGCTGTTGTCAGCTACAAAGAATCAGGGCAATTCATAATGTTTTCAGCATTTATTCAAGCCTGTATACAAGAATCTGGTCAGCTCAAGTTCAGTGCTAAATTGGCGCCAGATAAGGGTCAATGGAATTCAGGAGAGGTCAGGCTTGGAGCACTTGTGGGAATGCAACAACTCTAAACTGATGACGTGCTTAACTCTACCCCCCCCCCAGCTCTGCCTGCTCTTCTCTTACCTCTGCATGAGAAAACATAAATTAGAATGAATCAGACTTGGTGCCATTGGGTCCTAGACGGCATAAGAAATCCCATGATGTTTTCTTAATTGATAAATTAGAATATATCCCTTATTCTAATGCAATTTGAGTAATGAAAGAAAAAAAAAACCAAATTGAGTTTTTGAATAAAATACATATGATTAACATGAATCTAACACTTATTTTCTTTTTTTTAAAGAACCTTCCCACATTTAGATCACAGTATTAGCTTGAACCAAATGATAGGATTCTGTAGAGATTCTCAGTCCTCCAGGTCATGATTGACCCAAAAGTGCTTTTTCAGGAGGCAATTGGACTTTCTTGTTTTTTCTTTTGCTTCTTGGATGAGAAGCAAAACATTTTCAAAAGAAAAAACAAGAAAGTCCATTTGCCTCCTGAAAAAAACACCTTTGGGACAAACGATAGTATATTCATAGATATATGATTGATTGATTGATTGAGATGGATGCCAAACTAAGATGAAAGTAATTAGGATGTTCCACTGTGTAGTCTCTCCAACATTCCTTCCACTACACCAAACTGGTTTTCAAGTATAACCTAAAAAGTGTACACCTTATTTAAATCAAGCTGATCAAGGTTGAAGGTTCAGTTCTTTCTGTCTCATCACCACAGCAATTGGTGTGTTGAAAATAATACTCAGAGTTAGGGTGGTCACTCATGCAGGGCAAAAAAGACATGTGTATAACGCAATAGTCCCATAGGAGTTACAATGAGGAGGCAAGGTCTCAAGTACATCCAAGTACCACCAAAGTACCACCAAAGGATAAAAACATCCAAGTACCACCAAAGGATAAAAAAGATACATCCTACATATAGGGGTGAGAAGGGGACTATATTAATCTGTCTGTCTGTCTGTCTGTCTCTCTGCCTGTCTGTCTATGTCTATATGTGTTACATGTGTTACATGTGTTGTAAATGTTGTACCTTGATGAACGTATCTTCTTTTTTTATGTACACTGAGAGCATATGCACCAAGACAAATTCCTTGTGTGTCCAATCACACTTGGCCAATAAAAATTCTATTCTATTCTATTCTATTCTATTCTATTCTATTCTATTCTATTCTATTCTATTCTATTCTATTCTATTCTATTCTATTCTATTCTATTCTATTCTATAACTCTATCTATCTATCTATCTATCTATCTATCTATCTATCTATCTATCTATCTATCTATCTATCTATCTATCTATCTATCTATCTATCTATCTATCTATCTATCTATCTATCATCTATCTATCTATCTATTTCTGTCTACTGATCTATCATCTATCTATCTATCACTCTATCACTCTGTCTATCTATCTATCATCTCTCTCTCTCTCTCTCTCTCTCTCTCTCTCTCTCTCTCTCTCTCTCTCTCTCTCTCTCTATTTCTGTCTACTGATCTATCATCTATCACTCTATCACTCTATCACTCTGTCTATCTATCTATCTATCTATCTATCTATCTATCTATCTATCTATCTATCTATCTATCTATCTATCTATCTATCTATCTCTATTGCCATATATCTATATCTATATCATCTATTTCTATCTCTATCTCTATCTTTTTGTCTATCTATCTATCATCTATCTATCTATCTATCTATCTATCTATCTATCTATCTATCTATCTATCTATCTATTTCTGTCTACTGATCTATCTATCTATCTATCTATCTATCTATCTATCTATCTATCTATCTATCTATCTATCTATCTATCTATCTATCTATCTATCTATCTATCAAGCCAAATACTACTCACTCACCATGAAATCTCCAGAATGGTAAAGGCTACAAATTTGAAATTTGCCACGTATGTTCCTCTTGGCTTCCAGGTGCTCGCTAAGAAAGGATTTTTTCGAAATGACCACCAGATCATTAGTATTTCAGGTACAGTATATTCACATACAGTATATTAACACGCTCTGATGCTAAGGAGTTAGACGTTCTACTTCCCCTCCCCACTGAAAAAATGTTCCAACTGCCACTTGCCTCACATTCCATTACCTCAGGTCAAAATGGCAGATGTTCTACTCCTTCACTCAGGAGCGGTCTGGGGCTCCTTACAGTACTAAATGCCCATACCTCACCAAAATGTCTACGCCTTCCACCAATGGAACTGTTTCTGGACTCAAGGTGGCGGGAGAGATATTCCCTTATGAGTTTCAATCACCGACCACCATTGAGCCAACGGATTGTGGGCCGGGTTATTTACGGGACCGCCTACTGCTACCGAATACCTCTCACCGACCCGTGTGCTCTCATAGAGAGGGTCTCCTCAGGGTGCCGTCAGCGAGGCAATGTCGTCTGGCGACACCCAGGGCAAGGGCCTTCTCTGTGGGGGCTCCCACCCTCTGGAACGAACTACCCCCCGGACTCCGTCAGCTTTCGGACCTTCGGACCTTCCGCCGCGGGCTTAAAACATACTTATTTAATTGTGCAGGACTGAGCTAGATTTTAAATTTATGGGTTTTAAATTGGGTTTTATTTTTATATTTTTTAATTTTTAATTACTGGGCTTTTAGAATAAGTTTTTTAATTGCTTTTATATTGTATTTATGTGTTTTTAAGTGCCTGTAAACCGCCCTGAGTCCTTCGGGAGATAGGGCGGTATATAAATATGATCAAATAAATAAATAAATAAATAAACCGAATTTCTCTGGCATAGTGTCCCAGCCCCAACTCAGTTCTTACACTGACCTCCTCCATTCAAACGAATCTGTTCCTTCTACTGGAACACTAATTAAAAGGGAAATAATGTCTTTCTGCTGCCCGGAAGTACAACGGATGCTTCAAAATGACATCTTTTGGAGCCAGAGAGGTGAAGGAAGGAAATTTTATGTCAACGTTCAAAGTGCAGGGGCAGGTCTACCGCAGGATAAGGGAGTATCATGGCGGGGCCTCAGCAGCAGCCTTCATTTCTCCAGATATACTTTGTTGGTGATGATGGCAATGACAGTCTGTCAAGACCATGGGGATGCCACCATGGTCGTAAGTATGTGAAAAATGGTCATGAGTACCGAAGCGCGGGTATCCAGCTAGTACGTTATATATATGTGCTCATCATTTAAAAGGGATTTGGTGTATTTTGTCAATCTTGGACCAACTGGAGATGTGTTCGTTCCGATGGAGAATGTCAGTGCTTAAACTTCTCCCTCGCAAGATTCTTTAGCCGTAAACCAATTTTCATCTTGACAGCCCTTCAATTGGAAGATGCTTTCGGATAGAGAAATGTCTTCGGCAGCTTTTCGCACTGTGGGCTGTCATCCGAAAGGCAGGGCACGCAGAAAGGGAACTAGCAACAAAGAAAACACGTGGAACGTTTGTAGTTCAACACAGGGGCGGGCTTCAAAAATTTTAGCAAGGGGTTCTCTGCCTGGTTGCTGGGTGGGCGTGGCCATGGTGGGCGTGGCCTAGTTGGCCTCCTGCACCATGGCGGGGGGGATGTTTTTGCCCTCCCCGGGCTCCAGAGGCTTTCCTTGAGCCTCCGGGAGGGTGAAAACGGCTTCCCCAGGCTCTGGAGGCCCTCTGGAGCAGGGGTCTCCAACCTTGGTCCCTTTAAGACTTGTGGACTTCAACTCCCAGAGTCCCTCAGCCAGCTGGCTGAGGGACTCTGGGAGTTGAAGTCCACAAGTCTTAAAGGGACCAAGGTTGGAGACCCCTGCTCTGGAGGCTGGAAATAGGCCCATTTCCATCCTCCTTGAATTTCCGGTAGGCCTGTTTTTTGGTCTCCCTGAGCCTTCACACGCATCTACACTTATCTGCATCCAAAGTGGGCCACGTGGCGACTCCTGGGAGGCAAGGGGCATGGTGGTCAGGGCCAGCCAGGAGTGAGATTTGGGGGTTCTCCGAACTGCACAGAATCTTAGCTAGAGGTTCTCCTGAACCCCTGCGAGCCCCCAGCAGCCCACCCCCTGGTCCAATGACACAAACGTTGCTTTCTACAATTCAAATACCACCTCTGCACCGTTTTCATCCTTATTGTATGAGACCCGGGGAAGCTTCCCACTGTTTGTATTGAAGCAAGGACAATTGAAGGGAAATATTAAGATGTACCGAAACCTTATCTAATTCACCTCTAGAAGCAGAGGCTTCCTCTGCCACAAGAGCATGTGGGCTTGGGAGACAGGGGAGGGAATCCAATTGAAAGAAGGTATTTAGAGAAGCTGTAGAAAATTATACACTTAATTCTTTCCTCTAACACTCAAAACCCCATGAGATGATAAGATGATAGCTGCTTCCTCACTGTTTAAAAGAGCTTATTTTCCTAAGACCTGGGGTTTTAGGTGTACTTGGTTCTCCCCTCCCAAAAAAAAGATTTTTTTTAGCTGGCACTACAATTATTTTGCAGCCCAGTTTCATATCGGAACTGTAGAGCTTTAGTTTCTATTTTTGAACTAAGAGATCACATTATCATTTTCATCCTAGAACTATCAAACTATTTTATTTCTTTATTGAGGCAGACACACCCTATTGGCTAGAACTATGATGGCGAATTTATGTGCCCAAAGTGGCACGTGGAGAAATGTCACCTGGCACGTGTGGCGTCGCCTGTTCCTCTTCTCGGTTTCGGGTGCGCATGCGCACGTGATGATCAGCTGGCCTTTGGGCGTGCAGGAGTGACAGAAACTGGAAGAGCTGGGCTTCCGTTTTATGGCGTGAGCATGCACGCCGGCCAGCGTGCGCATGCACGGTAGTAACTGGAAGACTGGCTGTGTGCCGAAAACCAGAAATTCAGTTTCCGGTGTGCGCATGTCCCCTGAACAGCTCCTCTTCCGGGTTGCGGCCCAAGCGAGTGTGCACAGAGCAGATGAAATTCTAGAAAATTTAGAACTACGCCACCTTCGGTATGACCTGAGCATAGCTCATAAAATCATCTGCTCTACAATGTCCTACCCGTCAATGATTCCTTCAGCTTCAACCACAACAATAGACGAGCACACAATGGATTTAAACTTAATGTGAACCACTCCAATCTCGATTGCAGAAACATCAGTAACAGAGTGGTCAATGCCTGGAATGCACTACCAGACTCCGTGGTCTCATCCCAAAATCCCCAAAACTTTAACCTAAGACTGTCTACTGTTGACCTCACCCCATTCCTAAGAGGTTTGTAAGGGGCGTGCATAAGAGCACCAGCGTGCCTACCGTCCCTGTCCTAATGTTCCCTTTAGTTGTATTCATTTTATGTATTCAATTCATGCTTATGCATATATATATATATTATTTAATATGTATTTGACAAAATAAATAAATAAATAAATAAATAAATAAATAAATAAATGTTCTTTTTCGCCCTCACTGTGCTAGAACAACATGACCTTCCTCCCTCTTTGAAAGCTTCCTAATTTTTTTTATTAAAAAAAAATGGTTTTTTGGCATGTTTATCTTTTGCTGCAGTTTTAAAAAGAACAGGTTTCGTTCCCAGATGGAACTCATTGTGCTGGTTGAAGGGCAAAACAGACCCACCTCTACTGTTCTATTGCCCAGATCTTGTCAGTGTGAATTAAGCCAGCGTTTATGAAATCCTGAGCAACTCACCAGCCAATGCGCAAGACATTAAAATCTCTGCTGCCTCGCTTCTTTGTGTTAACAAAGTCTAGACTTTGCTGCAAGCGAAGGGAGAAGTGTTTGAATTAGGATGTGGTGCAGAACAGCATCCACAACCAGCCTGGAAGCCTGGTTTGATGCGGATCATTTCAAGACAAAATTGTGTGTTGTGTGCTTATTTATTTACTCAGCTTTAAAATGCATTTGTGGCTATTTCTTTTTTTTTTTTTTGCTTTATTAAGCAAACAAGATATCAAAAGAACGTATATTTTTTCTCTCTCTGCTTCTCTGTGGCTATCAGTGCCAAGTAGCTGCCTTGAGATATCTTCAGGATTTTCTCAGATCTGTTGCTTTGAAATAGACATTATGCGTGGTATTTTTGCATTAATTCTTACTCGCTGTTTGGAATATTTCTGCTGAGCAAAGGAAATGCCAGGCCTGTCTTGATGCCTTCCTCTCACAGATGTACCCTGTGCTTTTAAAATCCATCAGAATGACACACTGCCCTTATGGAAGGAAGCTGCTATGACACATTGCGTTAAAAAGATATCTGCAGTCAGTATAAAACAATGTTGTAAGTGATGATTTGGTGTTCTATAAATAAATTTAGCACTTTCTGAGCAGATCGTATTGATTTTTACCTGTCCTTGTTGACTTAAAGTGAAAAAGGAGTTCATAAAACTGGCAGGGGCTCATTTCCCCTCTTAAACAAATTCCAAAAGAGACACTTTTGGTGCACACCATTATTGGGGTCTATCAATGGAGAACATGGGTCAGTTCGAACTTTAATATGACTTGTTTATGTTTCATTAAATTAATATCGAACCACGTTGCAACACAGGGATGAAATTTACAAGTAAATTTGCTGCTCTGGTCATCATAGTGTAGTCCTTATATGCTGTTCATGTTGGTTGCTACTTTTTGGTTGTTGAATATAGAAAGTCTCTCATTTTTAGATCCCATGTGTCATGCATCATGAAGCACACAGGTTCTATATCATTTGAGATCTCTTGTGTTTGCCCAGTTCTTGATCATGCAGAGAAAGCATCTGCATGAACAGAAATGTGAGATGCTGCTTTAAACTGAATCAGTGTTGTGCCTCGTCCTCCCTCCTCTTCTTAGCTGGGCCCCTCCCGTCTCCACCCGGGCCTGTTATCAGACTCGGAGTCTGATAATGAAGATGAATGGCCTGTCATGCCTCCAGCCCCCGGCCCTGGCCCATGCCCAGAGAGGATGTCAGGAGTGAACAAACAAGCCTGATAAACTTCACTCCTACAGCGTGTGAGCAGGAAGCCAGCCACGTGCTGGAATTACTGACAGCAGATCCAGCTGAAGAGAATTCAAAGTGGGAGGATCCTCGCTTCCGGAGATCTGAGAAGCGACACCAGCAGAAGGAAGGGAGGGGCAGGCCTGGATAAATGCTGAGTCATGGAACCACACCCCACAGCCTATATAAAGGACCTGCTTTTGGCATTCCAACCTTGACTCAAGCAAAATCTCATCTAGTTTGCTGATATCGGACTCTATCGCTGAAGTCACAACTTGGACTCCTGCCTGCCCTGATAAACCTTGAAGGAATTTGGTAAGCTGCAGAGGCTTCATTGCCACGTTTGATACGGACTTCCTTGACCCGGTCATCAGAGGGGGAGTGGGACATGACAATCAGATTAACTCAGAATTGTGAGGCCCTTGGCAATCTCTGAGCGTGATGGTTTTCTTGCAGACGTTTCATCACCAAACTAGGTAACATCATCCGTGCTCTCCATATATCTCAGAATTGTCACTGACTTCTATGGGTTTTGGAGAAACTAACATGATTTCCCTCTGTTTGTCTCATCTGGAGATTGCATCTGGAGAGGATTTTATTTTTGCATGTTTCCAACTGATACCACTTTTTTTTTTCCAGAATTGCATATGGATAAACTCTGATTGCATGCTTAGATAACTATATGAGGATCGAGAAGACAGGCACACTTCAATCAATCAATCAATCAGTTTATGACAGTCTTAGGCCAGAGACCAGAACAAATAAAAATGCTCCATAAATATACAATTACATTTTTTAATATAAAATAATAAATAACAACTAAAATCTATAGTAAAATCCAGTCTGTCAATTATACATGGTCTAACTATACCAATAATATAATATAAACTATATATATATATATTTATATAATATAAAAAATATAATATATATAATATATACTATATAATATAATATAATAATATAATAATAATATATAATAATATAATATAATATAATATAATATAATATAATATAATATAATATAATATAATATAATATAATATAATATAATATAATATAATATAATATAATATGCTGAGCTTGTCGATCGAAAGGTCGGCAGTTCAGCGATTCGAATCCCTAGGGCTACATAATGGAGTGAGCTCCCGTTCCTTCTCCCAGCTTCTGCCAACCTAGCAGTTCGAAACCACATTAAAAATGCAAGTAGAAAAATAGGGACCGCCTTTGGTGGGAAGGTAACAGCATTCCATGCACCTTTGGCATTAAGTCATGCCGGCCACATGACTACGGAGACGTCTTCGGACAGCGCTGGCTCTTCGGCTTTGAAACGGAGATGAGCACTGCCCCCTAGAGTCGGGAACGACTAGCACGTATGTGTGAAGGGAACCTTTACCTTTAACTATACTAAAATTACAATCCATAAACTGTATGGCCTGTTGTAGGTTCAACGCTAAAAGGGAAAGGACTAAGCAGTGCAAAGGGTTTGCCGCATTTGTTATATAACATAACTATGGTGGAGAAGGGTGTCATTCACTTACTTTCCCTACCGGTTCGTAAATGTGAGCGCGCACACGTCCACACAGGCGCATGGCCTTCCACGCATGTGCTTGACTCCCTTGCGCGGCTTCCGCACATGCGCACAGCCTCAGAAACATGCCTAAATAGGACAGCATAGAGCTGTTCTGGGTGAACGAGCCCTCCTGCGAATTCTGCTACCGGTTCGGGCAAACCGGACCAAACCGGTTGATTACCACCTCTGGTTGAATACCACCTCTGACGTGTTTGCGATGAATCTTCAGTGCTACTGTGCAGAATCTGGTCACCTACGCTGTAGTTATGTATTTACCTGGCAGGGGAGATTCCTTGATCACAAAGACACACTTATAGATGCCATCATCTTAAACGGAAAGGCTTGACTTAGCTTTTTTTTAAAGAAAATATTTTGGGAAGAGGACCTGTTTCCCTAAATAGATGCAGGGATCTGGAAGAAGGTTGCGTGGATATTTAAATTTTGCACTCTCGCCATCCAGGTCTGGGACTCTTTCTCTGAATATTAAATCCTTCCAGCTGCTATGAGAGTGTTGGTAGTAGTTTCCTGAGCAACCACACCGTTCAGTAGCCCTTTATGGATTGCAGGTGAGTTACCAGCCATTATGGAACAATAGAGCATTGGAATTTAACACTGATGGCACAGATTTGGGGCTTGCTCGTGAAAAGGAAAACAAAAACAAAAACCCCAAACAGTCCAATGGTGAAGACTTTTTTTTTTTAATTTGCATTTATATCCCGCCCTTCTCTGAAGACTCAGGGCGGCTTACACTATGTCAAGCAATAGTCTTCATCCATTTGTACATTATATACAAAGTCAACTTATTGCCCCCAACAATCTGGGTCCTCATTTTACCTACCTTATAAAGGATGGAAGGCTGAGTCAATCTTGGGCCTGGTGGGGCTTGAACCTGCAGTAATTGCAAGCAGCTGCTGTTAATAACAGACTGTCTTACCAGTCTGAGCCACAGAGGCCCCTTATATAAGGAAGAAGGTGTGAAAAAGACCAAGATCAGAAACATTTGCTCCTCTCCTTGATTTTAAAAACATAGGATGATTTTTTTAAAAAAATTGCAAGATCTATCCCCGTCCCCCCCATTTTTTCACTGTATCTGAATAACTGTGTTCTCTTAGAGAATCAAAACCCTGTTTTATGCTTGTGTAATTCAATAGCAGAAGCAATATTTCCCTCCTCCTCCTCTTTTTCTTTTCTTTTTTTTCTTATTAAAGATAAAACTGGTGCCAAAGTGAAAGAAGTGCTCTTTAATTATTAGCCTGGAGTGATTTTTTTTTCCCCAACAGAGATGAAGGGATTCTGGAAATAATTGCTGGCTACGATCTTATAAAACAGGATGTATCTATCCCAGCACTAGTAGAGATTGCTGACATTAGAGGTGAGAACCAAGAGTTATTTGCTTGGTGGCCTGTCAGTGGCGGATTATTTTAAAGGGTGGCTTCATTGCAGCGATGGAATTCATTTTTTTTTACAACCGGTTCTGTGGGCGTGGCTTGGTAGGCATGCCGTGGTTTGGTGGGCATGGCAAGGGAAGGATATTGCAAAATCCCCATTCCCTCCCCACTCATGGGGGAAGGATATTGCAAAATCCCCATTCCCGCCCCACTCCAGCGGAAGGTTATTGCAAAATCTCCATTCCCTCCCCACTCTGGGGCTAGCCAGAGGTGGTAATTGCCGGTTCTACGAACTGCTCAAAATTTCTGCTACCGGTTCTCCAGAACCTGCTGAATACCACCTCTGCTTCACTGTCTTTCTCTTTGTCCTTCTCCTCATCCCCTTTTTCTCTCCTTTCTCCTCCTCCTCCTTCCTTTTGGCCACTTTCTTTACAAGACAAATAGGCTGTTGCAGGTCAGAAAGGTGGATTCTTCTTGGTGTTTTTTCCAATAGGATGGGGGAGACAGGAAAAGGGTTCAGCAGAAATGTAAAACAGACGTACGTATGTCTGTTCTGGGAAGGGCTGTGCAGCTAAAGCAAAGAGGACGACTCGGGAGTAAGGCCAAGCAACAACTCTTAGGCTCTTTGTCTGAAAACAACGTTGATAGCCTTGTTCCTTGTCTTGCTGCATTTATTTCTTGTCAGCGTCTTCTGCTTTTGAACTTTTGCCAAGAAAAGCCTTTGGCAGTTTGCCTAATTAGACCAAGGTTGGTGATAAGACTGAAGACTTGTGTTATGAAGAATTTGTTTTGATTTAGTTTGGACGATGCTGAGGATGAGTTTAATTCTCAGCTATTCTAATAAAGTCTGTTTGTTTTCAAACTGATTGAGTCTACTATTACCTACTTGGGCCTGGGTCACAACAGGTAGGTGATAAGAGATATAATTCACAGAATTGCATCTCAGACAGGTGTAAGTCAATACTGTCTTCCCCTTTCTCCCTTTTCGACTGGATCAGGATGTTCTGTCCTGATTTGTTTTTCTTCTGCAAGAACAAACGAAGTATTTTGTATTTCTACCATGTTCTGGGTTGTCAGAATTGGAAGAGGAGAATGGATGAGGCACTTGAACTATTCAGCTTTGCCCGTTGTCGAAATGGTCTGTGCTGAAATGAGACCGCGTGAAGCTTTATTATTATTATTATTTACACAAAATGACAGTATACACAGCAAACAAGATAACTATGCTGGATTTCGTATCACAGATCACTAGTCGAACACTTCCCAAGTGTTTAGGGCTGCGTGAGGTATCGGCAAATTATGCGAGTAGATCCCAGTAAGGTGGCCTTCTGCAGCTGACCAATGGTGATCTTGTCAGCGCCAATTGCTTTTAAGTGCTTGCCTAGGTCTGTAGGCACAGCTCCCAGTGGGCCAAGTACCACTGGAACCACCTGCACTGGTTTATGCCAGAGTCTCTGCAACTCGCTTCTCAAATCTTGATATCTGGTGACTTTTTCAAGTTGTTTCTCATCAATTCTGCTGTCACCAGGTATAGCAATGTCGACTATGCACACTTTTTTTTCCCCACAATCATGATATCCGGGGTATTGTGTTCCAAAACTTTATCAGTCTGTATTCAGAAATCTCACAGTAGTTTTGCATGCTCATTTTCAATCACTTTTTCAGGCTTATGATCCCACCAGTTCTTTGCTACAGGCAGATGGTAGTTGTATGTTGCATGAAAAATATATCTGCAGTCTTTTCAATATTCCATTGGACTTGGTAGATCTGGTTTTTACTGGAGCCTCCTTCTAAAAGGAAGGAAGGAAGGAAGGAAGGAAGGAAGGAAGGAAGGAAGGAAGGAAAGAAGGAAAGAAGGAAAGAAGGAAGACTTTAGAACAATAACACTAACAATTTTATTCTTTTTAGTTTATGATGTTAATATTTGGGGTTTTTTTTAAAGTTCACTTTTTTTGAGACTTTCTCAATTTCTGATTGTTGGAAATTAATCAAAGAGAGAAATAACATGGAATTAAGGAGAAACTTCCTAAAAGTGAGGACAATTACCCAGTGGAACAGCTTGCCTGCAGAAATTGTGGGCGCTCCATCACTGGAGGTTTTTAAGAAGAGGCTAGACAGTCACTTATCTGAAATGGTATAGGTTCTCCTGCTTGAGCAGGGGGCTGGACTAGAAGACCTCCACGGTCCCTTCCAGCTCTGTTCTATTCTAAATCCTAATCTGTCGAGAGTTATCTACAAGGAACAGAAAAGTAGAAAGTTCTACTTACGGTTTGCCTAATCAACTTTCATTTTCACATTTTTTTTAAATAGGCCAGAAAAGTTTTCATGAAATTCTTCTATATATGAATTCTTGAAATGCAATACATTTTACACCTAAAATGATCTTAAAGCCAATTTAGAAGCACGGCTAATGATTTCTAATGGAACAGGTGGCTTTGAAGTGCTGTTCAGATGTATTCAAGTCCAGATTTATTTATTTTATTTTATTTTATTTTATTTATTTTGTCAAGCACATACGAAACAATATACTGTATATAAGTATAAGCATGAAATAAACACACAATATGAATACGACCAAAGGGAACATTAGGACAGGAACGGTAGGCACGCTGGTGCTCTTATGCACACCCCTTTATCTTTATTTATCTGTTAATACTGTAAGAAACCAGTGCTAAGATTTGCTTTTATAATTCCGAAGTATACAGGAAGAAACAAAGGTTCTTGGAGTTGGATGAAAAAAAATCACATAAGATCATTGCTTATAATTGCTATCAAAACTAGTGTCGTGTCCCCCTCCCCCTCCGACGACCAGGTCTGGGAAGTCTGTATCAAGTGTGGCCACGAAGCCTCTGCAGCTTTGCCAAATTCCTTTCAGAGTTCTCAGGCAGGCAGGAATCCAAGGTGTGACTTCAGCAAACCAGATGAGACTTTGCTTGACTCAAGGAATGCCAAAAAGCAGATTCTTTATATAGGCCACGGGGTGTGGCTCCATGACTCAGCACTTATCCAGGCCTGCCCCTCCCTTCCTTCTGCTGATGTCGCCTCTCCATTCTCCGGAAGCGGGGATCCGTCCACTGTAAATTCCCTTCCTCCAGATCTGGTGCCGGCAATTCTAACACGTGGCTGGCTTCGTGCTCACACGCTGTAGGAGTGAGGTTTGTTTGTTCATTCCTGACATTCTGTCCGGGCATGGTGCCAGGGCTGGGGGCTGGAGGCATGCCAGGCCATTCCTCTTCATTATCAGACTCTGAATCTGATAGCAGGCCTGGCAGGAGGAGGGAGGGGCCCGGCTGAGGAGAGGAGGGCGGGCGAGGCTTACTCCATATAATGTACAGTTGTTTTTAAGCTAACCTCAAACATGAGAAAGCAAGTTCTTTTTATTTTATGAAATCCTAGTGACTGGGATGTGTTTAGGCCACTGAACTCAAATGCCTCCTTAGTGCAGAAATTCATATGAAAAGCATCCTAGGCAGATGGATCTCCAGCTTCTACGTATTCAATGAAGAGAAGTTACTCTATCCCTAGGCTATTGGTTTCACTGGTGAACAGCTCTTATCATTAGGATGTTTTTCTTAACGTCCAACCAAAATCTTTTTTCTTATAACTTTAAGATCATCAGTCTATGTCCTGCCTTCTAGCTCCATGGAGAACAGACACACTCGGTGTAACAATTGCTTCTGATATTTCAATAGTATTATGATAGCTGCCTTTTCTCAAGGCTAAATCTACACAGCTTCTTCTAGCAAGCCGTTTAAAATTTAGATTCTAGTTCTCGGGTGACCTTTCTTAGTCCTTTGTTTCAGTTCCTAAACTTCTAGCGATGTGCAGTCTAAGATTCTGTTAGCCTTTCTGTAGATGCACCACTCGGTTGGTGCATCTTCAGTTGGCAAACCATATTTCTTACCAAACAATGGAAAAGGCTTCCTTAATAATGCCAACTTTTTTTTTTTAAAAAAAGAAATACTTCTTAATCATACTGTGTCTCAGTCACATGGTGACTTTACAATTAGGAAAAAAAAATGGCATTCCTTAAATTACATTCAGCTTGATCTTTCATGTCACATGCCTAATACACATCAGATATCTGATTTTGGCTAGCAGTGATCAAGGATATTAGTCTTCAGTGAAGGACGCAGAACATTTTTTTAATAAATTCATTTGTCAGAAGTTGGTGTTTTTGAACAAATGGCCTCCTTAATGTATTTTTCATCATAAGCAATTTACATGAGAACATCTCATTACATTCTCATGCCAACGCAGACTGATGTCAACGATTGGGGATGGAGAAAATATGACTGCGTATGTTAATTATATAATAAATGTTTTCTCAAGGGTTGTTTGCCTTATCGGAGGAGAAATAAAATGCTTCGGTATTCTACCAAAGAATGTAGAAATTTTACAGAAGCTTTACAATAGCAGAGCTGGTTATTGGTGCTGTTATAGTTTATATTTATTTATCGTTGAGTTTAGATAACGTCCATCTCACAACAGGACTCTGGGCAGTGTACAATTAAAATGTAAAATCTAAAAACCCTATAAAACTCAATACCTCAAAAAAAGAGCTACATTAAAAAAAGAATAAAATATAATAAAAGGTATAGGTGTCAGCTTTGGAAGCCATATTAGCACCGGAAGCTTCCACACTGCCACTTTCTTGTGTGTGGGAAAAGTAGGAGAAGGGGATTTAGTAGAGGGAATGTAGTTAGACAAAATAGCATTCTTCCTTTCAGTCAAGGTCAGGACAATCCTGCATCTGGAGAAGGAGTGGTTGGAGTGATGTCTCGAGATGGGATGGATGGCGATTGGACCATGTGATGGACTAATGAGTGAGGGGATGGTTTTGGGGTTTTTTGATTTACTGAGGGAAAACCCAGAACTCTCAGATTTGGGTTTTCCCAGATGTGCCAAGAAGGTAAAGATAAAGGCTCCCCTCGCACGTATGTGCTAGTCATTCCCGACAATAGGGAGCAGTGCTTATCTCCGTTTCAAAGCCGAAGAGCCAGCACTCTCCGAAGACGTTTTTGTGGTCATGTGGCCACCATGACTCAACGCCAAAGGCGCACGGAACGCTGTTACCTTCCCACCAAAGGTGGTCCCTATTTTCCTACTTGCATTTTTTACGTGCTTTCGAACTGCTAGGTTGGCAGAAGCTGGGATAAGTAACGGGAGCTCGCCCCATTACGTGGCTCGGGATTCAAACCGCTGAACTGCCAACCTTTCGATCGACAAGCTCACCGTCTTATCCACTGAGCCATCACGTGCCAATATACCTACTCTAATAAATGGAACTTTGAGGAAAATGCTTGCCTAGGAGTTTTTAATTGGAGTTGGGGTTGTTTCTGGAACTACACAACTCCCACACATACAACCCAAAGTTTGGATCTGGATGCAATCAACATCTTCAAAGGAATAAAATTCACAAGGGAAAAAGAAAACAACAATATAATACCCTTCCTGAATATCCTCATCAGCAGAGGAAACAATGTCAAATTTTAAAACAACCGACAATAACTACCCTAAGTGTTCCATTGCCAAAGTAACAACCCAACCTCCCACAAGAGGTTGACACGAAGTACAGATTAGGCAAGGCCTGGCTCAAAAACAGTAACTATGAGTGGGACCTTGGAGTCGATGCGTAGCCTCAACCCATCTTTCCTCCACCACACCCTTTAAGGAACCCGTAATGGATGTTCTCAGCCTCATCATGCAGCATTCAAGGAATACGTTAAATATGGCTTGGTGTCTCCTAAAAAGACCGTTGCAGGATGCTTTTCATGGGACTACCATTGATGAGCATTCAAAAAACTATGCTGATCAGAAGCGAGCAGTGGAGATTTGTGCTTCTGATTGCTGATTGTCATGACACCCAGTCTGAAATTCAGTGCTGAACGAAATTGCTTGCTGAGATAGTCATCCATGTCCATCTTAGAAACGTCTGATGCTCTTATAAACTGATTTGGCCATGTAGGCTGTGAGAAATCGTGGTGAGATAATAGCCCTATGTTCCAGACTCCAAAAATGCTCCTTTAAGGAAGAAATGAGAGAAGAATGAGAAAGATTGTCTGATCCAATAACTGTTAAAGAGTGAACATTATTTCTGAGATTTGGACCTGTCTCCTTTTCTCCTTGCTTTCTCTAGGGTTGGGTTCATGCAATACTTCACTAGGCTAAAACAGAGTTGAGTGGTTTGTGGTTCAACATTATTAAACCATGACTATGCGGCTTTTCATTAAAAAGATCTCAAAGCAATGCACAATGTAAACAGTCAGTTGAAACTACTAAAATATACATTAACATTCATTTATAACGCTTCAAAGTAAGCAATAAAATAAACATTAAAACATTAACACAGACTAGTAAAAGCAGCAATTAATAAATTACAGCAGCATTAAGCCAGGATTCGTCTTTGCATGTTGCATAAACCCATTGCTTGACTTATGGTTTATGGTTTATCACGTTGCTGGGAATCCAGCCGGGATGTACAGTATGTCAGCGTCCCGCACAGCGTTTCTGAAAAATATTATTTGATTGACCACTTAGAGAGGGCTGTAAAGCACTATGAAGCGGTATATAAGTCTAAGTGCTCTTGCTCTTGCTCTTGCAGAGAAGAATTTCTCTATAAAGGGGTGTTGTGGGCAGCCCATCGTAGTTTTCTGTATTTCTGTTTCCTTTTGGTTGGACAACTTTTAGACACAACAGAACAACTCTCCTGTTTCAATCAAGAAGGCTCTTCTAAAGCACTATCTTTCCTGGAAAATAGCAGAATGTTTCTAATTAGCTCATTTCCCCAAACCTTACATTTTTGGATTTTTTTAAAAAACATTTCCTTCCAGTAATATCTAGTACATTGGTCCCCTGGATGGCACATATACTACAAAGTTGTTTAGTCAGGATTTTTTGCTCTTATACATAGACCTCTTGGCCTTTCAACAACTCCCAAATTAATTTGAGATAATTTTTTTAAAAAAAATTTCCTAAGTGACCAGCATTTTGCTTGATGTCTCACCTGTCTGTGGTCAGGGGTGCTAACGGCCCAGATACAGACTGCTTTCAAAAGTGGCCATAGCTCTCTTAAGTGTTTATGTTAATACCCTACCAGGTAACTCTGTTGCAAGCTTTCTTCTCATCATGATTTGGCTCCACGCTCCAAAAAGAAACGCTTTCAAAATAACATTACTGATGCTGCTTGTTTCCTATGCCTTTTCCTGCTGGGAGGGCTTTTAATAAAGGCATATATTTTCCCTCCGTCATAAAATTTGCAAAGGTTCCTTTTTCAAGGTCTCCACTGAAGTTATCATCAACTTACCCATTCCTGTGTACTCTCCAGATGTGGCTGAAATGATTCCCAGGAAGCTTTTTGAATAAAAGATGCGGTGCGTTCTTTCAAGCCCTACTTCTACCTTCTCACAAAAACCAGCCTTCACCCATGTTTTGACATTTAGCAGAAGCTAGTGAACTCAGTTTAATAATGCCCTCTTTGCTGTTAGTGAAGTCCCTTTTCATGGATGAAATAAATCTGCTCCCACAGAAATCCGTGGCAATTTTCTTTATCATTCTGTACCTTAAAGCAGAAATGCTACTGGATGTCACATCTATCACCTTATTGCTGCAAGATCTCCACAGTACCCCTGGCCTTTTTCAGATGTTCTGCTGCTCCTTTTTACTGTGGGCTTTATGTGCGTTCTGTTGAACATCTCCCACAACTGCAGAAGAGCCTAACAAGCAGCAGACAAAAAGAAAAAGGCATTTAGTTCTTGGGGACTTTGCTTGCACCCCTGTGTCAACCGGTAGAAGATGATAAAGAGAATTCCCATACCTTTATCTGCCTCTCCAAGAGACGATTCCTCCCTCCGTATTCACAGGGATGTGGCACATTGCTTAAGATGAAAGGGAGACATCATGTTCCTCTGCTGTCTGCGGAAGCTGCTGCTACAAGATATTGTAAGCCATTTGTTTAATGGTATTTGATAACGCTGGGAGGAGAACAAGGCTTAGAAGTTCCTCTAGATATCTGTCAGGCTCAAAGAACCAAGAACAACACGTGTAGTTACTTCAGAGTATTTATTTATTGTTGTTCGCCTATTAATAGAATCTTGTCAGACTAAAGCAATTTTCTGCGTAACTATAGATATACTCTGTGAACTGCTAGGGAGGGCCCAACTTTGCTCTCTTCCTGTCTACCAGACATTCCAAGCTCCGCTGCCCCTTTGCCCTCTAGGAAAGAGCTCCTGTGACTCTGGACTACATGCCATCTCAAACTCAAACTGCCCAAAGAGCTGCTGATTCAGTTCTACAGAGGAATTATTGAGTCTGTCATCTGCACCTCCATAACTGTCTGGTTTGGCTCTGCAACCCTACAAGACAGACACAGACTTCAGAGGATCATTAGAACTGCAGAAAATACAATGGCTACCAACCTGCTTTCCATTGAGGACCTGTATACTGCATGAGTCAAAAAAAAGAGGGCTGCGAAAATATCTACAGACCCCTCGCATCCTGAACATAAATTGTTTCAACTTCTGCCCTCAAAACAACACTATAGGGCTCTGCAAACCAGAACAACAAGACACAAGAACAGTTTTTTCTTGAATGACATCACTCTGCTTAACAACTAATTCCCACAACATTGTCAAATAATTTACTAAGACTGTATTACTATTATTTTTCTCTTCCTTACTAGTATCTATTTCTTCCCACTTATGACTATAACTATGTTGCTTGTATCTTTCAATTTATATTGTTTTTACTTGTTTCCAAGTACAATTTGCTAGCTTATTAGTAACCTTGACTATCACTAAGTGTTGTAGTTTTTTATTCTTGATGAATATATTTTATTCTCCTTATGTACACTGAAAGCATATACACCAAAGACAAATTCTGTGTGTGTCCAAACACACTTCGCCAATAAAGAATTCTATTCTATTCTATTCTATTCTATTCTATTCTATTCTATTCTATTCTATTCTATTCTATTCTATTCTATTCTATTCTACATTCCAATATTCTCTTCTCTTCTCTTCTCTTCTCTTCTCTTCTCTTCTCTTCTCTTCTCTTCTCTTCTCTTCTCTTCTCTTCTCTTCTCTTCTCTCCTCTCCTCCCTCCCTCCCTCCCTCCCTCCCTCCCTCCTCTCCTCTCCTCTCCTCTCCTCTCCTCTTCTCTGGATCAAAATTTTGCACAAGAGCAGAAAGAGTATTAGTCACAATGTGGCGGAGGGAAAAGAGATTATTTCCTTCACATAATGTTAAACCCCCCCCCCATTATATCTTGTCTTACTATTGGTTGGCTTTAGAATTTTCTAAAATGGCTTCCAAAGTATTCAAAAACAGAAAGAAATGAATAGCTAATTATGGCCACAGTACTACAGCTATCTTTTCACCCTATTTAATGTAGCATTTGTAGACGGCCCCTAACTCCCACCCCCCAAATAGTGACATTTCCCAGAAAACAAGGGAAATAAAATTGCAATTCATCTGTCCTGAAGAATCATTAATTTGAGGATAAATGAATCAGCCGGACGTGTTGAATCCCATTAACACAAGCTCAGAAGGCTAGTGGTGCCATTTCAGACTAACAAATGTGTCAGGAAATTGTTATTTGCCTAACTAGTTGGCCAGGCAATATATAAACTAACTATGTATGTTTGTAGAAAGGCATGATATTGCTTTAAGGCTGTGCTGCATCATGGCATAGGATTTTAAATAGGATTTTAATTAGTTTTAATGTTTTAACATTTTAAAATTTGGGGTTTTATTCTAAATGTTTTAATTCAGCCATTTGTATAATAAGCTTTTTAAATTATGGTTTTATGTGTATATTGCTATTGTTTTTTATTATGGCTGTAAACCGCCCTGAGTCCTTCGGGAGAAGGGCGGTATAAAAATTTAATAAATAATAATAATAATAATGCAAGCATCCTGATTGGTTGAGCTCTGTAGCCAATGTATAAAAGGACTACTAAATTATGGCCTGTGGGGAATCTACAGGGACGCTACAGCATTGTAACCTGATGACATGCTGCAACTGTATATGTGAGCTTTATGATCGTTGCTTGATCATGGCTAGTTACTGATTCCTCAAGATACTGACTGTTGTGTATTGAATATCGCAAGATCTAAAATGGACAGCTAACATCAAAAACATCATTAAAAAAGGACAACAAAGAATGTTCTTTCTGCGCCAACTCAGTAAGCTCAAACTGCCCAAGGAGCTGCTGATCCAATTCTACAGAGGAATTATTGAGTCTGTCATTTGCACCTCTATAACTGTCTGGTTCAGTTCTGCAACCCAACAAGAAAAACACAGACTTCAGAGGATAATTAGAACTGCAGAAAAAATAATTGCTACCAACCTGCCTTCCATTGAGGACCTGTATACTGCACGAATCAAGAAGAGGGCCGTGAAAATATTTACAGATCCCTCGCATCCTGGACATAAACTGTTTCAACTACTACCCTCAAAACGATGCTATAGAGCACTGCACACCAGAACAACTAGACACAAGAACAGTTTTTTCCCGAAGGCCGTCACTCTGCTAAACAAATAACTCCATCAACACTGTCAAACTATTTACTGAATCTGCACTACTATTAATCTTCTCATAGTTCCCATCACCAATCTCTTTCCATTTATGACTGTATGACTATAACTTGTTGCTGGCAATCCTTATGATTTATATTGATATATTGACCATCAATTGTCTTGTAAATGTTGTACCTTGATGAAGGTATCTTTTCTTTTATGTACACTGAGAGCATATGCACCAAGACAAATTCCTTGTGTGTCCAATCACACTTGGCCAATAAAAATTCTATTCTATTCTAACTGTGTTTTGCCGAACTGCCCGAACTGCATCTTGTGAAGGGAGCAGCTAACAAAAGCTTACATCTTTTAAGAACAATTGTTAGTCTGAAAAGATGCTTACAGACTCCTCTAGTTTTCGGTACCATAGATTAACATAGTCCTTTGCCTACAATGCCCACAAACTCATATATGAGTATGAAAACGGGGTGTGCAGGCATTTGTTTTGTAGCCCATTTGCTGATTGGGAAGGAGAGGAAGAGCTATTTGCAAGCTCTTAAGAAGGAGGCCATTTACTTAGCATCTCTTATATGGCTGCAAAAGTCAACCCAAGGCTGACTGCCTCCCCTGTAAGCTTTAACTGCAGCCCCTAAAGACCTTAAAACCTGTTGCCAAATGGCAATTTTTAATGTGATAGAAGTGTGGAAAAAAAATTAAATACATGACTGGAGGCTGATCCTATTAAGTCTATTTAATTTTAATTACACAGAAATGTAAATGAAGTTGAATCAAATTTATCTCACAGCCTATTCCCACCTCTGATAGCTTTAGTGTGAAGTCCCTAACCAAGAGCAAAGTTCAGCCTAAAAAAAAGGTGTCTTCAGAAGATAAGAGTCTATCTAGTAAGATGTGGATTCCAAGAATAGAATAGAGTAGAGTAGAGTAGAGTAGAGTAGAGTAGAGTAGAGTTCAATTGAATTCAATTCTTTATTGGCCAAGTGTGATTGGATACACAAGGAATTTGTCTTCAGTACATACACTCTCAGTGTACATAAAAATGCATTTATGAAGAATCCTAAGATACAACACTTAGTGATAGTCATAAGATACTAAATAAACAATCAAAATCATACTAGGAAACTAAATAAAACAATATAAATTGTATAGATACAAGCGACAAGGTCATAGTCATAAATAGAAAAAGATAGGTAATAGGAAGGATGAGAAGAATAATAGTAATACAATCTTAATGAATAGTTTGACAGTGTTGTGGGAATTAGTTGTTCAGCAGAGTGATGGCGTGCGGGGAAAAACTGTCCTTGTGTCTAGTTGTTCTGGTGTGCAGTGCTCTATAACATCGTTTTGAGGGTAGAAGTTGAAACAATTTATGTCCAGGATGTGAGGGGTCTGTAGATAGAATAAATTTTAGGCTGTGCTATTTTAGGGCAGAAGTTTGGATTCGATGCCTATAAGTCCTTTCCCAGGATTGGTTCTATTTTGAAGAAAAAGCAGAGAAGAATACAAGTCACAACAATTTGCTAATGAGGATGTAGCCTTTTCATTTCAGAGAGGAAGCAGTCTGGTGCCCTTTGCAACCCCAGCCCACACCCATGGAGTGAGTCTGTGTCTTCTCCTTGAATTTGTTGTTTTCCTCTCATTAAAGTAATTGCCGTTAATTAAGAGGCCCTAATGGATTTCGAGTGAGAGGAGGCTGCAAAACGGCTCCCTTCCATCCATTCTTCCTGCTGATGTTGCCTTGAAGAAAAACACCCGTGTTTGTTTTGCCTTTGGCAAACAGTTCCTGCCCTCCAGGTTTCTCTATCTTGTGTACTTCATTAAACTGAGGCCAAGTAACGTCCCCTCCCACACCAATAAATAAAAACGTAGCCACTGGCTACCTGTTGCCAGTAATTGCTTGGCTGAGCCAGACCTGATTAACCTGATGGGGGTCGCCCAGCCGTCAGTGGGCACACTGCTCTGCGTGTCTCTCCCAGCAAATTCAAACAAGGAATTTCTATTTATTAAGGAAAAAGGAGCCGTGCCAGCATATCGGGGGAGTTTTGTATTAAAAATGTATGGGAACTCAAGATGCAAATGAAGGGATGCCTGGAGGCTGTTTGAAAGATTGTGGCTCGGTATTCGGAATTTCCAACCCGCACTGACCTTTGGCTTTTAACAAGTGGAGAGGGTTGCATTCCGTCCCCCAATTCCTCTTTCTATAGCAACCTGTCTTTAAAAAATCCGTTTTCTTCTCTTAAAAAACAACAAAAACAACAAAAGTGGAATGGGATTTCGGAAAGGTAGATAGGATGTCAATGCTAACCAAAGGTATTGTGTGATGTGTGCGTGTGGGAATGACTTTATACATGAGCTTCAGGGACTTGCATTTAAACTATATGTAGGTGGGGGTGACATGATGAGGCAAAGAATGTCCCCGAGACTCATCTGTCATTCTGAGATTAATGTAGCTGGACTGTTGATTTACTATTGGTACAATCGGGGAGAAGGCTGGACAATGGATGCCAATTTCGATGATTATTGAAATTGGCATCCATTGTCCAGCCTTCTCCCCGATTGTACCAGTAGTAAAATGATCTGGACCTAACCAGCCAGTGAGCCTTGCGAAGATTTATTGAGTAGGGCAAAAAACAGAAGATATTGGAGTAATAAGGAAGGGACATATTTTTCCCTTGCATTTCTGACTATTAATAATGCGACTCACCCAGCATTGTCTCATAAAGCTCATTTGTGTTCTTTTTCCCCCCCAGAGGTCCCCTCAAAAGCCTAAACTGATTGATGAACTTAGATAGACAATGCTCTAAATCAAGATTTTTCTAAAAAAAAGAAAAGAAAAGAGGGAGAGGGAATACAATATATTGCTTTATTTGTTTCAGAAAAGGAAACAACAAACAGCAATGTTTTGGGATGGGTGTGTAATCTTGAACTGAGCTGGCCTTCACTCCTCTGTGAATTATTATTTTGACAGTGTGTATTCGCTGAATGTGCAAATATCAGTATATATTTGGCATGTCTTTTATCTTCATCCAGAGCATTTGACACTGAGCATTTGCACTCTAGGATTTAGCACATGAATCATGTCTGACACTAGTTACCAACCTTTGGTAATATATAATATATGACATGCACTGGTAGTTAGTGTTTGGCAGCTTCTGACATGCAGCAGTGAATACTGAACAATTAGAAATCATACTATTCAACAACCTGGATTCTAATATTTGATGAGCCTTAGTGGACGGTCTTTGTGCAACGCTGTTTAGTGCCATTAGATGCCATTCATTGAATTAACCCCAAGAAGTTAATTTGCAGCGTAGGAGTTTGAAATGGAACGCCGAACTCATTCCCCAAATCCCAAACCTCAAAAATAGGCTGCAAAATTCTACTATAGCTTTAGAAAGCCCCAACAACTACATGTCACGAGTGAGTTTAAACTAAACCTTTAATCACAGATTTATTTTGCTTGTGGGTTGGATTGAAATAGGTTAATAGATGGAAAGTGTTGATGGTAACCTCTGTTCCCTACTTAAACCATTACAAAGATATTTCCGGTGGATTAGAATTTAGACACTAAAGAATGATGACTAATGGATCAGGAAGCAAGAATTACACTTTAAGTCTGTTGATGAAGTCTAATGAGGAATTCCTCATGATTTAGGGAAAGGATCTGTGAGTGTTTGGAGTCTATACAATGAACATGTGGAAATAATGGAAATTACAAATATTATGAAGGATTTTTTTGTTTTGTTTCCTTCCCTT
Source organism: Ahaetulla prasina (assembly GCF_028640845.1). Taxonomy (NCBI): domain Eukaryota; kingdom Metazoa; phylum Chordata; class Lepidosauria; order Squamata; family Colubridae; genus Ahaetulla; species Ahaetulla prasina. The sequence continues at coordinate 12,341,662 of NC_080549.1, read as the reverse complement.
TTCCTTCCTGTTTCTTTCCATTTTCTCTGCTACTTTCTCCTCCTCCTTCCTCTTTGTCCTGCGTCAAAGGTTGACTGTCAATTTGTTAAAACAATGTATTCAAATGATAAAATCATTATCCAAAATTCAGGAACATATTGAAAAAGTATTAAGATGATAACTTTTTAAGTGGAATAAAACAACACCAAAAAATAAAGAAACAGGCAGCAGAGTAACACATTTAAAAAGGAAAGTAACTAGATCTTTCTGGACCGGGATGCCCTATGCACGGTCACTCACGCACTCGTGACGTCTCGCCTGGATTACTGCAATGCTCTCTACATGGGGCTCCCCTTGAAGGGCATCCGGAGGCTACAGTTGGTCCAGAATGCGGCTGCGCGGGTGATAGATGGAGCCCCTCGTGGCTCCCACATAACACCCATCCTGCGCAGACTGCACTGGCTACCTGTGGCCTTCCGGGTGCGCTTCAAGGTTTTGGTGACCACCTTTAAAGCGCTCCATGGCATAGGGCCGGGTTATTTACGGGACCGCCTACTGCTACCGAATACCTCTCACCGACCCGTGCGCTCTCATAGAGAAGGACTCCTCAGGGTGCCGTCAGCGAGGCAATGTCATCTGGCGACGCCCAGGGGAAGGGCCTTCTCTGTGGGGGCTCCCACCCTCTGGAACGAACTACCCCCCGGACTTCGTCAGCTTCCGGACCTTCAGACCTTCCGCCGCGAGCTTAAAACATACTTATTTAATTGCGCAGGACTGAGTTAGATTTTAAATTTATGGGTTTTAAATTGGGTTTTATTCCTATATTTTTAATTATTGGGCTTTTAGAATAAGTTTTTTAATTGTTTTTATATTGTATTTATGTGTTTTTTAAGTGCCTGTAAACCGCCCTGAGTCCTTCGGGAGATAGGGCGGTATATAAATATGAGCAAATAAATAAAATAAATAAATAAAAAGATTATTTTCTAGTTTATTTTCTAGACAGATCAAAAGTTGGACACAGCTAAATTCCAAACAAAGCAATTTATTCAAAGCAAATGCCAAATAAATTCTAAACAAAGCAATGTATTCAAAACAGGGGTGAAATGCTCCCAGTTCGTACCGGATCGTGCGATCCGGTAGTGATGGGGGCAGGTAGTTCGGAGAACTGGTAGCAAAAATCCCTGCCCCCCCCCCACTGCCCATGCCTCGCTGTTCCTCTTTTCTGTCCCTGAAGCGCTCCATGGTGATGTAGCTGCAAACGGCCTTAAATGACTGCCGCGGCACTTCAAAGGGCCGCACTACAGCTGATCAGTGCTGTAGGCAGCGAGTAGACCGGTGCCTCTATTTTTAAAGAAGGTAGACTGGTGCCTGCCAAAAAAAGGCACTTGGTAGACCGGTGCCTCTCAGTAAAAGGCAATTGGTAGACCGGGGCCTCCCAAGTTTTGTAAACTTTATTATTTTTATTTATTATTATTATTGACTATGCCCATTCAATCACCTGACCATCAAGCCACACCCACCAATTAAGCCATGCCCACAGAACCGGTAGGGAAAATTTTTAGGTTTCACCCCTGATTCAAAGTTTGAAAAAATAAGATTTCAGAATGGTAGAGATTAACCACTTTTTGGATCAGTGTTTCTCAGCCTTGGTAACTTCAAGACACGTGGACATCAACTCTCAGAATTACCCAGGCAGTCAACATAACAGCACTATTTTGGATGTTTCACTGACTGTTCCATTACCCTTGATTTTACCCCTCGTGACATTATCATTTCTTCTGACCCAGTAATTTGGCAGGAAAAATTAGCAAGCCATGGTGATATCGATGTTGATGTCTCAACTAAATTAAAAATTTAAAAACAGACTACATGGGACTATGTCAAAGTGCTGTTTCTTACTTCAGCTTTGTATGAGAAAGAACCATTTCTAGAGCATGCCAGAACCACTGACTGAGGTAAACCATCCAGAGTCACTTAGATGGAGTGGGCAGTATAGAGATATGATAAATTGGAACCATCTCTTTCAGAGAATATAATTCAATCTGGAACCATCTCTTTCAGTTAAGAGAATTCAATCTGGAACCATCTCTTTCAGTTAAGAGAATTCAATCTGGAACCCTCTCTTTCAGATAAGAGAATTCAATCTGGAACCCTCTCTTTCAGATAAGACAATTCAATCTGGAACTGTCTTTCAGATAAGACAATTCAATCTGGAACCGTCTCTTTCAGATAAGACAATTCAATCTGGAACCACCTCTTTCAGATAAGAGAATTCAATCTGGAACCGTCTCTTTCAGATAAGAGAATTCAGTCTGGAACCGTCTCTTTCAGATAAAACAATTTAATCTGGAACTGTCTCTTTCAGATAAGATAATTCAATCTGGAAGCCACAGCCTAATTCTTAAAGAAGTTGCTCTGAAACTTTCATTGAACGAGAATTGCTCATTCTATTGCTTTGTATATTCCTTTTTTTAAAAAATGGCTGGTTTCTTACTAAGGACTGTAAACCTTAAGACAGGCAGCTCCCTGATGAAGTCAAGCACTACCAAAAAGAGGGTTACCTTGTGAACAAAAGCTGATACAGGATCCAGGCAGAAAACTGTCAGCTGCTGCAAAGCAATGCCCATGATAGAGCTGCCTTCCATGGTGCCAAGACCTTTCTGTATGCCTAAGGAGCTATCCAGGGTTCTGAATTTCAGCTCCTCTTGTTGCACGTTCAGCCGTTCTATATAATCAGTATGGAATATAGACGTTACTTTATTTATTTATTTATTTTATTTATTTATTTATTTATTTTGTCATAACAATATATGTAGGTATCATACATAAAGATTATATAATATATAAACACATATATGAGTAAATATAAGGAGGTATAAGCATATATGTATATAGGAAGAAGAAAAGAAAAAAAAATAGGACAGGAACGGTAGGCACATTTGTGCGCTTATGCACGCCCCTTATGGTCCTCTTAGGAATGGGGTGAAGTCAATAGTAGAGAGTTTTTGGTTAAAGCTTTTAGGATTATGGGAAGAGACCACAGAGTCAGGTAAAGTATTCCAAGCACTGATGATTCTGTTACAGAAGTCATATTTTCTGCAATCTAGATTAAAGCGGTTGACATTAAGTTTAAATCTATTGGTTGCTCTAGTATTATTGCAATTGAAGCTGAAGTAGTCTTTAACAGGAAGGACATTACAATAGATGATTCTGTGAGTTAAACTTAGGTCTTGTCAAAGGTGACGGAGTTCCAAGTTTTCTAAGCCTAGGATTTCAAGTCTGGTGGGATAAGGTATGTTGTTGTTTTCAGAGGAATGGAGAACTCTTCTTGTAAAATATTTCTGGACACGTTCAATTGTATTGATGTCAGAGATGTGATGTCAGAGATATGAGATTTTATCCTCATAGAATTGAAATTGAATGTAGACAAGAGGTGGGACTCACTGGCAAATGACGGAAGGCAAACAAAAGGACTCTTCCAAAGGTGTGGAGAGCTTACTGAAGTTTATTCCCCACAGTCCCTTGAAGGTTCAGGGACCGGTTGGAAAGCAAATCATCTAACTAAACCAAGAACTCAAAAGTATCATTTGAAATAAAATGGCTAACGGAAGAGATAAACTGATCTGGAAACAGCATTTTTGAGTCTTGTTTTCCTGTTTTTGTTGTCAGGTTCCAGATATTTCTATAGGGACGCTGGCATTTTGGTGGGAGGAAGTGGGGAGGAATAGAGTGATCTGCATATGAAGTTTCTGTTTCTGTTTTCTGCGTTACTGCGCTAATCTCTATATGACAGATACAAGTGTAAACATAATTGTAAATAGATGCAAAGGATACAAATAAAAGAAAACATTAGGACAGGGACGGTAGGCACGCTGGTGCTCTTATGCACGCCCCTTACAGACTCTTAGGAATGGGGTGAGGTCTACAGTAGACAGTCTAAGATAAAAGTTTTGGGGATTTGGGGAAGAAACCACAGAGTCAGGTAGTGCATTTCAGGCATTGATCACTCTGTTACTGAAGTCGTATTTTCTGCAGTCTAGTTTGGATCGGTTTACCATGAGTTTGGATCTATTGTGTGCTCTTGTATTGTTTTGGCTGAAGCTGAAGTATTCATTAGCTGGTAGGACATTGTAGCAGATGATTTTATGTACTATGTTTAGGTCAGTCCAAAGACGATGAAGTTCTAAGTTGTCTAAACCCAAAATTTTGAGTCTGGTGGCATAAGGTATTTTGTTGTGAGCAGAGGAGTGGAGGACTCTTCTTGTGAAATAACTCTGGAATCGTTCAATTGTACTAATGTCCGATATGCAGTGTGGGTTCCAGACAGATGAGCTGTATTCAAGAATTGGTCTGGCAAAAGTTTTGTATGCCCTAGTTTGCAGTTCAATATCACCGGAGAAGAAGCTATGCAAGATTAGGTTAACAACTCTTAATGCTTTTTTATCAATGCTGTTACAGTGAGCTCTGACATTTAGATCATTTGAGATGAGCACTCCAAGGTCTTTGACAGAGTGAAGGTCGTCTGTTAGGTCGTAGTATTATTAGCTACTAGTTGATCTAGTCCCAGATTAGTTACAGCATTGTACAGGGTTGCATGTATGTGTTCAGTTGTACATCCGTTTAGGGTCCAATTAATAAGAGGTAGATTTAGGTCACCAAGAAAGACGAGAGTGTGGGCAGGAGGCTGCCCATGTTAGTAATGATGTTAGTTTTTTTGCATGTACAAGATATATGAATATGAACAATATTTGCAATATGTACAAGGTATATGTATATGAAGTTTCTATTTCTTTCATTACTGTATTAATCTCTATATGAAGTTTCTGTTTCTGTTTTCCTGCAATGATGTAGTGTGGGAGGGGTTTGGTTAGCATTGCTTTAAATAGCTGGTTTTAAGTGAGAAGCTTTAGTTCTTGTTTAGATCCAGGGGTGAAATGCTCCTGGTTTGGACTGGATTGCCGATCCAGTAGCGATGACGGTGGATGGTTTGGAGAACCAGTAGCAAAAATCCCTGCCACCCCCAACCCATGCCCAGCTGAGCCACGCGATCATCAGAGCCTTTTTTTTACTTTTAAAAGCATTTTTTACCACCTATTCGGCCGAATAGTTTGTAAAAAAATGCTTTTAAAAGGTTAAAAAAAGGCTCTGACAATTGCAACTGAGCTGCGTAATCATCAGAGGCTTTTTTTAACTTTTAAAAGCATTTTTTACAACCTCTTCGGCCAAATAGGTGAGGGGTTATAGTTATGGTTATGGTTAGGGTTAGGGTTAGTGCCTAACCCTCCTGTTGTGCCTCGGCTGCCCCCCCTCTCCGCAGCCGGGCCCCTCTCATCTCCTGTTATCTCAACCAGAGACAGATAATGAAGACGAACGGCCTGGCATGCCTCCAGCCCCCAGTCCTGACACCATGCCCGGACAAACTGAGCAAATAAACCCCTCCCCCACAGCATGTGAACATGAGGAACATGAAGCCAGTCACGAGCTGGAATTGCCGGCAGCTGGAGGGTGGATGGATCCACGCTAACGGAGAATGGAGAGGCGACATCTGCAAAAGGAAGGGAGGGGCAGGCCTGGATAAGTGCTGAGTCATGGAGCCACACCCCATGGCCTATATAAAGGATCTGCTTTCTGGCATTCTTTGAGTCAGGCAAAGTCTAATTTGGATTGCTGAAGTCACATCTTGGACTCTTGCCTGCCCTGAGAACTCTGACAGAACTTTGGCAAAGCTGCAGAGGCTTTGTGGCCACGCTTGGTACAGACTTCCCCGACCCGGCCGTCAGAGGAGGAGTGGGACATGACACCTCCTTTTGGTGTGCACTACGCATGCACACCTTGCATTTGATGTGAGGTACACACTGTGCATGCACACACAGCGCACATGCACAGCCAGCAAACCAGTAGTAAACCAGTTCAGATTTCGCCACTGCCTAGATCTCTTGTTATCACAAACCTTTCAATAAAAGCTCCTTTTGGAACAACTACAGTTTCAAGAGTCCTGCTTTCTTGAGAAGATTGGCAAGGCAAGACCTTACATTTGCACTAAGTCTCTATAAAACATCCAGGCTCAGCTACGGGCATACCATATGAGCAATTCCTTAATGGTGTAGTCTCTGGCCTTTTTTTTCTTCCTCTTAAACCAGGTCTCTTTTCTGCCAGGACTACGAGATGCATCAAGGTCAGCCAGGGTTGATGGATGTGGGAGTTTTAGTACATAGGCTTGATAAGGCTAATCCAGCAGGTGCTTCCTCTGCAGGTTTCTCTTTGTTATCCTCTGGTGTTTGGCATCTCCATCAACCTTCTTTTTCAAACCTCACCTCATGAACCTTCAGAGAAAGCCTCAACGTTCAGCAAACACCGAACCTGCAGTCACTCAAATTCTGCTGCTGTAGCTCACTCCAAAGGAGCCAGTCGTTCCCCTTCACCACTCTGAGTCCATGAATTGATACTATCTGCCAGAATGGGATGCTTTTTGAGTTCTTTTCTGATAGAATTCATTCCTCGCTTCCCTCTTTTATACAGCTGTATCCTGATACAGCTGTAAAATTTGTAAAATTTCACCCCCTGATACAGAGCCTCTGGTGGCTCAACGGACTAAGTCTGTCTGTTATTAACACAGCTGCTTGCAATTACTGCAAGTTCAAGTCCCACCAGGCCCAAGGTTGACTCAGCCTTCCATCCTTTATAAGGTAGGTAAAATGAGGACCCAGATTGTTGGGGACAATAAAAGTTGACTTTGTATACAATATACAAATGGATGAAGACTATTGCTTAACACATTGTAAGCCACCCTGAGTCTTTGGAGAAGGGCGGGATATAAATTCAAATTAAATTTTTTTTTGTTACTACCGGTTCTGTGGGTTCTGTAGTTTGGGACCTCGATGCCAAAAAGGTTCACCATCACTGATCAATACAATCTCTACATCTCCACGGGGTTTTCTTCAAAGCGTTATTGCTAAATAGTGTGTGTTTTCCTTTTTTTTTTTTTAATCCTGGCTGTAGTTGATTTGTTTTTGGTTGTTTTTGCAGTACTTCTTGGTTTATTAAGTTCCGAGTTATAAACCACCCGGGGGGATCATAAGAGTTGAAAGTTCTGGGTTAACCTCCCCCACCCCTTGGGGAGGGGGGGGGGCGGAAAACTTTAAATAAACAGCCACGGGGAAATGGTAAGGCTTGGTGGATGCCAAGTGCCCTCAGGCAAACGGCTGTCTATCATCCTGTCTATCCTAAAAGCTTTTTGAAGGAGTTCTAAAACACTTTCTGTAGAAATGAGATAAATAGCTATGTTGGCTTGCTTATCCTTTCCTTCTGCTTAGCATCACATATTTGCTTAGCATCACCCATTCCTTAAAAGGTCTGTAAGGGGCCTGCATAAGAGCCCCAGCGTGCCTACCGTCCCTGTCCTAATCTTCCCTTTGATTGTATCCAATTCATATAGTTATTTCATGCTTATGCTTATATATACTGTTGTGACAAATAAATAAATAAATAAAATAAAATAAATAAATTCTATTCTATTCTATTCTATTCTATTCTATTCTATTCTATTCTATTCTATTCTATTCTATTCTATTCTATTCTAAGCACACAATAGATTTAAGCTTAATGTGAACTGCTCCAATCTTGATTGCAGAAAATATGACTTCAGTAACAGAATTGTTAATGCCTGGAATGCACTACCTGACTCTGTGGTCTCTTCCCAAAATCCCCAAAGCTTTAACCAAAGACTATCTACTATTGAGCTCACCCCATTCCTAAGAGGTCTGTAAGGGGCGTGCATAAGAGCACCAACGTGCCTACCGTCCCTGTCCTAATTCCCCTTTAATTGTATCCAATTCGTATAGTTATTTCATGCTTATGCTTATATATATGCTTATATATCGTATAGTTATTTCATGCTTATGCTTATATATTCTGTTGTGACAAATCAATCAATCAATCAATCAATCAATCAATCAATCACAGATCTGTGTTCAGGTCTCCTAAGTCGGCAACTCTAGGACAAAGGGAAAAAAAACAAATTAGCATAGAATGCCCTTCTTCTACCTTTCATATTTTCAGATTAACCCTTTCTAAATATAGATTGTTTTATTACAGTTCTATTAGTGGCAAATGAAGCAGCTTTCCATTTGTCTTCAGATGCATGATGAAGCTGAAAGTTAAGTGTTCGGGGATTTGGGAGGGGAAATGTTTGCTGATATAAATAATAGATTGTTGGGAGCTGCATCAATTTTTGTGCAGGATATAAGCATGTGCGCTGGGTTATTTGTTTTAAATACGGCTGCAGAAAGATTTTTGAGGAGGCTCAGAACGTGATCTTAAGTGAGCACTGGGTTGTTGTTTTTTAAATCTTGTTCCTGAAAGTTCATCTTTATTTTCAATGTTTTCAAACATTATTTAGGATGACTGAAACAATGTGATAAGGTACTATCTTGCATGTGCTTATCTTGGAACATAGAGAATTTACAAAAGCCTTCTGACAACTTATGGGAACTCAGACAATGTTGAAGAAGATGTCCAAAAGCTGGACTCCAACAAAAAATGGATTTAAAATGTTTGGAAGAACTGGGGCCACCAAGAAAAGTCCATGCCAAGATAGATCTTAAAGAAAAGTCTCAGAGCTTAGCATATACAGTAGACAGGCTGCTATGTAGTAAAAAGGAGAGTAGAGCTAGTTAGTTAGCTTTGTTGATTAGCCAATAGGTCAGGGGTCTGCAACCTTAAACACTCAAAGAGCCATTTGGACCCATTTCCCACAGAAAAGAAAACACCGGGAGCCACAAAAACCCTTCCCGTCCCTGACTATTTCTTGAGCGGCCACAAAACTAGCATATGCAGTTGAATTAAACGTTCGGTTTTCTTCTGAAACTTTTCTTTTCTTGGATTTATCCATGGTTGGCCTACCAGGGGTTGAGAAGCTCAATAAATCACGTGCCAGCAGGTGTTGCACATTGGCGGTTGTGTCGCATATTTTGAGTGACAGGGAGCCTCAGCAGAGGGGCGAAAGAGCCACATGTGGCTCCAGAGCTGCAGGTTGCTGACCCCTGTCATAGGCCATATCAAAGCACAAAGTGCAAACACGTATCACTATTAAAATCTTTTAGAAACAGTTTAAAATAAAAGTAGGGTAAAATACAGCAGCTATAGGATTAGGTACAATATAATTTGATACATAAATATATAAAATAGAGTAAAATGACATAAAATTATATTTCGGTGTCACCCTTACAATCTACCCTAATCAGTCCCACGTATGCAGATCTCAACTGAACTGTTGAGTAAAGAAATCACACACCTGAAAAACATCTAATGCCATAAGGAGCACCTTAACCAAAGCCACAATCACCATTCAGAAATGAGGAGAGGTTCCTCTCTAGGCGAGAAAGGGAAGTCCCAAGTCCAAACCCAAAGTTCACGAAAGACAATCCTGAAGACTAGAAGATCATTTCAAGTATTGTATCAGCCAGATGTTATGTCCTACAGCTGTGTTTCTCACTCTTCGAAGCTTGAAGATGGGGTGGACTTGAACTCTCAGAATTCAAGGAGTTGGAAGTCCACACATCTTCAACTTGCCAAGGTTGGAAAACTCTGGTTTATGGTATGGATCGCCAGCAGAGACATTCTCCTATTTCCTTTTTCAGCATTTAGGATTTGCTTGTTTGATTGCTGTAAATGACAGCGAGTGACTGCGCATGTAATTGTTTCTAAGATATCCTTAGAATAAGCAACTGAACTGCAAGGGCAGCACTAATTGGATGCATGAAGAGTCCCTTAACCAAATGCTTTCTAGCAAGTCCCTTAAGTCAGTGAATTTCCCTGCATCTGGCTACAGCTGACATTACAATAATAATATAAAGGTAAAGGTTCCCCTCGCACATATGTGCTAGTCGTTCCTGACTGTAGGGGGCGGTGCTCATCTCCATTTCAAAGCCAAAGAGCCAGCGGTGTCTGAAGATGTCTCCATGGTCATGTGGCCAGCATGACTCAACGCCAAAGGCTCACGGAATGCTGTTTTCTTCCCACCAAAGGTGGTCCTTATTTTTCTACTTGCATTTTTTTACATGCTTTCGAACTGCTAGGTTGGCAGAAGCTGGGACAAGTAACGGTAGCTCACCCTGTTACGGGGATTCGAACCGCTGAACTGCCGACCTTTCGATCGACAAGCCCAGCGTCTGAGCCACTGAGCCACCGCATCCCTATTACAATAATAATATACTAAATATCAAATCAAACGCATGAACAGACTTAGCAACCATTGAAAAACAAATCCAAGTAGCCAAGGTTATGAAATAAAATACAAATGATGATGAAGATGATGATTTTAAAAAAATGAGTTTGGTTGTTTTTTTCTCTCTCTCTGACTCCTTATCCACTGCTACTTTGGAATCATGCTTGTTACGCTGAGACACACATGTTGGTAGGAATTTTTTTTCATATTGATCTATAAGCTGTTCTGGGATCCCTTTTGGCTGAAGCCTGGAATGAAAAAAAGAGATAATGCTTTTTTTTTTAAAAAAAAAGAAAAGAAAAGTGATTAAGATGCAGAAGCTTTGCCTGAAACCAGATGTTTCCCTTCCCCTCTTTCAAAACTCGATGAATCATACATTGTACATGTTTAAGTGCTCTTTTCCAAAACTGGCCTAAGAAATCATGGCGCATCTTATCTTGGGGTGACTGCAGCTGGGTCTGGAGTGGAAATGTAAGGAAGGAGGCAGGGAAGCTGCTCTCTGGATTTGATTTAGCCATTAAATTGGACTTTCTCCACCATCTTCTGAAGCTTCTGGGCTAAGCTGTGCAAATAGCTTAGCCGGTAGTTTTAAAGGTCACCCTGTAAGGAAGAGAGGCAGGGAATAGCACGCCATTCAGGCAAATGCCCTTAGTAATCAAAGCCCGCTTAAGGGAGGAGCAACTCCTGAGTTCCACTAATGTTTATCCCAGTGGTGAAATGTAAAATTTGTTGCTATCGGTTCTTTGGACGTGGCTCGGTGGTGGTGGGGGTAATATGACTGGGTGGGCGTGGCCAACTTTTTTTTTTTACTTTTAAAAGCATTTTTTCTACAACCTCTTCGGCTGAAGAGGTTGTAAAAATGCTTTTAAAAGGCTCTGGCGATCCCAGCTGAGTTGCCTTCGGTAGAAAAAATGCTTTTAAAAGGCTTTGACGATCCCAGCTGAGTTGCCTGATCATCAGAGCCTTTGGTAGAAAAAATGCTTTTAAAAGGCTCTGGCGATCCCAGCTGAGTTGCCTGATCATCAGAGCCTTTGGTAGAAAAAATGCTTTTAAAAGGCTCTGGCGATCCCAGCTGAGTTGCCTTCGGTAGAAAAAATGCTTTTAAAAGGTTCTGGCAATCCCAGCTGAGTTGCCTTCGGTAGAAAAAATGCTTTTAAAAGGCTCTGGCGATCCCAGCTGAGTTGCCTTCGGTAGAAAAAATGCTTTTAAAAGGCTCTGGCGATCCCAGCTGAGTTGCCTGATCGTCAGAGCCTTCGGTAGAAAAAATGCTTTTAAAAGGCTCTGGCGATCCCAGCTGAGTTGCCTGATCGTCAGAGCCTTCGGTAGAAAAAATGCTTTTAAAAGGCTCTGACGATCCCAGCTGAGTTGCCTGATCGTCAGAGCCTTTGGTAGAAAAAATGCTTTTAAAAGGCTCTGGCGATCCCAGCTGAGTTGCCTGATCGTCAGAGCCTTCGGTAGAAAAAATGCTTTTAAAAGGCTCTGGCGATCCCAGCTGAGTTGCCTGATCGTCAGAGCCTTCGGTAGAAAAAATGCCTTCGGTAGAAAAAATGCTTTTAAAAGGCTCTGGCGATCCCAGCTGAGTTGCCTGAGTGCCAGAACCCTTTAAAAGTATTTTTTTAAAAACCTCTTTGGCCGAAGAGGTTGTAGAAAAAATGCTTTTCAAAGGCTCTGATGATCCCAGATGAGCCACACGATCATCAGAGGCTTTTTTTTACTTTTAAAAGCATTTTTTTGGCTGAAGAAAAATAAATAAAACCAAAAGCCAAATAAAACTTACAATATACACATTAAAACAAGATTAAAACCAAACATATTACAAAGACGGCCAGAATTTAAAACAATTTAAAACCCTAAAATATAAATAGCCCCAATTAAAAATTTAATAAAACTTTTAAGCCAGTCCCGCTTGAATAAATAGGTGCGTTTTCAGCTCACGGTATGCAGATGATACCCCTCTAATGGCAGAAAGCGAAGAGGAACTAAAGAGCCTCTTGATGCAGGTGAAGGAGGAGAGTGCAAAACTTGAAACTCAACATTAAGAAAACTAAGATTATGGCAACTAGCCCTCTCAATTCCTGGCAAATAGATAAGGAAGAAATGGAGGTAGTGACAGATTTTATTTTCCTGGGCTCCAAGGTCACCACAGATGGAGACTGCAGCCAAGAAAATAAAGACGCTTGCTCCTGGGGAGGAAAGCTATGGCAAATCTAGACAGCATACTAAAAAGCAGAGACATCACCCTGCCAACAAAAGTGTGTATAGGAAAGGCTTTGGTTTTCCCAGTTGCAATGTATGGCTGTGAAAGTTGGACCACAAGGAAGGCTGAGCACCAAAGAATTGAGGCCTTTGAACTCTGGTGCTGGAGAAGACTCATGGGAGTCCCTTGGACTGCAAGGTGATCCAACTGGTCGGTCCTAGAGGAGATCAACCCTGACTGCTCTTTAAAAGGCCTGATCCTGAAGATGAAACTCAAATACTTTGTCCACCTAATGAGAAAGAAGGACTCACTGGAGAAGAGCCTAATGCTGGGAAAGATTGAGGGCAAAAGAAGAAGGGGACGACAGAGAATGAGGTAGCTGGATGGAGTCACTGAAGCAGTAGGTGTGAGCTTAAATAGACTCCAGAGGATGGTAGAGGACAGGAAGGCCTGGAGGAACGTTGTCCATGGGGTCGTAATAGGTCGGACACGACTTTGTAACTAACAACATTTTTTTTAGGGGTATAGCTTGAAAATTCATTCTCTTTAAAAAAATGTATACAGTATATAGACTATGTAGGACAGATGGGAAGGAAGCTAACCACCAAGTTGTGAGAATACGAGTGAGCAGTTTGATCTGAACTCACTGGTTACGTCACATTGCAATAAACAAGGACACGCATTCAAGTTCGCACCTACTGAGATTGTTGGCTGGGCAGGCACAAAAATAGCCAGAGAAATGATTGAAGCCTGGGAAATGGGTCCCCTGGTCAGTTAGTAGGTGTGCTGATTTACTACCAGCTTACTGGATACTTAGGAACTGAGGATTTGGCAGCACAAGGAAAAAAACAACCAATGACTTAATAACCAGCCATCAACACCCCAATTAACAACTAAAAGCCATGCCCAACCAAGCACCATATAAATGCTACACATGGGACAGTACAGTGTGCACAGAGAGAAATTCCCTGAGGATGGGCTCCAACACAAGTCGGAAGCTTGTAAGAATAAATCTCTCATTCCAGTGACCAACTCAGATTGGATCCTACAATTATCCTGTGGGACATGTATTTTTGTCTTCGTTTGTGACAACAGGCATGATCGGCAGCTGTCAAAATACCTGAAAATTCTAGGGTGCACAGACTTCCTCCCTCCCTCCCTGTGCTATTGCATTCCAAATACAATTACCTGTGGTTTACACATGAGCAATAAAATGTTAGCAGCTAATTGACACAGACAATTAAATAAGTCGAATCACAATATCCATTGGCGTCCAATCCTAGCGGCAGCAATTATATCTCAAATGCTTTCAGGAAAAAATGGGAAACCACGTGCTACCTAACTTGCCTTTCTTAGGTAAAGTCTTAAAGGGTTGTGCCAGCTCAGTGGGCACCGAATGCTAATTGACTCTTGAGGAAAAAAAAAAAGTGGGAGGAAGAATAGAATGGAAATACACAATGTACCAACATTTTGTTACAATTCCCCATCATTATGCGGCTACTACTGTTTCTGCTGCTTGTTAAGACAAATAAATTACGCACAGAGTGCTTATTCTGAATAATAAAGCTAGCAGCTAGCAAAACAAACATACCAAAGGGTATGAGATGGCAAGGTAACCAGTCAGATCTGGATCAATGAGATTAGCCTACCCTCACCCTGTTTCAATGATGGAGACCTAGTTATGTTTTCCGCCTGCATGGCTATAGTTTGCAGAAGGCCACTACAGGAGAAGACACAGCTGTGGAAAGAAACCCAGTTCATTTGCTTACAGTTATGCCAAGCATGTCCTGATGTTATATAAACTACATAAGGTAAAGGTTCCCCTCGCACATATGTGCTAGTTGTTCCCGACTCCAGGGGATGGTGCTCATCTCTGTTTCAAAGCTGAAGAGCCAGCAATGTCTGAAGACGTCTCTGTGATCATGTGGCCGGCACACGAAATGCTGCTTCCTTACCACCAAAGGTGGTCCCTATTTTTCTACTTAAATTTTTATGTGCTTTCAAACTGCTAGGTTGGCAGAAGCTGGGAGAAGTCACGGGAGCTCAGCCCATTATGCGGCACTAGGGATTCAAACCGCTGAACTGCTGACCTTTCGATCAACAAACTCAGCATCTTAGCCACTGAGCTGCCATGTCCCCTGGTAAACTATGTAATTCATGCCATTTCTGTGAGAACCAGAACCAGGTGTACTGGTTAAAGGATTGGACCGGCAATGGAGAAACCCCGTTCAAGCCCACCCTCAGTCCCAAAACTTGTCTGGGTGATTTTGCTCCAGCCACGTTCTCGACCCAACTTCATAGGGTTGTTGTGTTCGGAAAATTGGGAAGAAGGAACTCTATGTTGAGTTGTGCTCATAAACCCCAAAGGAGGAATATAAATTGGTGGGGGTGTCATGATGCGTAACTTGCCCACTCAGCAGGTGCTGTTCATAATAAATGTATTACGTACCTTGAAAAAGTCATGATGGCACAGTGGTTAGAATGCAGTACTGCAGGCAACTTCTGCTGACTGCCGGCTGCCTGCAATTTGGCAGTTCAAATCTCACCAGGCTCAAGGTTGACTCAGCCTTCCATCCTTCTGAGGTCGGTAAAATGAGGACCCAGATTGTTGGGGGCAAGATGCTGACTCTGTAAACCTCTTCGAGTGGGCTGTGAAGTATTGAGAAGCTGTATATAAGTTTAAGTGCTATTGCTAATAGGAGCCCTGATGGCGTAGTAGTTAGAATGCAGTATTGCAGGATAACTCTGCCCATTGCCAGAAGTTCGATATCACCAGGCTCAAAGTTGACTCAGTGTTTCATCCTTTCGAGGTGGGTAAAATGAGGACCCAGATTGTATGGGGGCAATATGATGACTCTGTAAACAGCGTAGAGAGGGCTATAAAGCACTGTAAAGCAGTATATAAGTCTATGTGCTATCGCTATTACTGGCTGAATTTTGAGCTTAACTTTTCTGCCTCTTTGCTCGCAGCTCAGTTCCTTGCTAAGGGGTCCACTTTCTGTCCCCTGGGAGAAGCAAGGCCCCTTCTGCAACTACAGCCATAGCACTTAGACTTATATACCGCTTCACGGTGTTTTACAGCCCTCTCTAAGAGGTTTACGGAGTCATCCTATTGTCCCCAATGATCTGGGTCCTCATTTTACCCACCTTGGAAGGATGGAAAACTGAATCAATCAGTGAGGATTGAACCGCTGGCTGTGGGCAGAGTTAGCCTGCGATACTGCATTCTAACCACTGCACCAGCATGGCTCCTAGTACCCTCCAATATAACCTAGGAGATACAAGTCCTTGTTTGGTTAGCAGCAGAAGCAGTAACGGGCCATCTGTCTTAAGGGCTGGTCTCCATCTGTCAACTCCATCTCCATCATCTCCATCTCCGTCCCTCTAAATAGGGGGATCAGAAGTAAAGGGCAAAGCTAGCAAAATCTCCCAGAGATTTTCAGTGAAAACCTTAAATGCTCTCTCCTTCATTGCCAGCCATTTGTTTCAATCCATTTACACGGTAATAAAAAATACCTAGGAATATTAGTTTGGCAGAGAGTTAAGTTTTGGCTTTTGGCAGTTGCTCAGGAAGCTCCACAGTAGTTTCCGACCAGCTTTTACTATTCCCATGCTGTGGGCTGTATCTTGGCGGTCTTCCAGCCATTCCTTTCCCCCAGCGTTCATATTCTTGTTCCACTTAGAGAGGTTTGGCTGAGCTATTCAGATCTGAAGAGGCTGCGGTACCGTTTTGGCTGTATCCTAAGCATTCATCATCGCAAACCTCTTTGGTCGTTAAACTGTTTGCTCACGGTTGAGGGCTTTCAGGTATGATGGGGTATCCAGCCTGGCAGGAAAGAAATATCAGGCATTGCAGAAATGCAGTTTATATGGTTGCTTACAGAGGAAGATCTCACGCTGTCCATACCACTTACTCGGCTTTGGAAGCTAGACTTAATTGGTCATGTTGAAGATGTCCATGTGTGGACATGTACCTTCCTGTATTCGTTTATTTAGTAATTCATTTCATTCAGGGTAAGGCTAGCAGAGCAGATAAATAGTGCCTACATTCACCTGATGTAACAGTATGTGGATACTACCTATTAGATAAGTGAGGTCATAAAAGTAAAGGTAAAGGTTCCCCTCACACACTCCCGACTCTAGGGGGTGGTGATCATCTCTGTTTCAAAGCCAAAGAGCCGGTGCTGTCCAAAGACGTCTCTGTGGTCATGTGGCCGGCATGACTAAACGCCAAAGGTGCATGGTTCACTGCTACCTTCCCACCAAAGATGGTCCCTATTTTTCTACTTGCATTTTTTACATGTTTTCAAACTGCTAGGTTGGCAGAAGCTGGGACAAGTAACGGGAGCTCACCCCGTTACGTAGCACTAGGGATTCAAACCACTGAACTGCCGACCTTTCGATCGACAAGCTCAGCGTCTTAGCCACTAAGCCACTGCGTCCCTAGTGAGGTCATAGCCTGCAGCTGAAAAATGGGTGGGTGGGAGAGGCTTAGCAGGAACCCACTCCTAGGTTCTTAGGCTGTAAAGGAAACGACGGGAGATTTCTACTCCCAGACTTGCAAGATTCTGTTAATGTAGCCTTACAATAGATAGATAGAAGATAGATAGAATTCTTTATCGGCCAAGTATGATTGGACACACAAAGAATTTGTTTTGGTGCATACGCTCTCTGTGTCCATAAAATAAAAGGTCCAGTAAAGTAGAATTAGTTCATCTGCTCATGTTTTCTGTCTGGTCTGTCTGGGAAGGCTGATATCAACCTTGCAAGTACTCTCATTACCTCTTTTACAGCCAGAGGAGCTTGGAAGATTCATTTCTATGGGTTATGCCCCATCTTATCTGATCATTCCCTAGGCAGCATCTCTTCCATCCATATTTCCCAAGGTTATTCCCTTATAAAGGCCATGAACCTCCATCAGTAAGGATGAATTTAAACCTGGAGCCCCAGGGACACCTCCCAGCACTTAGAATTAGAGGAGGTGGAAGGTTCTTTCGAAGTCTTTGGTTCAATCCGCAAGATCGTCCCAGACTAACCAACTATTCTTGAAAGCCACCAGTGATGGAAGACCCATGACCCTAGAAGGCAGGCTGTTCCATTTAAGAGCTCTCACATTCAGGAAATTCTACTTCCTTTTTGGGGGGGAGGGCGGTGTCTGTCAAAACCTTAGTGGTGCTAGCAATACAGGTTATGAAAAAAGCTGGCTGTTATGCCTTGCCCACCCCCCTCTCTTCAACTGGGCCCCTCCCATCTCCTGTTATCTGAGCCAGAGACTGATAGTGAAGAAGAATGGCCTGGCATGCCTCCAGCCCCCAGTCCTGGCACCATGCCCAGACAGACTGAGCAAATAAACCTCCCTCCTACAGCGTGTGAGCAAGAAGCCAGCCACGAGCTAGAATTACTGGCAGCTGAGCAGGAGGACAAAACGTGGACAGATCCCCACTTCTGGAGAATGGAGAGGCGACGTCAGCAAAAGGAAGGGAGGGGCAGGCCTGGATAAGTGCTGAGTCATGGAGCCACACCCCATGGCCTATATAAAGGATCTGCTTTTTGGCATTCCTTGAGTCAGGCAAAGTCTCATCTGGTTGCTGAAATCACACCTTGGATTCCTGCCTGCCCTGAGAACTCTGACAGGAATTTGGCAAAGCTGCAGAGGCTTCGTGGCCACACTGGATACAAACTTCCCAGACCCGGCCGTCAGAGGAGGAGTGGGACACGACACTGGCACTGGAAACACACACACACACACACACACACACACACACACACACACACACACACCCCATCCCAAGTTTGCTAGAGTTGTTTCATTTATTTTCCGAACTCTTTCCAGCTTATCTATGTTAGGATAAAATGAGAGGTGGTTTTCAGCCGGTTCAGACCGGTTCAACTGAACCAGTAATGGAAATCGCAGGTGAGCCCGTCCACCCGCCCCTACTCTATGCCATCCTATTTAGGCACGTTTTTGAGGCTGGGCCCATGCGTGGAAGGCAGATGCGTGTGTGAATCGGGCATGTGTGTGCACGAGGTGAATGCGTGCGGGGAGCGAACCAGTAGTAAGATAATCTGAATCCACTGCCAGATAAGATCCTTCGGTCCAAACCTTGTATTTCATATACATGTCATGGTTCCGAGTAATGCTCCCAATCAATTCAAGAGACTTGATGCCTTGGCTTCCTCAAAAATCCTGTTTATTGGGTACATAATATTGGCACGGTCAAATGTGAAACCAAACACTGAATAATTCCTGCGTTTTCGGTACTGTATAATTAAAGTATAGATATTGTCCAACCCCCTTTGTGTCACCGGTCACATTAGCCAACCAAGCCAATGATGAACTTCTCAGGACTCCCTCCTAGGGTTGCTAGGGCACTGTTGATATGACCTTGGTTCTCAGGAGCCTTTTCGTTGTTATGTCTGGCACATTGGAGGAAAACATTCTATATTTTTTAAAGTTCCCCTCGCCCCAGTGGTGGATTTTTTTTTACTACCGGTTCTGTGGGTGTGGCTTGGTGGGTGTGGCATGGCTTGATGGGCGTGGCTTGATGGGCATGACAAGGGAAGGATACTGTGAAATGTCCATTCCCACCCCACTCCAGGGGAAGGATATTGCAAAATGTCCATTCCCACCCCACTCTGGGGCCAGCCAGAGGTGATATTTTCTGGTTCTCTGAACTACTCAAAATTTCCACTACTAGTTCTCCAGAACCTGCTGAATAGCACCCCTGCCTCCCCCCCCCCGCCCCTGGTATGGCAACTAAGAAACAAAGCAAGAAAAATGTGGCTTCAGCTAGAGTCGTTTCGAGAATTGACAATACAAGCCCAGCTTGTAGGGACTGTTAGCAGCCAGAACAAAAATGTCAATTACTGCTTCATTTTTTTTGCGACTGACTATTGCTTGCTCAGAATTTTCCCAACTCTGCCTTTCCGAAAGATTTCAGTTCATGTCAGCTACTTCACCACCTCCTGGGCAACCGTTTCACCGAAAAGTAACCGTTACCAAATGTGCTTAGAGTTGCACCTCTTCTTCAGTTGATGTGTTGTAAGATTAAGCATTCTGTTAGAACATTATTCTTGGGGAGGGGGAGGGAAAAACACACACCCCTTTGCAGCCAATTTAATGTACAGCATGCAGAGAAGAGGTTTCCGAGTGTGTCCCATTATTGTTCTGTCCCCCCTCGCCTCCGTCCGAGTGATGGCTTAATTAGCCAGCACTCTGGCAGCAAACTAGTGAGCATCTGCCAAGTGTCTCTGTTATCTCCCTTGATGCTGATGAGTCACCCAGGAACAAATTCAGCTCTTAGTTAAGCGGCTGATTTGCCTGCTACGAAGAGGCATAGCAGCCCTCACTGGTTTTATATCCTGTGGGGTGTGGCTCCATGACTCAGCACTTCCTAGGCCTGCCCCACCCCTGCTTCTGTTGTTCCTGCCTCTCCTGCCTACAAAACCTAGGGTCCAGCCAGGCCTGATTGCCATCAGCCAGGTCTGAAGGCGTGGCCTGGGGGGGGAAAGAGTCAGGGGATGGAGGCCTCGTTATCTCTTCCACCTGGCCTGCCTCTGGCTCCTGGAGCTGAGCCAGGGAAGACAGTGCTCCCGAGGTAAGTCCTGACGGCCCTTCCCCCACATTTTCCAAGTCACTTTCTTGCAGGGGGCCCGGCTTGGGGGGTGCAGACACAACAATTATTTTTCCCCATTGAGAGGAAAGTACATGTGATCTCAAATACTGCACACATCTATTCTTTCACCACCGTGTTTTCCCGAAAATAAGACCGTGTCTTATATTTTTTTTGAACCCCGAAATAAGCGCTTGGCCTTATTTTCAGGGAGGTCTTATTATTTTGGGGTGTGTGGAGCAAGATGGGGCTCCTCTTGCCATCTTACCTCATTTCCAGCTCTGTCTCCCTAACCCTAACCAGAGGAAATGGTGGGGAGCGGCTGTGCATGCGGTTAAATATTTTTTGGGAGGCTTTATTTTCAGGGAGGTCTTATTATTTTGAGGCGCATGGAGCAAGACGGGGCTCCTCTTGCCATCTTACTGGATTTCCAGCTCTGTCTAACCCTAACTAGAGAAAATGGTGGGGACTGGCTGCACATGTGTTTAAATATTTTTGGGGAGGGCTTATTTTTTGGGGGGCTTATTTTCAGGAGGGCTTATTTTAGCGCATGTGCCCAGTGGTGGGTTTCAAAAAATTTTACTACTGGTTCTGTAAGTGTGGCTTGGTGGGCATGGCATGGCATAGGAAGGATACTGATCAGCTGGGACTCAGGAGGCAGAGAATAGATGCCCAGTCAGAATTTTTACTACCGGTTCTCCGAACTACTCAAAATTTCTGCTACCGGTTCTCCAGAACTGGTCAGAACCTGCTGAAACCCACCTCTGATGTATTCAAAAGCCTGATTGGGCTTATTATCAAGGGATGCCTTATTTTCAGGGAAACAGGGTAGTTTTTTTCTCTCTCTGTTTCTATTGATTCTCACTGTACTGATTCTAAGCCCTGTCTTCCATTTATCAATCTTGTAATTTATTTTATCCCTATGTGGCAAATGTCACTCTTCCATCATGTCGCCTATAGAACGGATGGATATACACAGACATTTTGTGCTCCCTGCCATCCTTCAAATGGTGAAGGAAAATGATTGGATGGAATTGATTTGCTGAGCAGACCTCCTTAGGAAGCAGGAAACCGAAAGTCAATATTTGTGGTATACAGGTAGGCCTCAACTTACGACCACAAATGATCCCAAAATGTACGTTGCTTAGTGAGAAACTTGTTAAGTGAGTTTGGTCCCATTTTACAACTTTTCTTGCCACATTTGTTAAGCGAATCACCGCAGTTGTTAAATGGGTAATATGGTTGTTAAGTGAATCTGGTTTCCCCGTTGGCTTTGCTTGTCAGATGGTCTCAAAAGGGGATCACATAACCCCAGGATACTCAACGCTGTGGATGGGTCACTTTTGGAAGACCTGGAGAAACAAGTGGCACTAGACAGGGGAGGGCTTCAAAATTTTTAGTAAGGGGTTCTCTGCCTGGTTGCTTGGTGGGCATGGCCATGTGGGCGTGGTCTAGCCGGCCTTCTGCACCACGGTGGTGGGGGAGGCTCCGGAGGCTTTCCTCGAGCCTCCATGAGGGCGAAAACAGCCTCCCCAGGCTCTGGAGGCCTTCTAGAGGCTGGAAACGGGCCCGTTTCTGGCTTTCCCAAACTTCCAGTAGGCCTGTTTTTCACCCTCCCTGAGTCTCCACACATGCCCTTCACTTAGCTGCATCCAAAATGGGCCATGTGGGGACTCCTGGGAGGGGCAGGGTGGGCAGGGCCAGCCAGGAGTGGGATTTGGGTGTTCTCTGAACTGCACGGAATCTTAGCTAGAGGTTCTCCCGAACCCTTGCAAACCTCCAGCAACCCACCCCCGGGACTGGCCCACTCCTGGCTCTTAAAGGCACACAGGAAAAATAACTGTGGAATCATACCATATGGCTTTGATCCATCAGCTCAACTAAGCTTTGCAGCAAGAATATTGTGAATTAATTTTGGAGGAAAAAAAGCAAAAGCAAAAAATAGATCCTAAAAAAAAAAATGATGTTCTCTCTATGTTTCCAGAAACTGAGGGTTCTCTAATAGGGTATTCTAGGATATTGTATTAACTATTGTGTATATGTAAAATATCTGATATTGTCCTGTTGTCCATGGATATCAGTTCCCATCCTTCTCTATTATCATAGACATCTAGGTCAGGGGTCTCCAACCTTGGTCCCTTTAAGTCTTGTGGACTTCAACTCCCAGAGTTCCTCAGCCAGCTTTGCTGGCTGAGGGACTCTGGGAGTTGAAGTCCACAAGTCTTAAAGGAACCAAGATTGGAGATCCCTGATCCATAGGACACAGTCTTGCCTATTCTAATTTTGATTTCTCTTTCATAGTTTTTTTTTTGGTGTTTTTTTTTTTAACATTGTCTTGCTTGCAATGTCAACCTACCCTCAGCAAGTCTAATATTAGTAAAACTTCATCACGTTCCTGCTATGAATAATTGAAAATAATTATTGCTATTTTCCCCAAAGGTTAGTTTAGTTTGACTTCATGTGTCAGTCAGGTCAACTGAATTTCTTCCAATGGGTGCAAAAAGCAGAGAGTAATGCTTCTTTCTTTAATCTTTACTGAAATTCTTATGTGTATTTTCCCATTTCTTCAGATGCCTCTCACAATGTTGATTTTCACTTGGCTGAATTTTTGGAATTAGTTTGATTTTCCCCTGAAAAGAATCCCTGGTGTCTTGGCCTTTTGGTTGGGAGACTTCAGTATAAGATAGCTGTCTTATTCCTAAAGTATTGTATATATATATTTTCCTGTCTCTTTAGGGTATCTAAACATGCTTGAATTTGATTGGGCATTGCAAGAAAACTTTAGCTGATGCAGTTATTCACTAAACCCCTTCTTAACCTTCTGAAAAATAAGATATTTATTTTTCTCCACTCATCTGTCCTTGACAAACTCTTGGAAGTAATTGTAAATGCTGCTTTTATTGTCTCTGCTAGTGCCTGGAGCTTTCAAGATGAATTTCGTTGGGGGTCTACTGCTGGTATGAAATACGTTCCATTTATCTAAATGCAGGTATTGCTTTTTCCTTCACTGATCTCATTGCCTATAATTGTGTAAGGCTCCCATATCACATTCTTTTATCTAAAAAAGTAACCAATCAACCAAGCCTCAAACCTTTTCTACTCTAGCTATTATCTGCTCACTCTCTGACTGACTGAAAGTGTTCCATTGACAAAGATTGTAGAGACTGGCATTTATAGGAAGCACACACACCTTTTTGGGTTATCACTCTTTGGGGATAATACTGAATGTTTGTTTATAGCTTATTAGGAATAGGATATGTATCTGTCAATGCTCTTAATGTAATGTGGAGATGCATCTGTGGTGGTCTGCCAGCAGCCGGCAGAGCTGGCAGCGGAGTCGGACAGCGATGAGGCTGAGGAAGAACATGGGCCAGTCCTGGAGGTTGGGGAAGGCCCAGATGAGGGCTCTGCGTCAGAGGCAGAAATGAGGCCAGGGCCATCGGGGAGTGATGTGTGGACTCCGGAGCCTCCAGAGGCTGACAGTAGAGAGGCAGAGGAACAGGAAGAGCCTGTTCCTAGTGCATGCAGTAGAAGAGCTGCCAGAAGGCAAGAGCAGCTAAAGCAAAGAGGACAACTTGGGAGTAGGGCCAAGAGATGATTGGCCCCTCCCATAAGGCTTAAAAGACCAGCAACGGCATTTGGGTTCTTTGCCAGAAAACAACGCTGATAGCCTTGTCTTGTTGCATTTATTTCTTGTTGGCATCTTCTGCTTTTGAACATTTGCCAAGAAAAGCATTTGGCAATTTGCCTAATTAGACTGAGATTGGTGATAAGACTGAAGACTTGTGTTATGAAGAATTTGCTTTGATTTAGTTTGGACGATGCTGAGAATGAGTTAATTCTCAGCTCTTCTAATAAAGTCTGTTTGTTTTTGAACTGATTGCATCTAATAATACCTACTTGGGCCTGGGTCACAACAGCGTCATATGAATCAGAGTTGGATGTGACTCCTACACCTTTCACCCTTATGAGTGATTTTTTTCTGTTTGTTTCATGGGCCTCTGACAAAATTATGTTGAATATATTTTAAAACATGGAAACATTGGAGGAAAGATAATGGGTAGCAGGTGCGAACAATGAATATTTATCCATGTAAGTTAAAAGTGATTATGTGTCATAGTGTGACTTTTGCTAATTTATTTATAATTTATTTATATGGAATTGAGACTTGGGTATATTAGGAATAAGACAGAAATAAGTTGGATGCAGTAAGAATGGGTTACTTAAGAAATGTGTGTGGTTGAACAAGAAGAGATAAGATGTTGAATGTTGGTGGGTTAAATTTAAAAGCCAGTGATCAGTGCAAAAGAAGAATAGTGAGGACATTTGGTCCAGTGATGGGTTGCTACCGGTTCGCTCGGATCGGGTGAACCAGTAGCAGCATGGCTGGAGGCTCCGCCCACCCACCCAGACATCTCTGCGCATGCGCAGAAATATCGCACCACAAGCATCGCCCACAAGTAAACCAGTAGTGGCCGAAATTGAAACCCACTACTGAGAGAATACAATGAGGATCAAATCATAAAACAAATATGTGAAAGTTGCCGGGGTTAAATATAGGGAAAGAAGAGCCAAGTGGATGTCTAAAAAAAGAGATGTAATGAGTATAAAGAACCAATTAGAATGTGTACAATTATGCATGGACTTGATGGAAATAAGCATGGTTTACCAGGCCAGATATGGAGCGGTGCAATGAACAGTGATGGTAGGGGATAAGATTTCCCATTTCATTTTATTTTCCTCATCTCGTGCCTTTCATGTGTCGTGTCCCACTCCTCCGCTGACGGCCGGGTCAGGGAAATCCGAATCAGGTGTGCCTCTGCAGCTCTGCCAAAGTCCTAGCAAAGTCCTCAGGGCAGGCAGGAGACCAGAAAGTGACTTCAGCAAGATAAGTTTAGACTTTGCCTGACTCAGAGAATGCCAGAAAGCAGATCCTTTATATAGGCCATGGGGTGTGGCTCCATGACTCAGCACTTATCCAGGCCTGCCCCTCCCTTCCTTCTGTCGCCTCCGCCTATCAAGTCTTCTGACCCGAGGGTCACTCCAATCGGCAGCTGTTGGTAATTGACCTTCCTCAGGCTCACATGCTGTGGAGGAGGGGGAGGGGTCTAGTTGCTCCGTTTGCCTGGGCATGGAGCCAGAGCTGGGGGCTGGAGATACTTGCTCTTCTTCAGCCTGTCTGGGCATGGAGCCAGGGCTGGGGCCGGGAGATGCCCCCTCCTCAGCCTGTCTGGGCATGGAGCCAGGGCTGGGGCCGGGAGGACATTCTTCAGTGTTCGGAAGCAGATAAGCAGACCCCGGCTGCGGTGAGAGTGGGCAAGACACAACATCATGTCATTTTTCCCCCTCCTAAACAACATCGATTATTACACAAAGATGGATGACGTACCGCCTCTCAATTGATTCAGTAGGTAGCTCTCTTGGTTATTTGACCAGCATACCATGTTTAAAGTCTCATCAGTTATCTATTTAGGGACTTTCAAAATCCCACCTGTGTGTTATGTCCCCCTCCCCACTTCACAGAGCAAACGCAAGACGCATGTCTCCCAGTCTTTTTATTTGCTACAGACCTGATTTTCTTCAGCTGAGGAAATACTTGGCAGTGACCGTGCAAAGGCCTGCCAAGTTTTGAGTCCGTTATCTCATGTCCAAAATCCGTTGCCAAACTCACTGACAAAGTCCTTTAACCCTTCAATAACCGAGCTGCAGTGCACCCTTGGTAGCTTTTTTGTCCGTCACAAGGGCCTCATGGCAGCTCCACCCACTTTTATACCCTGTGGGGTGTGGCTCAGTGACTCAGCAATTTCTGAGCCTGCCACACCTTTTCTTCTGCTGTGCACACTTATCTTTTCGTTGCTGCCTCAGATCAATCCAGGATTGATCGTCAGCAGTTGGTACTTGAGGCATTGCCAGGGAGGAGGAGGAGGGTGAGGGAGAGGGAGGCCTTGTCAGCTCCTCCTCCTGGCCTGCAGCTGGTACTTGGGGCAGTGCCAGTGAGGAGGGTCCTGGCGAGGGAGGCCTTGCTGGCTCTTCTCTTTCACTTTCCGAGTCACTCTCCTCCATGGGAACAGGCTCAAGGGCCGGAGTCACAACACTGTGTTGCTCCAAGCTGGGCAATTTCAGAGGGACTGAGGCCCAGTGGAGAAATCCTTCTGGTTCGTACCGGTTCAGGTGAACTGGTAGTGATAAAATCTACCAGTTTGGTGGGGGAAAAAAAGCTACCGGTTGGTCCGAACCGGTATTTCTGACGATCAGCTGTGCTGCACGATTTATATTCACTAGAAAGCAGGAAATTCTGCTTTCTAGTGAATCTAAATAGCATGGCACAGCTGTCCCCCCCTCGCTGTTCTACTTACCTTGTTAAGCATCCTTTTTCCGCGCAAAGCGTGCATTTGGCACACACCGTGCACGAGTGGGCAGCAAACCGGTGGCAAACCGCGGAGGATATCACCACTGCCGAGACCCCAAAATGACCACAGCTGTCATGGCCAGGGAGAGGCTGAGGATGAAGAGGTAGCTGGGAATACTTTATATTTAGGAATGGTCTTAGACTCTTTTAGAGAGGGATTTGTGAGACTTTATTATTTTCATTGTTGTTGTTTCTTAAAACCAGACTTCTAGTTTTTATTCTAAGGCTATTCTTTTTGTACGTTCTGAGTTCCAGAATGAAAGGAAAATATGCCATTAATTTCCAATCATGTTGAGGTAGGTTCCCAAAGGTTCAAAAGAGAACTTGTGGAGGCCTCAAGCTGTCCCTCTTCTCTTAAATTAAATAACTGTCCCCAATTTAATAAAATGCGACCAAGGGAGAATGCAGAAGTCCATCACAGTCGGAATAACTGAGTTTCTTTCACCTGTTTCTCCTATAACTTTCTTCAATTGAGGCACACAATTACGCTGATTATGATCGCCAGTTTATCACAGGATTAGAGTCATTAACAATCCACTCTTGAATAGTCAACAAAACAATTGCTTCGTTGCCTTGCAGGAACAATTAAAAGACAAAGCAATTTGCCATAATTATGTTGTGTCTGCTGATCGAGTTGTCATAAGAGACATTAAAAAGCACTTTTTTAATGGTTAGCAGGGGAAAAAAAAAAAGAGCCAGCAAGTTTTTCCTCCCTTTTCCTTGCTCTCTCCCTAGAAAGGAAACAGTGCTTTCATTTTCCCTCCCAAAAGAAAATAAATTTCTCCCCGCCCCCAGCTCTGGAGTTTAGAATTGGGCTCTGTGGGGGCTTTTTGATTCTGCCCATGTATCCTTCCTCAAATGACCAAATGCTTAACAAGGTAATGGCATTCTGGGCGCCTTTGGCATATAGCCAGGGCTGGGCTGCTGGGGGTTTGCAGGGATTTGGGAGAATCTGTAGCTAAGATTCTGTGCAGTTTGGAGAACCCCCAAATCTCACTCCTGGCTGGCCCTGCCCACCCCACCCCGCCCCTCCCAAGAGTTCCCACACGGTCCATTTTGGATGCAGGTAAGTGCAGGATGCGTGGAGGCTTGTGGAGGGCAAAAAACAGGCCTACCGGAAGTTCAGGAAGGCTGGAAATGGGGCCATTTCTGGCCTCCAGAAAGCTTCCGGAGCCTGAGGAGGGTGTTTTCGCCCTCCTGGAGGCTCGAAAAAAGCCTCCAGAGTCCAGTGAGGGCAAACCCCCCCCCCCCGCTGTGGTGCAGGTGGCTGACTAGGCCATGCCCACCATGGCCACACCCACCTAGCAATCGGGCAGAGAACCCCTTGCTAAAATTTTTGAAACCCATCCCTGCATATATCCATGCTGGCCATATCACTTCAGACAATGCTGGATCCGTTGGCTAAGAAATGGAGATGAGCCCTGCCATCTAGAACTGGAGATGACTGGACAGGGGAAACCTTTATCGCTATACAGTGTGCAGCAGCTGCCAAAAAAGCCAACACAGTTCTGGGCTGCATAAACAGAGGGATCGAATCAAGATCACGTGAAGTGTTAATATTACTTTATAATGCCTTGGTAAGGCCACACTTGGAATATTGCATCCAGTTTTGGTCGCCACGATGTAAAAAAGATGTTGAGACTCTAGAAAGAGTGCAAAGAAGAGCAACCAAGATGATTAGGGGACTGGAGACCAAAACATATGAAGAACAGTTGCAGGAACTCGGTATGTCTAGTTTCATGAAAAGAAGGACTAGGGGAGACATGATAGCAGTCTTCCAAAATCTCAGGGGCCACCACAAAGAAGAGGGAGTCAAGCTATTCTCCAAAGCACCTGAGGGTAGAACAAGAAGCAATGGGTGGAAACTAATCAAGGAGAGAAGCAACTTAGAACTAAGGAGAAATTTACAATTTACAATTGACAGTGAGAACAATCAATAAGTGGAACAACTTGCCTGCAGAAGTTGTGAATGCTCCGAATGCTCCAACACTGGAAACTTTTAAGAAAATGTTGGATAGCCATTTGTCTGAAATGGTGTAGGGTTTCCTGCCTGGGCAGGGGGTTGGATTAGAGGACCTCCAAGGTCCCTTCCAACTCTGTTATTATGTTATGTTATACTGAGTCCAACAATATGGGTGACATCATCCTGGACAGGCTTGAGCTAGAGAATCGAAGCTAGTTATTGGGTACGTGAGAATGTGTTCATCTGAGAAATTAACTTTTTTTTTAAAAAAATGAATGTTTGTGAGAAGGTTTCTTAGGTGCTAGGGTGCACTTAGTTGAGAATAAATCCCTTGAACTGATTGACAATGGAACAGAAGTTTCCTTCAGAAGTTGTGGGAGCTTCATCACTGGAAGCTTTCAAGAAGAGACTAGACTGCCATCTGTCAGAAATGGTGTAGGGTCTCCTGCTTGGGCGAGGGGGTTGGGCTAGATGATCTACAAGGTCCCTTCCAACTCTGCGTGCCTTCCCCCCCCCCCCACCTCGGCTCGCTGTCGGCCCACGTTAATCAATGCACCACTACACTATTGACAAGCAGAGCTAGGCTGGTGCAATTGTGACTTGTAATCTTTGGTCCTTTCGCTCTTGTCCATCTTTTTGACAGGTGCAGCAAGGCATGGAATTCAACAGCTTGCCTGTATGCAAAGTTTATTCAGCCTTCTTCCTTTGTGAAATAGCTACAGAGGAGTTTTCTGATTCATAGTGCAACACAGCTTGGGTTGTCAATCACTAGAGTCCCGGAGTTATTTATTTTTGGACAGCAGCAACAACAACAACAACAAAAATCCCGAATTTCCCTTTAAGGAGAAATATAACACATGGAAATGTAAACAAAATCTGTCCAGTGCATTTTATTAAAAAAATAAAATAAAAAAGCGGGGTGGGGGGGGGAACAGCTTTACACTGTCGCTTTTACGGTAGTTAATAGAGCCTTTGGCCACAGCTGCCAGTTAAAAGTTACTGAAATGTGTGATCACAACCACACAATGTATTAGAAGGTAAATATTAGCAATTACAATTTCCCTGACCTGCCACCAAGCCCGAGAGAAAGCAGTGATAAATCCTTGCTAGCGCTACCCACAATATTTTGTGCTTCCTTTTCTTTGGGCATATGGCCACGCAGCTGAGCAAAAGGGCCTCTGATGGCTCAACAGGCTAATGCAGCCTGTTATTAACAGCAACTGCCTGCAATATTGCAGGTTCAAGTCCCACCAGGCCTAAGGTTGACTCAGCCTTCCATCCTTTATAAGGTAGGTAAAATGAGGACCCAGATTGTTGGGGGCAATAAGTTGACTTTGTATATAATATACAAATGGATGAAGACTATTGCCTGACATAGTGTAAGCCGCCCTGAGTCTTCGGAGAAGGGCGGGATATAAATGCAAATTAAAAAAAAAAAAAAACCATCACAAGTCAGTCCCTCGTGCCTCTTAATGACAGACTGTGAGGAAGCTGGGAAAGCGATAGAAAGGTGTGGGGGGGGGTTTGAATTTTTATTTTTATTTTTTTACAACAAACAAACATAAAAACATCTTCAATCCAAATACAGTGTGTCGTTGGGCAGATTACAAGTCTTTTGTGCAATTTCAACATATCCATATCATAAATTTGTCTAATCTTACCTTATGCCAATCTTTTCTCATTACATCATTCATCCCATCATCTTAAATCAATTTAATTCAAGATTTTCCCTTATAATAACCTCTCTCAAATATTTTTTATTGTATCTTCCCTTCTAACCATTGATATAATAAATCCCATATCTTACAGTATTGTTTATCTTCCTGTTCCCTAATTTCAAATGTCAGTTTACTCATTTCTGCACATTCCATTATTTTTCGAATAATTTCATCTTGCAGGGGTAATTTCTCACTTTTCCAATTTTTAGCAGACACAATCCTAGCTGCTGTTGCAACATTCACAATCAAATATCTTACTTCTCTGTTATATGTTTCAGGTATAATCCCCAGTAGAAAAACTTCTGGTTTAAAGTCTATGTGTTTTTTGATAATTTTTTCAACCATGTGTGTATTTTAGTCCAGTATCTCTTAGCTTCCACACATGTCCACCACATGAAAGGTGGGTTGATATCAACAATCCAGATGGAAAAATACTTAGACAGAAGCATTTCAGACCATTCAAAGGGACTCCGCCTTAACAAACTCTTTATAAATTGAAGATTGGACAATGTTCTTACAGTGTCCGCTCAACTGGTCAAAATCAAAGAAGCAAGAACCACAGAAAGCTCAGTCAAGGGTCTTTATGGCTAGTCTGTAAATACAACGTGTTTCCCAATTTCCCCACAATCTCTAAGGATCTCCTGCTTTATCAGAATTTATTTGGGGTTTACATGCAATCCATTTACCCCCAACTCCCTCCCTCCCTCCCTCCCTCCCCTATGATTAGAATGCAGTATTACAGGCTAACTCACTGCTCACTGCCAGCAGTTTGATCCTTACCGGCTCAAGGTTGACTCAGCCTTCCATCCTTCCAAGGTCTGTAAAATGAGGACCCAGATTGTTGGGGGCAAAATGCTGACTCTGTAAACCACTTAGAGAGGGCTGTGAAGGAGTATATAAGTCTAAGTGCTATTGTAGGCTAACTTTGCCCATTGTCATGAGTTCAATCGTGACCGGCTCAAGGTTGACTCAGCCTTCCATCCTTCCGAGGTCGATCAAATGAGGACTCAAATTGTTGGGGGTAATAGGCTGACTCTGTAAACCGCTAGAGACACCTGTAAAGCACTGTGAAGTGGTATATAAGTTTAAATGCTATTGCTAATGCTGCCTTTGATGGCTGATACTATGCTGCCTCTCTCCCGCCTCTTATGCTCCACTCCTGGGCTTCTTCCCCTGCCGTTCTTTTACAGCAGAAAAAGTAGATCCAGCCACTCCATTTACCACTGGCTAGGCTTTGACCTTCAAAGGACACACGTCTTCCTCTCACTACTCAACAGAGGCAGGAAAGAGATTCCGAGCGGTGTCTTGTGTTAGAGAAGTTAAGTCCTCCATATCAGTCTAATGGGAAGTCCTAAACATTTTAGTATTTGAGGAATGAGATCTGCCACAGCTATAAAACCAGAGAGGTTTAATGCCTTGAAATGTGAGAACATCGAAAGGAAGAAGCAGGTTGTAAATAACAGTATGTTTGAATTAAGGGTGTGATGAGGCAGTTTCTCCTTTTCTGTCTTGCTGCCATGATGCTTCACATTTTTTTAAAAAAAAATCTTTATAATTTGGAGCGCGAGGAGGCAGAGTGTTAGTGCTGGTGGGTTGTTATTATTATTATAAATAATATTATTATTATTATCTCTTTTATTCATTAAACATGAAACTCAGTCAGCTGAACAGTTAAAAATGTGTCACAAATACCATTGATTAGTGCTAGTGGTTGATACGGGTTGCTGTCAGCGTCCTAGATATCAACCAAGTATCCTCTTAAAATATATGATGTTCCGAGTAGTGCAGTTTTTTGCAGTTCCGCTGGTGTTATTTCAGGAAGTTGCAATTTCTTGATGTGTTTTGTAAAATTCTTGGACATGGTACCAAGTGCCCCGATGACAATGGGTATCACTGTTATATGTTTCATCCAGTTTCGATGGCCAGGTAGCGATATTTCATGATTTTTTCCAGTTCTTTTTCTCTGACTGGTGTCTCCTGATAGGGTGATATCAATAAACTGTACGCTTCGGCCCTCAACAACCATAATATCTGGCATGTTGTGTTCCAAATGATGATCTGTCTATATTCAAAAGAAAGAAATTTGCAGCTGGTATTAGTGCTGGTGGGTTATTATTATTATTATTGTTGTTGTTGTTGTTGTTATTATTTCCTTTCTCCATTAAATATGAAACTCAATCAACTGAACATACAAAAATGCATCACAAATACCATTGACTGGTGCTAATGGTTGGATAAAGATTGCTGCCAGCGTCTTAGGTATCAACCAAGTACCTTCTTAAGATGTACGATGTTCCAAGTAGCGCAGTTTTTTGCAGTTCCACTGGTGTTATTGCAGGAAGCTGTAATTTGTTGATGTATCTTATAAAATTCTTGGACATGGCACCAAGTGCCCCGATGACAATGGGTATCACTGTTACATCTTTCATCCATAGCCGTGTAGTTTCGATGGCCAGGTCATATTATTTCATGATTTTTTCCAGTTCTTTTTCTTTGACTCTGGCATCTCCTGGTACCGCGATGTCAATAAATTGTATGTTTCAGTTTTTGACAACTGTGATATCTGGTGTGTTGTGTTCCAAGTGATGATCTGTCGTTGTTGTTGTTGTTGTTAACTTTATTCATTAAACATGAAACTCAGTCAACTGAACATTCAAAAATGCATCACAACTAGCATTGACTGGTGCTAATGGCTGATATGGGTTG
Organism: Ahaetulla prasina; assembly: GCF_028640845.1. Taxonomy (NCBI): domain Eukaryota; kingdom Metazoa; phylum Chordata; class Lepidosauria; order Squamata; family Colubridae; genus Ahaetulla; species Ahaetulla prasina. The sequence continues at coordinate 12,308,852 of NC_080549.1, read as the reverse complement.
TTATTATTATTATTATTGGGCTGGGAAGTGGCTCAACAGGCTAATGCAGTCTGTTATTAACACACAGCTGCCTGCAATTACAATTACTGCAGGCTCGAGTCCCACCAGGCCCAAGGTTGACTCAGCCTTCCATCCTTTATAAGGTAGGTAAAATGAGGACCCAGATTGTTGGGGGGGCAATACAAGTTGACTTTGTATATAATATACAAATGGATGAGACTATTGTCTTACACAATGTAAGCCGCCCTGAGTCTTCAGAGAAGGGCGGGATATAAATTCAAATAATAAAAAAAAATTATTGCTACTGTTATTTAAAAAGACTCCTTCTGAACGTTGTTTCAGAAATCAAGGTGGAGGAAAATATATGGATGTACAGTATATGTAAAGGTGAAGGATTTCAATGTAGTTTAAGAGAAATTCCTGTTTGATGAAAATGTGTGGAAGTCCATATGGGCATCACGTTCAAAGCAAGAATGCATTCTTTCTCCTTGAACCTATTCTAATTTTTATTTATTTATTTAGCTCCAGTGAATGATAGAAATTGAGGAAGCTAAAGCATAGAGTTCAGGTAAAATAACATTTGTAATTGAAACATTCAGACTCATCAATGAAATAGCAACAAATAGGAACAGATTTCCATCTGTACCTGCAATCTGCTCATGAGCCTTTTATAAAAGTCTTAACATTTCTGATTTCCCAAATTAAATTCCTCCCTCCAAAACAGCACATTTTCGAGACAATTTGTTGTGCTATATCTCGGTTATGTCCAATGACAGCTTTAGCAATGCTATCAACAAAGGTCAACTGTATTCTAACAATTTCCTTTTTTTGTGTGTCCAAAAGTAGATTTATACATTTGGCTTGCCTGTATAGTATATTGCATTTAGGGATTGCTTTTTCAAAGGTTACTTTCAAACTTCTTACTTTATGAAGTTCTTTCCTCTAGCCTTCTATTGGAAATTTCTTCGGCATTTCCCTCTAAAACACTTTTTCTTCAATTTGATGGCAAAACAATGACTTTGGGATTTTTTTTTTCTGCCTGAGTTTTTAAGTGGTGTAGGAGATCCTGGTGCTATCCATGGCTATGAGAAATTCAAAGGATGTGCATGTATATTCTACTGTCATTGTCCTATCTCAGGGGTGTCAATCTCAGTTTCATTGAGGGATGCATCAGGTTTGTGTTTGACCTCGGGGGGGGGGTGTCGGGGTGTGTGTGGCCATGGTGGGTGTGGCCAGCTTGACATCACTTGTGTTGGGCCCTAGTGCTCTGCCAGAGAAAACAGGCTCCAATGGCTGCAATGGCTTCCTGCAATCCTCTACCAGCAAAAACGAAGCTTAGGAAGGCCACACGCGGCCCTCCCGAGCTCCATTTCATTGGCAGAGGCACCGTGGGCTGGTCCTTTGCTGTTTCAAGAGCTGCAGTGGCACAGTGGTTAGAGTACAGTACTGCAGAATACTTCTGCTGATCACTGGCTGCCAGCAGTTTGGCAAATTGAATTTCACCAGGCTTCTCAGGCTGGTGAACCTTTCACCAGGTTGACTCAGGCTTCCATCGTTCCGAGGCGGGTAAAATGAGGACCCAGATTGGTGGAGGCAATATGCTGACTCTGTAAACTGCTTTGTAAACTGCACTAGTAAGCGGTGTATAAGCCTAAATGCAATTGCTATATTACTATTTCCTGCGTGGCCCTGTGGACCAGATCTGGCCCCCGGGCCTTGAGTTTGACACCCCCGTTCTTTTTTTTTTTATTTGCATTTATATCCCACCCTTCTCCGAAGACTCAGGGCGGCTTGCACTATGTTAGCAATAGTCTTCATCCTATTTGTATATTTATATACAAAGTCAACTTTTATTGCCCCCAACAATCTGGGTCCTCATTTTACCTACCTTATAAAGGATGGAAGGCTGAGTCAACCTTGGGCCTGGTGGGACTAGAACCTGCAGTAATTGCAAGCAGCTGTGTTAATAACAGACTATCTTAGCAGTCTGAGCCACAGAGGCCCTCTTCCTTCAAGGATTCTTGGTTTTCCATGCTACCATTAAATCTGGGGAAAATACTGGAAATCTGTTCTCCCAGAAACTTTATTTGCAAGAGAAAAGAAAAATTGGGAAAGTAGAGGAGAGATTTGGACACCATATTGCTTTTGTTTCCCTCTTGATAATTGGGGGGTAATCTTAAGATTTATTCCAGATTGCAGAACCGATTTCTCCAAGGAGCTCCTGGACATGTTGAGTCTATAAAAACCAAGGAAATGAAGAAATGAAGTCAATCTGGCTGTTGTCCTTCAAACTTAGTCACATGCTGAAATAGGATAGGATAGGATAGGATAGGATAGGATGGGATGGGATGGGATGGGATGGGATAGGATAGGATAGGATAGGATAGGATAGGATAGGATAGGATAGGATAGGATAGGATAGGATAGGATAGGATGGAATAGGAACAGGAACAGGAACAGGAACAGAAAGGGAATGGAATTTTATTGGCCAAGTGTGATTGGACACACAAGGAATTTGTCTTGGTGCATATGCTCTCAGTGTACATAAAAGAAAAGATACGTTCATCAAGAATCATAAGGTACAACACTTAATGATAATCATAAGGTACAAATAAGCAATCAGGAAACAATCAATATCAATATAAATCGTAAGGATACAATCAGCAAGTTATTAATAATCCTATTAGACCAATACTGTTCATGTCAGTGTTTTGCTTATTTATTTACATTTTATATTTTTAGATCACCCAAGGAGCGACTTATCTGTTTCTCATCATTAGAATTTTGGAGGTTAAAGCCCACGCACAACTTTCTCACAAACATCTTTAAAAAGCAATTTACTCTTTTTTTTTTTGCCTGCTTTGCAATATTATAGGAATATTTCCAAGCCAGATTCTAAACAGTAAAACCCTAAAACCTATTTAAAAACATGCCAAAAAAAGAGAGATAAATAGAAAAGAGCAACCCAGCCCACTGTCAGATTAATCAAGTATCATGCCTACGACGTTACATGTGGTGTTGCCATATGTGTGGTTGGTTGTCCTTTTTTTTCATGATGTTGAAAACTGTTAATGATTGTATTTTTATTAACTCCCTTGGGTTTAATTTTCAGTGCCATCCTATGATTTCTTCCCGAAAAGTAGACTGTCTCTGTTCCACAAAGTTTATTTTCAGGTTAACGTATAACAGTATCACAGAGAGGGACTCCTTAGGGTGCCGTCCGCCAGGCAGTGCCGACTGGCGACACCCAGGGGAAGGGCTTTCTCTGTGGGGGCTCCCACCCTCTGGAACGAGCTTCCCCCAGGGCTTCGTCAACTTCCTGACCTCCGAACCTTCCGCCGCGAGCTTAAGACACATCTATTTATTTGCGCAGGGCTAGCCTAGGGTGTTAGTTTTTAAATTTAGTTTTTAATGGGGTTTTTATATTATTTTATTCTAGTGATATTTTTAATTCGGCCTAATTAATAAGTTTTTTAATTGTTGTTTTTACGTGTATTATTTGCATGTTTTTATCTGGCTGTGAACTGCCTTGAGTCCTTCGGGAGATAGGGCGGTATAAAAATTCGAATAAATAAATAAATAAATAAATAAATAAATAAATAAATAAATAAATAAATAAATAAATAAATAAATCGCCAGCTAGTTCTCAAAGATGCAACTTTGGGCAGTATACAATCATAAAGACAAATCAGGGGTGAAATGCACCTGGTTCAGACCAGATCACCCGATCCGGTAGCGATGGTGATGGATGGTTTGGAGAATCAGTAGCAAAAATCCATGCCCATGCCCAGCTGAGCCATGTGATTATCAGAGTTTTTTTTAAAAAACTTTTAAAAGCATTTTTTCTTTGGCTGAAAAAATGCTTTTAAAAGTAAAAAAAAAAGCCTCTGATGATCATGCGACTCAGCTGTGATCGTCAGAACCTTTTAAAAGCATTTTTCCTACAACCTCTTTGGCCAAAGAGGTTGTAGAAAAAATGCTTCTAAAAGTAAAGAAAAAAGAAAAAAGTTGGCCACACCCACCCAGTCACATTACCCTCCCAAGCCACGCCCACAGAACCGGTAGTAACAAATTTTACATTTCACCACTGAGACAAATCATAATAGTTTTGAGGGAAAGAAATCCCTCATTAAAATCTCATTAAAAATTAAGTTCAGTGATAGTTTGGGGAGGTGCTCCCATGTTCTGACCCCAAAACCAATTAGTGGAAGGTGAAATAGATTTTCAAGATGCTTTTTTTTTTTGTTTGGTATTCTGGATAATATTAAAAGTGTTGCTGCAAATAAATATTATGCTAAAGGCTTGTTTTGATCTTTGTAGCAAGTTAGTTTCCTATGCAATAGCTTTATTAGAGAATAAAGTACCAAAGGAGGTGTTGGATGTTTGCAGTCAGCACGCAAACATACCCCTGATATAGGTAAAGGTTCCCCCTCGCACGTATGTCCTAGTTGTTCCCAACTCTAGGGGGCAGTGCTTATTTCTGTTTCAAAGCAAAGAGCCAGCGCTGTCCGAAGACGTCTCCGTGGTCATGTGGCCGGCATGACTCAAAGCCAAAGGTGCACGGAACACTGTTACCTTCCCACCAAAGTTGGTCCCTATTTTTCTACTTGCATTTTTTAAAATATGCTTTCGAACTGCTAGGTTGGCAGAAGGTGGGACAAGTAACGGGAACTCACCCCGTTACGTGACACTATGGATTCGAACCGCTGAACTGCTGACCTTTTGACTGACAAGCTCAGCGTCTTAGCCACCAAGCCACCACGTTCCTACCCCTGATATATATGAGTCAGTTTGAAACAGTAGAGAAGAAGAAGAGAAACCTGACCTGTTTTTCAATAGTAGCGTGCAAATCTACACGTCCAAATCCATAAAATAAGATTTTCAAACTGTACAAAACTAGTGTATGGTTGCTCAATAATTCTCTCTTATTTTTCCTATAAAGTAGGGATGTTTCTGAGAAAGCCCTCCAGGACTGGGAATCTGGTTTAATAATTGCAGAGCTGTGGCCGTTACCAGGGTTATTGATGTATTTGATCATCCTCATAATCAAATGTAGAAAAATGCCTCCGGAGCTTGAGGGGATAAAAAAGAAAAAAGAAGGAGTTGATATGCTGGTACCTGCAAAGCAGATGATGCAAAATGCTGCAAAATTTAAGAGGAGAAGATTATGTGTCAAATATTGTTAATATCCTGTTACCTGTTCTGCGCTCTTAGGTCAGATATTGAAAAAATAATAAACTGGGTGCTTTAAAGAGGAGGGGGAATGGAGATAGACAATAGTCTCCTGAAGCCAGCGGTTAAATTGGGTGAGCAGAAGCAATGTGTCTGTTGCTGAACTATCCTGTTTCGACCAAATCCATGCCTATTTGTGGCATGAACATCTGAAGGCTGCCCCAGACGAACTTACTTCCATGATCCAGAACTATTATATATGGTAGCTGGATTTCTGATTTTTTTTTTAAAGAACGCAGGCTGTAGGAGGGGGAAATGAAATTAATATTTGTGATACTTTCCTTACATGTATTGCTTCATTATTTTGGTTTATTTTGTCACACAGACAGGAGAGAGAAAAAGAGAGAATACGAGAGAGAATAAGACGGAAAGAGAGGGAGAAGATGTGTGTGTATCAGAGAGAGAATAAGAAAGAGAGAATAAGAGAGACAGAATTAAAGAGAGACAGAATAAGGGAGAGAATAAGAGTGAGAAAGAATAAGAGAGATAGAATGAGTGAAAATAAAAGAGAATAGAATAGAATAGAATAGAATAACAGAGTTGGAAGGGACCTTGGAGGTCTTCTAGTCCAACCCCCTGCTTAGGCAGGAAACCCTACACCAACTTCAGACAAATGGTTATCCAATATCTTCTTGGATGTTTGTCCCAAAGGTGCTTTTTCAAAAGGAAACTGGACTCTTTTTTATTTTTGGTTAAAGATGTTTCGCTTCTCATCCAAGGATCTTCTTCCATCCCTGAAGAAGCTTCTGGGATGAGAAGCGAAACGTCTTCAAGCAAAAACAAAGCAAGTCCAGTTGCCTTTTGGGGAAAAAAACCCACAAAATACTTTTCGGACAACTATGACCACTGAGATGATGGAGAAACTCCGTAGACATTTGTGATGCTTCTAATTAGGCTGGTGAGTGTTGCCTTCTGCTCGTTTGGGATAGTAGATGACACGTTGCTTAAGCTCCTGAAGTTTTATAAAACAGATTCTAAGGATGGAAGAAGAAGTAAAAATTGGAAGCTTACCAAGGAGACATCCAACCTAGAACCAAGGTTGAATTTGACAGTGAGAACAATTCATCAATGGAACAGCTTCCCTTCAAAAATTGTGGATGTTCCATAACAGAAGGTTTTTAAGAAGGGACTGGACAACCATTTATCTGGAATGGTGTAGGGTTTTCTGCGTAAGCAGGGGATTATTCATTCAGAATTTATTTATTTATTTATTTATTTATTTATTTATTTATTATTTAGATTTTTATACCGCCCTTCTCCCGAAGGACTCAGGGCGGTGTACAGCCAAATTAAAACAATACAATATACAATTTTAAAGCAACAAATTAAAATGACATATTCTATAATGGCCAAAAAATTTAAAAACCGTCAAATTTGACCCAATAAAACAGAATACCCAATTTAAAATTATTAAAATTCAAAAAATTCAAAATTTAAAAATTAAGAATTAAGAATTAAGCCAGTCCTGCTTGAATGAAAAAGTACCTATGTTCATACCTATTGGCTCCAATATACTTTACAGCCTAAAAAGTAGTAAGACCCATTTTAAATATGTTCTTCCTTAGGGGGAAAAAAAAAAGTATATTCAAGAAGGATACTTAAATACTATGCAATCAGCTACAATTCATGGCAAACAAAGGGGAAAACAATGAGAAATAGATCGTATGGAATATCCAAAACAATTCTGATTACTGAGCTTAATTATGAAGCAGCGAAGGAGCCCCATGAATAACAAGGTTGATGAATTTATCCACCAGCAAAGTAAAAAAATGCTTCTGATCCCATCTAGATAGCATGCAGCTGTGGCTGTCATTGATTAGACAACACCATTTATAAGCTATGGAAAGGACAATTTCAATCACAACTCTGTTCTGTTCAAGTTGGTTTTTCTAACCTTGTAGAAACATTTTTTTTCTTTTCTGGCTATAGTGGTCCTCCCTCTTTTTTTTAAATGGGGGGGGGGAAGAGAAATATATTGGATGGCAGAAAAGTTAATTTATTTTGCATTTTTAAGGCAAACTCCGATTCTGAATTTGCAGCTAGGACCTTGGTGATAATTTGAAATTCACACTCCCCCAATGTTGTAACACAGTTCGTCAACAATATGCATTAAAACTTTGATTAAAGGAAAGCCCTAATGGAAAAATGCACATATTCATGAAAACAAGGTACCATCATGATGTATTAAAAAAAAATTGTTTAGAAAAATTCTGGACCTTCAGCTAAATTGCAAAACAACAAAGAAGCCTTTTGAAGAAATGTGCTCTAAAATACACTCACATTTTTTGGGGGTGTGTGTATTGAAGACAAAACAACACCTCCAGTTTGATATGCAAATAATAAACAGATTGTGCAGATTCACTGACCCATTGTTTGTATTTGGGAGCAGAGAAACATTTTGGCAATGGAAAAAGGAGGAAGGTTGAGGAATATCTGAAATCTTAAGATATGATGCTCATTTTAAGAATGAAATTATACAGTCTGTGTGACTGTTGTTATATTGGGAGGCCACCCTCAGCCCCAATCTGTTGACAGAACAGAATTAAGACACCTTCTGTTAAAAACTGACATTCAGTAAACTTTACAAGACATTAAAGCATTAGAGTAACTTTTGTTTCTGCGGAATCTTTAGTATGTTCACACCCACGTGAATCTGCTCAAAATGATAGCATCGTTGCATTCAGCTTCTCAAATAACAGCTCTTTTTTCTCCCCTCAGTTAAAAAAAAGAAGGTATATCGGAGGCCTATGTTTAGCTTTTATTTCGGTATACAAATTGCATTTACTTTTGCGCTATCAAAACAGCTGTCTCCAAACCTGAAACTATGAAAGTAAATGTTGACATAGGGGAGGGGGAAAAAAAGCTTATATGGAAGATCTGAACTCATTTGTTTCTCCCTGAACTTCAGGATCCCTGTAGTCTGGTCGTAGGCCAACTTTTTCCCTATTGATTTTAGATGTTTCTTAATTGAATGATTGAATTGGCGCTGGCGGTGCTGCAGCGTCTTTTGTGCTTCATAGTTCTGACATCTTCAGAGTGTCCTCTTTTCTGCTCCAAAATAAATGTTTGCCTTCCCTTTCTCCTTACTGTGCCATCTATCAAGCAATTTGGTGCATGGAGTGAAATAAAAGGGAAGGCAGATAGAATTCATGTCTAGAGAGTTGAGACTGAATACAACCGTGATAGGAATTTGGTGACACTTGATAGCATTTTGAAGTGTATTTTGGGGAGACTGAAAGTGAGATCTCAAAAGAGAGCTTGTCACTCCTTCTCAATTTTTATCCTTTGGAATAGGATAAGGTGTTCATGTTTTTTCCCTTTCCTTAGGTGAAATCCTTCCACCGTTAATTGATCACAATTTCCCAAATAAGAAACTTTGGTTCAGTGTGATGTCGATGAACCATGCTGTATCCTGATGCCCTTTGGATAGATTACATTTCAGCTTTTATCCTCCATAACCAACTTGAAGAAAAGGCTTCTACTTGCCTAATTTGAGAAAGTAGAAGTTTGTTCAACATCTAGAATAGAGTAGAGTAGAGTAGAGTAGAGTAGAATAACAGAGTTGGAGGTCTTTCTAGTCCAACCCCCTCTGGACTCTGTTGAAGAGGCGATGTGTGTTAAGCTGTCAAGACTGGAATTTGAGAAACAGCTCCGGATGAAATTGTGACTTCCTGTTGTGACTTCATTTGGCTATGATTGTATCAGAATAGAATAACAGAGTTGGAAGGGACCTTGGAGGTCTTCTAGTCCAACCCCCTGCTTAGGCAGAAAACCCTACACCATTTCAGACAAATGGTTATCCAACCTCTTCTTTAAAACTTCCAGTGTTGGAGCATTCACAACTTCTGGAGGCAAGTTGTTCCACTGATTAATTGTTCTCACTGTCAGGAAATTTCTCCTTGGTTCTAAATTGCTTCTCTCCTTGATGATTTTCCACCCATTGCATCTTGTCCTGCCTTCAGGTGCTTTGGAGAATAGCTTGACTCCCTCTTCTTTGTGGCATCCCCTGAGATATTGGAGGAATGCTATCATATCACCCCTAGTTCTTCTTTTCGTCAAACTAGATGTACCCAGTTCCAGAAACCGTTTTTTATACCTAAGTATTTTGAACTGCAAGGTTGGCAGAAGCTGGGACAAGTAAAGGGAACTCACCCCATTATGCAACACTAGGGGTTTGGACCGCTGAACTGCTGACCTTTTCTATTGACAAGCTCAGTGTTTTAGCCACTGAGCCTTACCAAAGTCATTAAATAAGCCCAAATCTATTATATGAGAGTTCCATCAAATATTCCAACATTTGTCTCTAATATTTTCATTTCATTTAGAATTTTTTTATGTTCATGCTTAGCTATAGGTAAAGGTAAAAGTTCCCCTCGCACATACATGCTAGTTGTTCCCAACTCTAAGGGGCAGTGCTCATCTCCGTTTCAAAGCCAAAGAGCCAGCGCTTTTTGAAGACATCTCTGTGGTCATGTGGCTGACATGACTCAGTGCCAAAGGTGCACGGAACGCTGTTACCTTCCCACCAAAGGTGGTCCCTATTTTTCTACTTGCATTTTTTACATGCTTTCGAACTGCTAGGTTGGCAGAAGCTGGGACAAGTAACGGGAGCTCACTCTGTTACGCAGCACCAGGGATTCAAACCGCTGAACTGTCAACCTTTCGATTGACAAGCTCAGCATCTTAGCCACTAAGCCACCACATCCCATTATGCTTAGCTATATAGCTAGACAAACACAAGTAGTCTTCACTTACCAACAATAATTGGGAGTGGGAAAAGATTTTCTTTGTTTTTACTTTGTTGTTGTTATTTTTACAGCTACTAAAACTGCCAGCAGGCAGTTCCTATGATTGCTGGCTACTCTGCTATTAAAGCTCTCTCTCTAAGGAAGTCAAACAAACACAGTTTATTCACAAAGAAACCATTTAGCCATCATGGCTGTCATTTCTGCTGAATGATGCGGCCTTAAAATGTGATATCATGTGACCATCCTGACATACGGTAGCAGTTCCATAAGTTCAGGTTCATGTCATTAGGTTGCAGTTGTGACTTCCTGTCAGCTTCTCCATTTACTTTGTTTGTGGGTCTCCCTTGTTCAGCATTGTCCTAACTTTGAATGGTCACTGAATGGAGCAGATGTTAAGTAAGGACTACTGTAGTCTGTTTTATTATTTCAAATAAAACACCTTCCCTCCTTTTTTTTTTTAAAAAAAGACCCTAACCAAACGAGAGTTCATTTTCAATTAAATTTTACATATTGCTCATTGCTTTAGTATATCCTGCAGAAAGTAGGCAGAAGATTTGAAGCAAAAGAATAAAAAATAAGCAGGAAAATAGAAAAGTGTTGGAATCGTAATACAATACATGAATAAAAAAAGATTGTGCAGGATAGATAATAGAAGGTAATGTCTCAAATCTAGCTACATACCAAGATAGCAATAGCACTTAGACTTATATACCGCTTTACAGTGCATTACAGCCCTCTCTAAGCGGTTTACAGAGTCAGCCCATTGCCCCCAACAATTTGAATTCTCATTTTACCCACCTCAGAAGGATGGAAGGCTGAGTCAACCTTGAGCTGGGATGGATAGATGGCTGGGGAAGGAAGGGGTGGGGAAGGGAGGGAGGGAGGGAGGGAGGGAGGGAGGGAGGGAGGAAGGAAGGAAGGAAGGAAGGAAGGAAGGAAGGAAGGAAGGAAGGAAGGGCAACAGCACTTAGACTTACATACCGCTTCACAGTGCTTTACAGCCCTCTCTAAGTGGTTTACAGAATTAGCATATTGCCCTCAACAATCTGGGTCCTCATTTTACCCACCTGGGAAAGATGGAAGGCTGAGTTAACCTTGAGCCTGGTTAAATTTGATCTGCCAAATTGCAGGCAGCCGGCAGTCAGCAGAAGTAGCCTGCAGTACTGCACTCTAACCACTGCGCCACCACGGCTCACTGTCATAACGTTGGCATCAACATTTAATACAAAATCTGGACAGTAGCTTGGACCACAGTCTCCAAAATCATAGTTGCTCTGATTGGACTGGCCCATTACTGTCAAAATAAATAAGCGCATTTCATTAAAAAGGAATCAGAAATGCTTTATTCAGAAAGGAATCATTATAAACTCCCCAGATAAGACAGGGGGAAAAAAGGATCAATACATGCCTTACATAACTCACTAACATAGCTTGCAGCACCAGGAGCTTTTCCTGTTTTTAGCAATTTAAAAGTATCTATTATTTCCTAAAGATATAAAGGTGCAACTCAATAAAAGGTTTGCTTGCCTGCAATCTTTGGACAAACTTTATTATTCAACGAATGATTTTTTTTCCCCTGCATGACCTTTAACTCTGTGCTTCTACTGCTTATTTATTTAATTTATTTTGAAGCATGTTAAAACTGCTGGCAAACTCTAAGTTGCAGACAATAGACACCCTCCCCAAAAAAGTTTTTAAAATAACCACAACTAATATTTATTGTTAGTCGTGAAGTCGTGTCTGACTCAATGCGACCCCATGGACAACTTTCCTCCAGGCCTTCCTCTCTTCTACCATTCGCTGGAGTCCATTTAATCTCACACCTACTGCTTCAATGACTCCATCCAGCCATCTCGTTCTCTGCCGTCCCCTTCTTCTTTTGCCCTCAATCGTTTCCAGCATTAGGCTCTTCTCCAGGGAGTCCTTCCTTCTCATTAGGTGGCCAAAGTATTTGAGTTTCCTCTTCAGGATCTGGCCTTCTAAAGAGCAGTCAGGGTTGATCTCCTCTAGGACTGACCGGTTTGATCGCCTTGCAGTCCAAGGGATTCGCAGGAGTCTTCTCCAGCACCAGAGTTCAAAGGCCTCCATTCTTTGGCGCTCAGCCTTTCTTATGGTCCAACTTTCACAGCCATCCATTGCAACTGGGAAAACCATAGCTTTGACTATACGCACTTTTGTTGGCAGGGTGATGTCTCTGCTTTTTAGTATGCTGTCTAGATTTGCTATCACTTTCCTCCCCAAGAACAAGTGTCTTTTATTTTCTACAACTAATATAAATTCCTGTTAATAATCATAGTGGCCTCATTCAACGTGGGCCAAAGATACAAAAGGGTCATTTTAGCCTTTTTTCAAAAACAGAGAAGTGGGATTTATATCTCAGAAATGCTGTGTCTGTGTCTATATGTCTACTCTCAGAAGTACCTGTCAAGATGAAGAAATCAGTTGATATAGATTTTTTTTTAAAAAATGCTGATTTATTAAATCAGAGTTATTAAGCCCCTGAGAATGCTTGATAGCAGAACTAATATTGCTAGTGCTTTCAATTGTAATAATTTATCAGGTGTTTTCCTTATTTTCAATATCTCTGCTTTGTACAACTCATCAAATATTCTGAATTAAATTATAAGTAGAATCAAGTTCCGGTTTAGCAGACATAAAAGGTTTTTGTCACTCAACCGTAAATTGTCTGGCATAGGTATTTAAAAGTTCATTAAACTGAGTTTCCAAATACAGTTAGATTTTTAAATCTTTTTTCCATGAAGATCATATAATCATACACTCAAAACTGTATAGCTTAAAAGCATGAATATTTGATTTGGATGTAGGAACATGTATTGCAATAGTACCTCTGTTAGTTTTGTCTCTCTGTTCAACTCAAGATTTAGATTAAAAAAAAAGTTGAGAACAAGACTGAATGTGGACTTTATAAAAATAGATTCTTACTGTAAAAGATTAAGTTCACAAAATTAAACTCCAACATATAAGCTTGTAGGGCTTTTTTTTTTTATAACTGGAATTAAATTTAGTTGGAACAATATTAATGAGATCTGAAACTGGGAAAATGAACTGAAACTAAAAACCTTTTTTCCCCCCCTTATGTCCCAAGTTTGCAAAAACTTTAAAATGTACCTCTTCCCTTACTGGTGTCATTTTTATTCCACAGAAGAAGCTTTGACTTCAATTATTTGTTCCAGCTGCAATACTAAAACAACAAAAATCAATAGACAAGAAAAAAAAGTAGCTATAATAAAATTTCAATAAGGTGCTGTGGATAATCTTGCACGACATTAGAAGGGATGCTTAGAACTTGCAAATTATTTCTAATAGACACTGTAAATGGGACATTTCTTCGTGGATATATTTATTTTCAAGACTCTACCTGTATAGTGTGTTGTTTACTGGAATTTTTAGTGTCAGAAACTTTAGTCTCATGTGACTTGATTACTAAGGTTTTTTTTTAACGCCATCTTTTTCTGATGCAAAATATTAGGTCACTGCTTTATCTCCAAAATACTTGATTCATATCATGTAATCACATTTTTACCTTCATAAATAACAGTCATTCTAAACAAAAAACTGTAACTCATGGAAAAAAGCTTCTGAAATGATAAGCAATTCCATGTAGCCCATGTCATGCTCAGGAAACCAGGAGTCCAGGCTGTTCAAATGAATATATAGGTTTATTGCAAGATTACGGTCTCTACAAGAATCTAAACTATTAACATTCGAAGCAAATTGGTGGTAAATAAGAGTCAATGGGCTGGACTTAGATCTCTTTTGGGTTTGAAGCAGTGATGGGTTTCAATTTTTTTTACTACTGATTCTGTGGGTGTGGCTTGGTGGGCGTGGCATGGCTTGGTGGGCATGGCATGGGAAGGATACTGTAAAATTTCCATTTCCACCCCACTCCGGGGGAGGATACTGTAAAATCTCCATTTGCTCCCCAATCCAGGGGAAGGATACTGCAAAATCCCCATTTCTCCTGATCAGCTGGGACTCAGGAGGCAGAGAATAGATGGGGCCAGGGCCAGTCAGAATTTTTACTACCGGTTCTCTGAACTACCCAAAATTTCTGCTACTGGTTCTCCAGAACTGGTCAGAACTTGCTGAAACCCACCTCTGGTTTGAGGGGACTGGAGACTGATGACACATTTGACCCCTCCGTCAGCCTCAGCCTGGTTATCTCCTATTCTGTTCTCCCTCAGTAGAGTGTTGAAAACATTCCTATTTTCACTGCCTTCTAGATTTCACATTCACAATCAAGGAATCTAAAAGCGCCACATATTTATATAGAGAAACACAAAAGAACTTTTCTACTTTTTCTAATCCAAAAATAAGAAATAGCCAGAGCTGGTTACGTTCAGCTATTTCCTATCAGAGATCTCTCAGAAAAAAATCTACATGTATCTTTAAATAAACCACACCGGTTAACATTAGATTTGAATCTTACAAGAATTCAGAACTGTATTAAAAATAGATATTGTTGGAAGAAATGTTTATCGGGGTTCATCTCCAGGTGGGGAGAATGACACTGGAAACAAAGAGGCTGGATGGAAAGGTGGTTTATTGGTGAACAGGCCCACATGGGTTTGAAGTCCTGAGTAGCTGACCACAGGCAGTGGAGAATGACTGTTATTTATACCCTCTCCTGGATCTTTGAACTTGAGCTTCCTGTTCTTGTGGCAAGGGCATGTGTTTTATTGGCTGTCAGTCTCCAAGGGGGAATCATGTTTGTCTGAATCAAGTTTGATTGAACCTTGCTGGGTGATGTAATGAAGGGGCTTGGTTGTGCCATATAGCAAGCTCTGCTGATAGTTAATCCTATTATGTCCTGGAGGGTGAAGGTCTTTTGTTTTGTAGATTAGGCTGGCCCAGTCTTTTGTCTTGTAGATAAGCTGGCCCCAAAATATCTGCTGGGGGCAGGGAGCTGGGGCTGAGTTTCTGTTTCCTTTAAGATTTTTATTTCTCCTTTAGGGGAAATATTTTGCCTTTTTAATATTTCCTAGAATATTTCATTCTTCTAGGAGAGGGGTGGGTGCTAACTTTCTATGGTGTGTTGTGTGATACTGCAATGAATGCTCCCTTCCAATTCTCTAGTATCAATCTCTGGTACTGGTTTACCATTCAAACTCTGGTAAATAAGTCACCTTTGTGATTGGCATTTTACCCATTACTTTTGTGATGTGTGTGTGTGTGTGTGTATGTGTTTTGCTTCTTGTTGAGAAAAGAGACCAGAGTGGTGTCATTACCATGAAAAGCATAAATTGGCAGCTATTACTTTGGAGCTTTTTAAAGCTGATTTAATGTGAAAACTGCCTCAATTTGGTGGCTTCCGTTTAGATAATAAGAAAGCATGGGAGAGTTCTCCAGGATGATTAAAATGGTAATTTTCCCTTCTCCTCATTTTCTGATGCCCGAAAAAAGGATTAAAGAATCTCGTGTTGGCAGGCCCAATGCCAATAAATTCTAGCTGTCATCGTATTTATGGAATGGTCCCTAATTGCTTGTCCTAATCTCTGAAACATTGTTGTCTATTGTGTTATTGCTTTTAGGAGATGCTTTTTTTTTAAAAAAAGTTAGAGGATGTGGCTAGTTCACGGTGCTCTTGTCTACAAATTTGGGCAGATACGTGGAGGATAGAGAAGTATAGCTTATTCGTTGAACTGTGAAATGTTTGAGATCAGCTCATGGGTAAAAAGAGGGCCGATTAATGTGATTCCAGATTCATTTTTTTGTGGGGGGGGGATTGTTTGTGAAATGAAGAGGGGTATGAAGCAGTAGTAGATGTAATTAAATCTTTTGGGGCCTATGGAGAAAGAGATCAATATTACATCCAGCTTAGGAAGTTACTTCTTTATCCTTCCTAAATTAAAGTGACCAGATTTCAGCGATGGCAAAGCAGGACACCATTGACGGGTGGGGGGGGGGGCTGCGCATGCATGCTGAGTCTTGCCATCTGCCTGAAGGAGGAGGAGCGGCTGCTGCTTCTCCGCTGTTCCAGGCAGGCTCGGCTCTCCTCTCGGCTCTTCCAGGCAGACTCAGCTCTCCTCTCGGCTCTTCTCTTCCTCTCGGGTGAAGTCAAGCGGCGTCTCTCCTCCCTCTCGCGCCCCCTTCTCTGCCACTCCCCCTTCTCCGCCTCCTCCTCTTGCATTGCCGTCTCCCATTTTCAGAATGGGAGTGAAACAAAACAAAAAAAATTGGGACTTTTTGGAATTGCTGCGGGACGCGGGGCAAATTATTAAAAAGCGGGACTGTCCTGCCAAAAGCGGGACATCTGGTCACTATATCCTAAATGGGACTCAGAAAAGAGAGCACGGCACTCTTTGCTCAGGCCGAGCTACCGGTAACAATTCACAGGCTAAAAGTTTGAGGTGTTAAAAGATAGCCTACAATGAATTTTATTGCTTCATTTTCCCCACAGAGAAGAGTTGTGAAGCTCTTCACAGTCACCTGTCACTCTGACCTTGCAGGAGCACACCAGAGCAAATTCTGATAGTAAAGCCCTTCATTTGAACAGCTACCTTGCCTTGCAGGTGTTGGATCATTTACTTTTTCCTTACAAAATGCTTTGCCAAGGACTCTGATGTTGTAACTCTGAGGTGTTAAAATGCAGCGTTCAGGGCCCTCCTGTGCGTTTTGCTACCTGTGCAACTTGCTGTGCAAATTTGCTGAATTCAACCACAACAACAACCACAGATGCTACCCAACACAATTGGTCAGAATTTGGAAAGAAAGCATGCTACAAATTCTAGATGTTCCTTGCGAGCAAAATATAAAATGTTCCTTAAATGCTAAAGTTTTATGAAAAAGGTCCCTTCCAAGGGCAATGAATAGTATAAGTAGGTTTTCTGATGTTGCCTTGCATTTTTTTTTGAACTAACAAAGTTCTTTTAAGCTCTCCTCCAATTTGCAAAATATGAGTCTTTTATGTGCTCCTGGTTGGTGAGAATATAAACCTTCACTCAGTTGAGAATCTTCTTATTAGGCTTTGGCTTTAAATCATCTCCTAAAACTCGGTGCGACTTGCAGCTACATCAAGACAAGACTTCCTTCCTTCCTTCCTTCCTTCCTTCCTTCCTTCCTTCCTTCCTTCCTTCCTCCCTCCCTCCCTCCCTCCCTTTTTCCTTCCTTCCTTCCTTCCTTCCATACATCCTCCCTCCCTCCCTCCCTCCCCTTTTCCTTCCTTCCTTCCTCCTTCCGTTTTCATCCCTCTTACTTTTCCTCCTCCCTCCCTCCTCCCTTTTCCTTCCTTCCTTCCTTCCTTCCATACATCCTCCCTCCCTCCCTCCCTCCTTTTCCTTCCTTCCTTCCTCCTTCCGTTTTTCATCCCTCTTTACTTTTCCTCCCTCCCTCCCTCCCTCCCTCCCTTTTTCCTTCCTCCCTCCCTTCTTTTCCTCTCTCCTTTTTTTCTCTCCCTCCTCCCTCCCTTCCCCACCCTCCCCAGATGGCTTCCCATCCCAAATGAATCTTCTTTGAGTTCTAAATTATTTCCCTGAGATGCGGTGAACTCCTATCTCCCCCATCTCCCATTGGTCATGTTTCTTAGCTTGCTTCTCAGCTTTGCCACCTGACTTGATGTTGCATTGGCCACAGGCTCATTTTTCAGCTTCCACCTTTTACTTTCCTTTATGGTCACTGACCGTTTCTTTGATTTTGACTTCTGGCTCACAGCTGTAACGTTTTAGCGAACGTCTTCTATGGGGTGAATCCTTGCCAACTACATCGCTCAAATTCCGCCTTTGCTGTGGCCTTCACTTTAGTTTTTCAGCATCCATTCAGCTTTACACATGCTTACAGTTTCAATTCAATCTTTGCCCTTTTAAGCTTTTAGGTTTCTCCCCCCACCCCGCTTTGGAAGAAAACAGATTGTTCAAGATGATGAATTCTGTGCCAACATGTTGCACATATTCGGGATTGAAGATATACATAGCCTGGTTGAAGTAAGGCTGATTTATATCTTGTTTCACTCGCTCCTGAACCTTTGAATGTTTGTTTGGGCAGTCAAGACCGATAGCCACCATGCCCTTGTGGATCACATCCTTCCATATCTTGTGCTTAAGCTCTACCTCTGTAGAGATAATAGAAGGAAGATCAGATTCAGCCAGTTTTGATGCAATGAACTGTGATTCACCAACAGCTGATGTGATAATAAATTGCTCCTGTTTAGGAGGTCACATACCTCTTTGCTGTTGTTTTTTTTGCTGCAGCAGGCTAAAGCGGTTGCTGTTTTGGCAGCTGATAAGCCAACTTGGCATTTCGTTTTAAAAACGTGATTTTTAAGATCACTCAAACAAAGGCAAACAAAGGTGTCAGCCAGGCCACATTAATGATCGCTCAAAGATTTATCAAAGCAGTCCATTTTCAGCATTCCATTTCTCAGTCAAAACCCAGGTTATCATGGAAACGGAGCGTTTCTGATGGAAGCTGATTAACTAGACATCTTACTCTCTCTTTCTATTTCATAGCAATTCAAAACAGACCCCAATCTGGCTGGAAGCTGACCTTGGAGAAGTCTTCCCATGGAACTATTTTATAGTACTGAAAAGTATCTGCTACTTGCCATCCATTTGGTCAGTCCTGTGCGCCAAAATTGAATCCAGAGGTAAAAGAACTCCAAAACCCTTGATGCAAATGCTAAGAAACAAATCATGTTCACAAAACATTTTTTTTTAAAAAGGACTTTGCATCAGAACTGGGTTTTAGCAGGTTCTGACCAGTTCTGGAGAACTGGTAGCGGAAATTTTGAGTAGTTTGGAGAACTGGTAGTAAAAGTTCTGACTGGCCCCGCCCCCATTTATTCTCTGCCTCTCAAGTCCTGGCTTGACCCCTAAAATGGGGATTTTGCAGTAACCTTCCCCTGGAGTGGGGTGGGAATGGAGATTTTACAGTATCTTTCCCCTGCCACGCCCACCAAGCCATGCCCACCAAGCCACACCATGCCCAGCAAGCCATGCCCACAGAACCAGTAATAAAAAAAATTGAATGAAAAAAATCATTAAGTGTTAAATTTATACCCTATGAATATCTTTAAGAGTTGTAAGTGTTGTACCTTGATAAAGTATCTTTTCTTTTATGTACACTGAGAGCATATGCACCAAGACAAATTCCTTGTGTGTTCAATCACACTTGGCCAATAAAAAATTCTATTCTATTCCATTCCATTCTATTCCATTCCATTCTAAAAAAAATTGAAACCCACCACTGCTTTGCATCCTACTGAAAGCTGGTGCAAAGAACTACTGCTATTGTCAAGCACAGATAACCAGCGGCATTCATTGAGTTCAAAGCACATAAGAGTTTATTATTGCGACCTCTAATTCAAGAATTTAGTCAATTAATAATCAAAGCTACCATTGACACTAGGTAAGTGTCAACAGAATCATAGAGGCTGGACTTAGGTCTTTTGTGACAATGCAATGACTCTAAACCAATGACATGTTTAACCCTACCTTGCAACTCAGCTTCTTCTCTTCCTGCAGTTATATTTTTAAAAGCAAGCTAACATCAGGGGTATTTGCTTCTAAAAAAAAAATTACCAAGGAAGGTTCAATTCTTTCAGTTATAAAAGTAAATAAGATCCATGATTGCACAGTGGTTAGAGTGTAGTACTGCAGGCTATTTTGGCTGATCATCGGCTACCAGCAGTTTGGCAGTTCAAATCTCACCAGGCTCAAGGTTGACTCAGTCTTCTATCCTTCTGAGGTCGGTAAAATGAGGACCCAGATTGTTGGGGGCAATAGGCTGACCCTGTAAACTGCTTAGAGAGGGCTGTAAAGCACTACGAAGTGGTATATAAGTCTAAGTGCTATTGCTAAGTGCTAAAATAGAGGTCTATGTTTTCCTAGTTGCAATGTATGGCTGTGAAAGTTGGACCATAAGAAAGGCTGGGTGCTAAAGAATTGAGGCCTTTGAACTCTGGTGCTGAGGAAGACTCCTGCAAGTCCCTTGGACCGCAAGGTGATCCAACTGGTCAGTCCTAGAGGAGATCAACCCTGACTGTTGTTTACAAGGCCAGATCCTGAAGATGAAAATCAAATACTTTGGCCACCTAATGAGAAGGAAGGACTCCCTGAAGAGCCGAATGCTGGGAACAATTGAGTGCAAAAGAAGAAAGGGACGACAGAGAACGAGGTGGCTGGATGGAGTCACTGAAGCAATAGGCATGAGTTTAAATGGACTCCAGAAGATGGTAGAGGACAGGTAGGCCTGGAAGAACGTTGTCCATGGGGTCGTGATGGATCGGACATGACTTCACAACTAACCACAACAACAACAACAACAAAACAGAGGTCTGTGTCAATTTGGAGAAGACACCTTAATGATATTAAGTTTTGGGAAACACCATCTGAAAATATCTCTTCCCCGTTTCCCTTCCCTTCAATTCCATGACAGTTCTCATTTATCTATGTCATATTTCTTAGTGAAATGCTGCAACAGAGAGAACAAATGTTTGGTATAAAGGGCACCGCCAAATTCAACATGCAGCCTTCTTGTTTTATTTGGGAAAGCTGGTCAGAGGAAGTTAATTGCTCTGTTTGTGCTGTTACAAACAAAACACAAAGGATAGCATGACCTTTATGACACACAGTTGATAGATAAGTTGATCCAAGCTTGTGTTAGCTAGATGTGAAAATGACAGTTTATTGATTAAAACCTAGTTGAGAAAATGCAGTTTGCAGGACGCTTGAGAATTTACATGGGCTTTGAACTGCAATAACCTGAAATGAACACAAAATGACCGTAACATCTTTGGGAAATAAATAGGCTTTCTTTCCAATTTTGCTGTTGATATTGTCATTACTCTAATATTTTTAGAACATCCTGCAGCCTAATTTTACTGAGGCAATAAGCATAAGAACTGAACCATACTACTGACTGTAAATCAATCGAAATAGAAAACAGTATTCCAAACCAAAACAGCAGAGTTTTCTTTTTTTAAAAATAGAAGATGTTCAAAACAAAACCCCGTTTTTAAAACTCTTTGCGCAAATACCCATTTTAATTAACACTCTGCTTTGCAGGATTTTTTTAAAAAAAATATTCTGCCAATGAAAGACGTCTTCCTATCTTATTCTCAGCATGTTTGAAAGCTTCTTTTGGATTTTCTTGGGGTTTTTAATCTTGCTTTCTCATTGGATGCTGTGTTTTCTATCACACACCTTTCTTTTGTTCTGAAGCATCTCTGGATACCCAGATTCCCCAGTCTGCTAAGCTCAATTGGAGGAGGCCTATGTTAAAGTTTTACAATGGAATTTAACAAAAGTAAGAGAAACCTGGGAGTGTTCTGTCCCCCTCCCCACCTCACAGAGAAGACGCAGAGAAGCGTGTCCCACAGTCCTTTATATTTACAACAGACCTTATTTTCTGTAGTGGATGACAGACTTGGCAGCGACAGTGCAAAGGCCTTCCAAGTTCCGAGTTCCGTATCTCTTATGGAGACAGAAGCCCACGTGTCCAAGATCCGTTGCCAAGAGCTCACAGAAAAATCCTTTGCACAGTCCAGGACTTTTAACTCCCAAACGACCGATCTGCAGTTCACACTTGGTAGCTTTTTGTCCGTCACAAGGGCCAGATGGCATTCCCACCCGCTTTTATCCCTTGTGGAGTGTGGCTCAGTGACTCAGCAATCTCTGGGCCTGCCACACCTCTTCCTTTGCTGCACACACTTATCTTTTCATTGCTGCCTTGGGTCAATCCAAGACTGATCTTCAGCAGCTGGAACCTGAGGTGTTGCCAGGGAGGAGGAGGGTCTGGGAGAGGAAGGCCTTGTCAGCTCCTCCTCCTGGCCTGCAGCTGGAACCTGGGGTGGTGCCAGAGAGGAGGGTCCTGGAGAGGGAGGCCTTGTCACCTCCTCCCCATCACTCTCAGAGTCATCCTCCTTCATGAGGACAGGCTCGGGGGCCGGAGTCACAACAGGGAGACTGCAAAGGACTGGAAAGAGGGTTAAACAAAGCAAGGTAGACATTTTCCAGACAACCTGTGGCTACCTTATAAGGATACCACAGGTTATCCATGAGCATTTTGTCTAAAATTCTCTCCTCTTTTACAATAAAAATAGAAGACCATCTCCCTTTCATTAACTTGAATGAGAATGGAGAAAAAAATGCAGGAAAAATTTTCTGGATGCTGATCATTTTAACCAAGTTCATAGCTAAGAGTTCTAACTACATTTGTATAATGTAAGTAGTTTAAAGATGGAGGATCACCATAGAAAACACACACATACACACAAGCTCATATTAAATACCACTGAACCAGTAGTGAGTTTCACTTTAGTTTGCTATTGGTTCACTTGTCATGCATGCGCACTCACATTGCTTCTGAGTATGCGCAGAAGCTTCTACGCATGTGCAGAAGCGTCCGGGTGGGTGGGCAGAACCTCCTACTGCTGCCACTACTGGTTCGCCTGAATCAGGGTGAACCAGTAGCAACCCACCACTGCACTGAACTTAGCAAAAAGGAATATTGAAATTAATTACAGAATTAAACATTCAAGATGAACCTTTAGAGGAGATGAAACAGGCAAAGGGGTTCCTTTTAAAAAAATTGTTAATGTTGTATTGTAGAAATTTAACACCTACCCCTCTCCTAGAAGAGTGAATTTAGGAAATATTAAAAAAGGCAGAATATTACCTTTTCCTAGAGGAGAAACACTCTCTTGGAAAGCAGCCCCCATCTTTGTTGATAGCCCCAGCAGGACTGGGCCAGTCTATCTACAAGTCAAAAGACCTTCAGCTTGAGGATGATGGGATAAGCCCTCACTCAAGATTTTCCAATATTCCACGGTAATTTCGTACTGCAAATTAGGGCATACAAAACCTTTGCTAGACCAATTCTCGAATATAGCTCATCTGTCTGGAACCCGCGCTGTATATCGGACATTATTACAATTGAGAGAGTCCAGAGATATTTCACGAGAAGAGTCCTCCACTCCTCTGCTCACAAGAGAATACCTTATGCCACCAGTCTTGAAATTTTGGGCTGAGACAACATAGAACTACGCCGCTTTCGGTCTGCTATCATTAACTTGGTTACTCCATTCAACCTCATCTCTGAAACTGTCAGTTTTGCAAATTACAAATGTAAGGGTAAAGGTTCCCCTCGCACATATGTGTTAGTCATTCCCAACTCTAGGGGGCGGTGCTCATTTCTGTTTCAAAGCCGAAGAGCCAGCACTGTCCGAAGACATCTCCATGGTCATGTGGCCACCATGACCCAATGCCAAAGGCGCACAGAACGCTGTTCCCTTCCCACCAAAGGTGGTCCCTATTTTTCTACTTGCATTTTTTATGTGCTTTCAAACAGTGATGGGATTCAGCCAGTTCGCACCTATTCGGGAGAACCGGCTGTTAATTTTCTAAGCAGTTCGGAGAACCGGCTGTTGGAAGAAACCTTATTTTGTTTTTTTCCCACTTTACAGGGCTAATCCTGTAAGGAAGGCAGGAAGGAAACATGCTGGTGTTTCTAGCCTCATCTTTATTGCCCTGCTTACAGAAACTGCCTCTTGATTAACCCTTATCACATTGTACCAGCTAAGGCAAAGCACCCATTGACGTGAGTGACGTTGAGTTGGCCACGCCCGTCCACTCACATGACCACTGAGCCACGCCTACCCAGCCGGTCATTAGGGCAGAGAACCGGTTGTTAAATTATTTGAATCTCATCACTGCTTTCAAACTGCTAGGTTGGTAGAAACTGGGACAAGTAATGGGAGCTCACCCCATTACGCGGTGCTAGGGATTCGAACCGCTGAACCACCGACCTTTCGATCGACGAACTCAGCGTCTTAGCCACAGAGCCACCGTGTCCCTTTCAGTCAACCATAACGAGAGCAGAAGAAAAATCAGCATATCTATGAAGAATATATGGATTCGTCTGCTTTCGATGAATCTGTGCTGTATACTGATCTTGAAACAAGACAAGTCCCTTGTTTCTGTTGTCAACAAGCACTGTGTGTGTCATTATACCAGCTGTATCCTTGGTGTATTTTAATGTCTCATGAAGGGATGGGGTCCCCCACCCACCCACCCACCCACCCATCGTTCTTGTTTTCATCCATTTACTGTATCATTGTCAAACGTGCTGGGGAAAAAAGTACATATGTATGAGGACGAGTACCTATGAGAGCAAGCAAAAATAGGCATATATAAATTACATCATGCTGAAGAGTTTTGGGGCGTTTTAAGAATATATTAGTTTAAAAATATGCTTCCCCCCATCCCCCTCTACTGGAAACTATAGGCATGATGCGTACCACACACTACATCAGTACGGTATATAAACGTAATTTATGGTTTAGTGTATTGTGTGAATCCAGGCAAGTATAACTTATTCAGTAAACAATGTTTAAATCATGATTTAATGTTTTGGGTGAAGACAGTCAATCTTTGTGGCATCATTGAAGAAGGTGCAGGATGCAGGAATTGCATAATGCCTATATTATGCAGATCTCTGAGTTATGGAACACAATATCTTAGGAACTGCATACGCTTTTCTTTGGCTCGCTAGCTAGAAAATGTTTAGATATGCATCTTTTTTTCAAGCTCTTTAAGGTTATTTTTTTTTTATGGTTTTAAAATATTTTTCTTTGGGTTTTTAATCTTTGTGCACTGCTTTTATTTTTTTGTTAAAGCCAAATGGTAAGGGATACAATAAATACAAGAGAATCTGGGGGGTGGGAGGAGTATTAGTGGATAAGATATTCAGTTAGGACTGTGGACATCCAGATTCAATTCCAGCCCAGTTATGGAAACTCACTGGGTGATTGCTGTATAATATTTCTTTATATATAATATAATAAGTTTTTATTTTATTTTATAACATACAAAAATTCCAATTTCAATTGAACCGTCTGTTGTCTGGGTACAAATGATTTTTAAAAATAATAATCAAGTATTTACAATAGTATTCATTACCTTAGTATCAATTGTAATAATATTAACAATATTATTAATAATAATAATTATATAAAGGTAAAGGTAAAGGTTCCCCTCGCACATACGTGCTAGTTGTTCCCGACTCTAGGGGGCAATGCTCATCTCCATTTCAAAGCTGAAAGGCCAGCACTGTCCAAAGACGTCTCCGTGGTTATATGGCTGGCATGACTCATCGCCAAAGGTGGTCCCTATTTTTCTACTTGCATTTTTTACGTGCTTTCGAACTGCTAGGTTGGCAGAAGCTGGGACAAGTAATGGGAGCTCACCCCATTACACGGCAGTAGGCATTCAAACCGCTGAACTGCCAACCTTTCGATCGACAAGCTCAGCATCTTACCCACTAAGCCATCGCGTCCCTATTAACAATTATATACGTTTAATCAATTTAACATACCTTCCTTATTTCACTGGTCCTTTCATATATTTCCCTTTTTCTAGCTCCTCTTTTTGTCAGCTAACCATTGATAAAATAAGTCCCGAGTCAAAAAAATATTCAACACCTTTCTTTTCTTTAATTATAAGTGTTAGCCTATCCATTTCTGCACATTCTAGTATTTTTTTTTTAAATCACCTTTTCATCCGTCGGGATCTCTTCACTTTTCCATTGTTGTGCAAATACTATTCTAGCTGCAGTCAGTACATGTAAATATTTCAATGGTTCCTACATAATGGGATGCTTTCTCTTTCCCTATTATAACCAGTGCTACCACAGGATTGCGGAAAGTTTAGAAATCCATTAAGATTTTAAGGAAATGTAGGGAAATGTAGCGTGAAATGTAGGGAAAGATTCAAGAAACGTCTGGTTTCTATTTTTCTTGATTACCTCCAGTAGTGAGTTCCACTTACCTTCGCTACTGGTTTGGAACTGTGAGTGTGCGTGTGTGTGCGCGGCACTTCTGCACATGCGCAGAGTATCCATGAAGACATCTGGGGCAGGTGGGTGAGCCTCCTGCCGTTGCCGCTACCGGTTGTCCCGAACCGGGGTGAACCGGTAGAAACCCACCACTGATTACCTCCAATGTTACATTTTTTTTTATTTATTTGATTTTTATACCACCCTTCTCCCGAAGGACTCAAGGCGGTGTACAGGCAAAAATAAAACAGATAATACAATATACAATTTAAAATGCAGATTAAAAAACTTATTTTAAAAATTAGCCAGATAGCTTAAAATATACTAGACTAAAAACCCCATTTAAAATTAATTAATAAAAATTTAAAATTAATAAAATTCAGTTCAAGCCAGCCCCACGCGAATGAAAAGATGTGTCTTCAGTTCGCGACGGAATGTCCAAAGGTCAGGTATTTGGCGTAAACCCGGGGGAAGCTCGTTCCAGAGTGTGGGAGCCCCCACAGAGAAGGCCCTTCCCCTGGGGGCCGCCAGCCGACATTGTTTGGCGGACGGCACCCTGAGAAGTCCCTCTCTGTGAGAGCGTACGGGTCGGTGGGAGGCATGTGGTAACAGCAGGCGGTCCCATAAGTACCCAGGCCCTAAGCCACATATAGAAATATAATGACTCATTATTGTCAAGATCGATCCGTTATGACTTAATAGTAAAATTACAGCGAGGAATTGTGCTTCGTTATGAACATTGAAAGACTTGCAAAATATAAGCCGCTGCTAATCAAATGGAATTCACGGATGCTTTTATATATCGAAAAGGCCAGCAATGTTCATGCTACAAAATTAAAACATCGTTGTTGTTTGTTTGTTTTTTTCAACTGAATTACAGTGATCTTTGATCAATTTAGTGAGCAAAGGACAGAAGTTATGGTTTGCTATTGAAGAGATGCTGAAAATATTGCTTCCATCCATCACTCCATGCTCTTTCTGTCAATGACCATAGCTGCTGGTGGGTGCACATGCTCCTTTTTGGGGCTAGCCTATAGATGTTTATATTGATAAATGTTGACACCTTGTCCGCCATGAAAAAATGCACTTAAAGGCAGGTCTTACATTTATCCGTATAGTGTATATCTTGGAGAAAACAATGCAACCCGGCTAAAGACGTCAAAGGAATTTGTATTTCCTCGATTCCCATGTAGACTGAATCTTATCTGTACCCCTTGAGTAAATGTGCAGAAAAAAGGCTTTTGATGTCCACTATTGTGGGACACAGTGGCTCAGGGGCTAGGACGTTGAGCTTGTCGATCGAAAGGTCAGCAGCTCAGCGGTTCGAATCCCTAGTGCTGCCGTGTAACAGGGTGAGCTCCTGTTACTTGTCCCAGCTTCTGCCAACCTAGCAGTTTCGAAAGCACGTAAAAATGCAAGTAGAAAAAATAGGGACCACCTTTGGTGGGAAGGTAACAGCGTTCCGTGCGCCTTTGTTGTTGAGTCATGCCGGCCACATGACCACGGAGACGTCTTCGGACAGCGCTGGCTCTTCGGCTTTGAAACGGAGATGAGCACCGCCCCCTAGAGTTGGCAATGACTAGCACATATGTGCGAGGGAAACCTTTACCTTTAATGTTAGCATTTCTTGAATATAATCTCAGCTCATGGATGTTATCAAGAGATATTTAAAATGGGTCTTTCTTTATGGGTCCGGTCAGCTACAAAACACACAGTTTCAAAGGAGAAACATGGCATCACAAAACCACACGTGAAGGAGACGTCCAAGGAATATAAAAATGGTATTTGGGTGGCAGTGACTGATAGCATCAGATTTACAAAGTGGGCAACCTTAGAGTAACCTTCTCAGCTTCGGATAGCGCTTAAGAGTAAACATTTCTCCACATTCTGCTGGAAATATTCCCTGCAGATTGCACCATTTTTCTCCGCAGAATGTTCTTCGAAGTTTTTGAGAATGAAGGAAATGATTTCTAAAGTTAAAAGTCTCTTTTCTGATGAGTGACGTGAAATGATCACAATTATAGTGAGGAGGGCCATTGATGGCTTATGAACAACGATCCAGTATCGTGTGAGCATTTTGCTCCATTTCTTCTCAGACTTAACCAACAAATCATTTCATTGGCATTCTGAATGTTTCTTTAGGATAACACTCTGCATTTTGGCTGTTGAAAGTGGAGGATTTTCTGCTGAAGATCTTGGTGAAGGTTATTGAATCTCATGGAAAATGATTCTCCACAGGAGAATTCTGCACCAGGGATGAAATACTAATGGTTCGGACCGGTTCAAGCAAACCGGCAGCAAAAAATGCCACTGGTTCAGCTGAACTGGTATTTCCTAAAATCAGCTGGGCGATGATAAGCTGTGACACACGGTTTATATTTAGCTAGAATTGTCAGATTTCCTGCGTTCTAGCTAATCTACATCGCGTGGCATAGCGGAGTCCCCCCCCCTTGCTGTTCTACTTACCTTTGCAGACTTGGAAGGCTTCAAAATGTTCCTTTTTTAGTGCTGCACAGGCACGCCTCAGGTGTGCACTCGGTAGCAGACTCACAGAACTGGTAGCAGACTTCAGAGAATTTCACCGCTGTTCTGCCCCCATTTGAAAGCTGACCAGACTAGAACTCCATGATGTTGAGAGTTGACATGATGTATTTCTATCTCAGTTTAAAACTGGAATCAAGATGGGATAGTTCTGGATATGCCCAGGGCTTTAAAAGAATGAAATTGTAGGCAGTAGGTGATCCCTGCTTTGGGGAACTATAAGTTAAAGGTAAAGGTTTCCCTCGCACATATGTGCTAGTCGTTGCCGACTCTAGGGGGCAGTGCTCATCTCTGTTTGAAAGCCGAAGAGCCAGCGCTGTCCAAAGACATCTCCGTGGTCATGTGGCTGGCATGACACAACACCAAAGGCGCACGGAACGCTGTTACCTTCCCACCAAAGGTGGTCCCTATTTTTTCTACTTGCATTTTTACATGCTTTCGAAACTGCTAGGTTGGCAGAAGCTGGGACAAGTCACCCCGTTACACGGCAGCACTAGGGATTCGAACCGCTGAGCTGCCGACCTTTCGATCGACAAGCTCAACGTCCTAGCCCCTGAGCCACCATGTCTCTTTTGAGTTGGGGAACTATAGCAATAGCAATTAGACTTATATACTGCTTTACAGTGCTTTACAGCCTTCTCTAAGTGGTTTACAGAGTCAGCCTATTGCCCCCAACAATCTGGGTCCTCATTTTACCCACCTCGGAAGGATGGAAGGCTGAGTCAACCTTCAGCTAGGATGGCTGGCTGGCTGGCTGGGGAAGGGAGGGGAGGGGAAGGGATGGGGGAAGGAAGGAAGGAAAATAGCCGTAGCATTTAGAATTATATACTGCTTAACAGTGCTTTACAGCCCTCTCTAAGTGGTTTACAGAGTTAGCGTATTGCCCCCAACAATCTGGGTCCTCATTTTACCCATCTCGGAAGGATGGAAGGCTGAGTCAACCTTGAGCCTGGTGAGATTCGAACTGCCAAATTGCAGGCAGCCGGCAGACAGCAGAAGTAGCCTGCAGTACTGCACTCTAACCACTGCACCACCACAGCTCTAACTTAAAAGCTTTAAGCTTTTAAAGCTTAAAAGGCTTTAACCTCCTTTTTGCCTCTTAATTCCAGAATTACATTATTTTGTCACCCTCTTCCTCCCCATACACCATAATACACAAGGTATCAATTTCAAGGCAATTGTTTGCAAAAAAAACCCCACAAAAACCCACAACCCTCTAACAATCACCAAGCAGTTGATCTCCAAGAGAAAGGGAAGACAGAGAGGATTCATTGAATGGCTGCTCACTTTGCCTAAGCTGCTGGCAACAGACAAGAGCTAAAAGAATCCACAAAGTAGCAACTCAGGCAGAATCAATTCTAGCTGTATCCCACCCTTCTTGTAATGACCACAACAAACAGCTACGGTTGCAGTTATTTAGAAAAATGCCTGGATGGTAACCTGCTATTCTCCTTAGATTCAGACTCACTGTAGTGTTTAAGTAAAAGAGAGGGGAAAAAAGAGAGTGAGAGAGAAAGAACACCTTTGCTGTAGGCTGTTATTTCCCCCAGAACAGCTGCTCAGGTATTTTTGTAAACAATGCATACAACATGTGCCGAAAAGACATTTTCTTGGAAGTTGAGGGGAGGGGGCTCCTTAGCAATTTATTTTCTTTCCCTTTGATGCAAAGTGCAAATTTTCCCTCTCTTCCCAGAGCTGGAAGAAGCTCAGGGCAGTGAATGAACAGGTTCTTTGCAGCTTCCTCTTGGTCAGTTAGAAGAAGCATTGCTTTATAATATACTCTGTGGTGCTCTCTGATCTTGGTTGTTTTCTTGCAGACATTCCATTACCTAAATAGGTAACATCATCAGTGCTAATAGGGGGTAGATATCAGTGGTGGGATTCATCCAGATCGGACTTATTCGGGAGAACCGGTTGTTAACTTTCTAAGAAGTTCGGAGAACCGGTTGTTGGAAGAAATCTTATTTTGTTTCTTTTTCCACTTTACAGGGCTAATCCTGTAAGGAAGGAAACATTCTGGTGGTGTTTCTAGCCTAATCTTTATTGCCCTGCTTACAGAAATTGCCTCTTGGTTAACCCTTATTACATTGTAACAGCTAAGTTGAAGCACCCATCGATGTGAGTGACGTTGAGTTGGCCACGCCCACACGGTCACATGACCACCGAGCCACGCCTACCCAGCTGGTCATTTGGGCACAGAACTGGTTGTTAAATTATTTAAATCCCACCACCGGTAGGTAAGCTCTCTGTTTGTAGACAAGAGTCTTGCCCTATTACTGTTCTTGACGGTTCCTGGATTAGGCTGTTGTTTACTGAGTGATAAGTTTGTCTGAGTTGGCAGTTCCTTGTTTAGTCTTTGTTATTAGTGTTTTGAGGCTGGCAAAAGTAAAGGCTATCATAGGCCAGCAGGATAACAGGATACAGAGATGGAAGGGACCTTGGAGGTCTTCTAGTCCAACCCCCCTGCTCAACCATCCGTGATAGTGAATCTACGGCACATGTGCCCAAGGTGGCATGCAGAGCCGTCTTTCCGGGCACATGAGCTGTCGCCCAACTCACCTGCAGCTGTGCATGCGTGCCTGCCCCAGCTGGTGCTTAGGCCTCCAGTGCTCATATGCACAATCCAGCTGGTCTTCCGAACTCTCCTCTGCATGCGCGTGCATTTGCGCATACATGCAAGACCACTTGCGCGCAGCACACACTTGCATAGACAGCATTCATGTGCATGCATTGCGTGTGCAAAAACCGCATGCATGCACAGAAGGTGCAATTGTATGTGCAGAGCTCGGGGGAGCTATGCGAAACCTGCATGCATGCACAGATG
Organism: Ahaetulla prasina; assembly: GCF_028640845.1. Taxonomy (NCBI): domain Eukaryota; kingdom Metazoa; phylum Chordata; class Lepidosauria; order Squamata; family Colubridae; genus Ahaetulla; species Ahaetulla prasina. The sequence continues at coordinate 12,277,718 of NC_080549.1, read as the reverse complement.
TGCGGTTGTGCACACTGCGCACGGGGAGGAGTCGCTTGTTAGCACAGATAGCACGTGCGCGCGCCAAGTGCACAAAACACGTATCTGTTCGGTGAGTAAAAGGTTCACCACCACTGCCCTATATCATTTCAAACGGGTGTGTCGTGTCCCACTCCTCCTCTGACGGCCGGGTCTGGGAAGTCTGTATCAAGCGTGGCCACGAAGCCTCTGCAGCTTTGCCAAATTCCTGTCAGAGTTCTCAGGGCAGGCAGGAATCCAAGGTGTGATTTCAGCAACCAGATGAGACTTTGCTTGACTCAAGGAATGCCAGAAAGCAGATCCTTTATATAGGCCATGGGGTGTGGCTCCATGACTCAGCACTTATCCAGGCCTGCCCCTCCCTTCCTTTTGCTGACGTCGCCTCTCCATTCTCCGGAAGCGGGGATCCGTCCACTGTGTCTTTCCGTCCTCCTGCTCTGCTGCTGGCACTTCTAGCACATGGCTGGCTTCGTGCTCACACGCTGTAGGAGGGAGGTTTGTTTGCTCATTCTGTCCGGGCATGGTGCCAGGGCTGGGGGCTGGAGGCATGCCAGGCCATTCTTCTTCACTCACTGGCTCAGATAACAGGAGATGGGAGGGGCCCGGCTGAGGAGAGGAGGGCGGGCGAGGCACAATAGGGTGGCTACCCAGTCTCTTCTTAAAAGCCTCCAGTGATGAAGCACCCACAACTTCTGGAGGCAAGCTGTTCCACTGGTTAATTGTTCTCACTGTTAGGAAGTGTCTCCTTAGTTCTAGCTTGCTTCTCCCCCTTAGTTAGTTTCTTGTGTTGCCTTCTGGTGCGTCCACTTGCTTTTGTGAAACTGGGGAATGGAAATGACTGCCATGGTGTGGAAGGCTCCAAAGTTCCTAAGCCTGTATGTAATGCACGAAAAATGGATGTTGGTTTGTGCCAGCAAATTGTTATGCGCAGTGGCCTGCATTTTTCTTTAAAACGGCTTAGTTCTTTAAAAATGCACCGATATCTTTAAAGAAAAGTACAAATGTAAAACACCGGTACGTGTGAAGTTTCACGTAAATTTTAAAATTACGGTAAATTACTGTGATAATGGGTTAGAGCAAACTTAATAATAACAGTGTGAAAAATGATACGGACTAGAAATAGACTGGGTCTGGAAACAGATTAATTCATCTATCCATAAAAGCTTCTGCCTTCAGCAGCAGCTAAATTAAAAGAATCTCCGAGGATATTGAAAACTGGAATAAAATCTCTATTTTGTTGGTGGGAGACCATAGAAATGGGTCTGGGACAATTTGGCCATTTCAATTACTGCACAGCAGGTTAAGCATTAATTACCTCATTTTACTTAACGTTTATGTCAGAGAGGAGGGATGAGAGATGAGCTAATTATAAATTTTTTAAATATATAATAAAATAGGAGAATCTTAAGGACCATCAAGCAATGGGTGCCTTGGAAGGGTAAGTAAAATTCAGAGATCTGCCATTTGTAAAAGAATATGTAAAATAATAGATAATTGTATTTATTTGTTAATTATTTATTTATAAAAAATATATAATCATGGCTATTGGAAAGATCCCTTCCTCCCTTCCTCCCCTCTTCTCTTCTCTTCTCTTCTCCTCTTTTCTTCTCTTCTCTTCTCTTCTCTTCTCCTCTTTTCTTCTCTTCTCTTCTCCTCTCCTCTTCTCTTCTCTTTTTTCTCTTCTCTTCTCTTCTCTTCTCTTCTCCTCTTTTCTTCTCTTCTCTTCTCTTCTCCTCTTTTCTTCTCTTCTCTTCTCTTCTCTTCTCCTCTTCTCTTCTCTTCTCTTCTCTTCTCTTTTTTCTCTTCTCTTCTCTTCTCTTCTCTTCTCTTCTCTTCTCTTCTCTTCTCTCCTCTCCTCTCTCCTCTCCTCTTTTCTTCTCTTTCTAGGTATTCTAGTTCATTATAAAAAAAAATGATTTGTCACTGAAAAACCAAGGAAAATGTCAGCATTTGATAAGGTGCTTGATCTAACTTAAGAATTTACAAAAGCATATTAAATATAATATAAAATTTAAACTAGAAATGGCAGTCGGGTTTCTCACCCTATTTAAGAAATTCTATTCAGATAAATTGGTACGAGTTGGGTAATTGGTGAGTTAATTATCCAATTAAATTTGCATAAATATATGCATGATAAATGGCTTTAGAACTCCTCATATTTTGCAAATGGTAGCATCTCTCATTCAACTAATACCTTTTCAGAAAAGGTATCCTTTTCTTCTTGGTTATGTAGGGAAACGTTTCTCTTTAGATAGACCTGGCTGTTTTTAAATTAGTTTAGCAGTTGCGAAATGCTGGCCAACAGCAGCAGTGCCTCAAGGCACCTTTATTTATTTATTTATTTATTTATTTATTTTGTCATAACAATATATGAAGGTATCATACAAAAAGATTATATAATATATAAACACATATATGAGTAAATATAAGGAGGTATAAGCATATATGTATATAGGAAGAAGAAAAAAACAATAGGACAGGAACGGTAGGCATGTTTGTGCGCTTATGCACGCCCCTTATGGTCCTCTTAGGAATGGGGTGAGGTCAATAGTAGAGAGTTTTTGGTTAAAGCTTTTAGGATGATGGGAAGAGACCACAGAGTCAGGTAAAGTATTCCAAGCACTGATGATTCTGTTACAGAAGTCATATTTTCTGCAATCTAGATTAAAGCGGTTGACATTAAGTTTAAATCTATTGGTTGCTCTAGTATTATTGCAGTTGAAGCTGAAGTAGTCTTTGACAGGAAGGACATTACAATAGATGATTCTGTGAGTTAAGCTTAGGTTTTGTCGAAGGCGACGGAGTTCCAAGTTTTCTAAGCCTAGGATTTAAAGTCTGGTGAGGTAAGGTATTTTGTTGTTTTCAGAGGAATGGAGAACTCTTCTTGTAAAATATTTCTGGGCACGTTCAATTGTATTGATGTCAGAGATGTGGTGAGCGTTCCAAACAGGCGAGCTGTATTCTAGAATTGGTCTAGCAAATGTTTTATATGCTCTGGTTAGTAGTGTGGTGTTTTTGGAAAAGAAGCTATGCAAGATTAGGTTTACAACTCTTAGAGCTTTTTTTGCTATGTAGTTGCAGTGGGCTTTGGCACTTAGATCATTTGACATGAAAACTCCAAGGTCTTTAACGGGATGGGAGTCGTCTGTAAGGTAATGTCCATCTAGTATGTACTTAGCGTTTGGGTTCTTTTTTCCTATATGTAAGACTGAGGATTTGCTGGTTGAGATTTGGAGTTGCCAAGTTTTAGACCAAGCGGTTAGATGGTCAAGGTCTTTTTGAATGATAGATGTATTGTCTGTGGTGTTAAATAGTTTGACATCGTCAGCAAAGAGAACACTATTACTTGAGATATGGTCACAAAGATCATTAATGTATAGTATGAAGAGTGTTGGTCCAAGGACGCTTCCTTGAGGGACGCCACTCTTGACAGGAACAGGATTTGATAGAGCATTGCTCAACACCTCAACCGGTTGGAAGTATCAATGTGATTTTTTTTTCCTTTTTGATAAAGGAAATATACACCAATTGGGAAATAGATTTACCGGCATGCTAAATATATAAATGTTAAGCCAGCAGCTTCCCTCGTGTTTATCTGTAGCCTTGTTCATTGTTGAAATTCAGAGCCAAGTGGTTTTGATCAAGATACTATAGACTTAACTCCTTGGCTCAAAGATTACTTTTTTAAAAAAAAATCCAAAATGTGTATGGATGTGGATGTGGATATAGATATATATCCATGTGCATATCTATATTATTTTTTTAAATCCAGCCTTCATTATTTTTATAAACAACTCAAGGCAGTGAACACATTAATAGTCTTACCTCCTCTGATTTTCCCTACAATAATAAGCATGTGAGGTGGGTTGGACTGAGAAAGAGGGACTGGCCCAACTTTTATACCGAAGATGATACTAGAACTCACAGTCTCCTGGTGATTGGCCCAAAGTCATCTGCCTAACTTTCATGTCTAAGGCGGGACTAAATAGATAGAATAACAGAGTTGGAAGGGACCTTGTAGATCATCTAGTCCAATCTTCAGCCCAAGCAGGAGACCTTACACCGTTTCTGAACAAATGGCAGTCCAGTCTCTTTTGAAAGCCCCCAGTGATGAAGCTCCCACAACTTCTGAAGGCAACTTCTGTTCCATTGGTTGATTTTTCTCACTGTCATAAAATTTGTCCTTATTTCTAGGTTGAATCTCTCCTTGTTCAGTTTCCATCCATTATTCCTTGTCTGGCCTTCAGGTGCCTTGGAAAATAGCTTGACCTCCTCCTCTCTGGGGCAGCCCCTCAAGTATTGGAACACTGTTATCATGTCTCCCCTGGTCCTTCTGTTCACTAGACTAGCCATGTCCAGTTCCTGTAACTGTTTTTTGTATGCTTTAACCTCCAGTCCCCTAATCAACCTAGTTGCTCTTCTCTGCACTTTTTCTAGAATCTCAACATCTGTTTTATAGTGTGGTGACCAAAACTGGATGCAGTATTTGTAATACACAAGAACAGTTTTTTCCCAAACGCCATCACTCTGCTAAACAAATAATTCTCTCAACACTGTCAAACTATTTACTAAATCTGCACTACTATTAATCTTCTCATCGTTCCCATCACCCATCTCCTTCCACTTATGACTGTATCACTGTAACTTTGTTGCTTGTATCCTTACGATTTATATTGATATTGATTGTTTCCTAATTGCTTATTTGTACCCTATGATTATCATTAAGAGTTGTACCTTATGATTCTTGACAAAGGTATCTTTTCTTTTATGTACACTGAGAGCGTATGCACCAAGACAAATTCCTTGTGTGTCCAATCACACTTGGCCAATAAAAAAATCTATTCTATTCTAGGTGTGGCCTTACTAAGGCTTTATAGAGTGGTAATAGTACCTCACTTGATCTTGCTTGTATCCTTCTGTTAAGTCTAGAATTCACCATCTCCTGATTTCTAATTTGATGCCTTAACCACTAGATCAAACTGGCCATATATACATATATGCTTTCATGCATTCAAGTGAATGTCTGTAGAAGGCTACAGTTAGCTTATAAGTCAGGATATCAAAGAAAAAATTGTCTTTTTTTGAAAGGATATGGTTATTTATGAAACTCACAGTGGGCAGCAGTGGCGTTGATAGCTTTAAGGGGAGAAATAAGATAAATCCATGCAGGAGTACAGATGTATCAGAAATGGCTACATGTATTTCAGCTCCCAGGCAGAATACTACTGAGTTTATTGGCTACCATGGCGTTATGGGGGAGAAAGCTATTTCCTTCAAAGCTTGCTTATCAAGTTCTCAAAGGTGTCTGTATACCAGCTGTGGGAAACAACAACATAAAATCGATGGCCTTTGGCAGATCCAGCAGGGTTCTTTTAAAATTATAGTATGTTCAGAATACACAACAGCTTGACTTAACATCCTCCACAAAAATCACAAAACACTGTTCAATTTTGGGCCGATGCTCTTTCTGTTATGCAGATCGGCGGCATTTGGCGTTTTTAACTTTCATTTGTTTAATCTAAATTTCATTTGCTAAAAGGGCAACACTTTTCCCACCAGTAGCTGGGCCATATGCCTGCCGTGGTTCAAATAGGGGTGGGCTGCTGAGGGTTCGCAGGGGTTTGGGAAAACCGCTAGCTAAGATTCTGTGCAGTTCGGAGAACCCCCAAATCCCACTCCTGGCTGGCCTTGCCCACTCCGCCCCTCCCAGGAGTCCCCACGTGGCCCGTTTTGGATGTAGGAAAGTGCAGGGTGCGCACGGAGGCTCAGGAGGGAGAAAAACGGGCCTACCCGAAGTTTGGGAAGAGGGCCTCCAGAGCCTGGGGAGGCTGTTTTCACCCTCCCGGAGGCTCGAGAAAAACCTCCAGAGCCTGAGGAGAGCAAAAATGTCTCCCCACCATGGTGCAGGAATCCACCTCCACCATGGCCACGCCCACCCAGCAACCGGGCAGAGGACCCGTTGCTAAAATTTTTGAAGCCCACCCCTGATCTGTTGTGTTTCTCATTGTCTGAAGAAAGTTCTTTTAGAAAAGGCAATAGCAACTGTGTATAGAAATGCTTCATTTGGTGTATATGTGTGTATCTCTGAATGGGGTTGGTCCAGTGGTGGGATTCAGCCAGTTCACACCGATTCGGGAGAACCAGTTGTTAACTTTCTAAGCAGTTCGGAGAACCGGTTGTTGGAAGTTTACAGGGCTAATCCTGTAAGGAAGACAGGAAGGAAACATTCTGGTGGTGTTTCTAGCCTAATCTTTATTGCCCTGCTTACAGAAACTGCCTCTCTGGTTAACCCTTATTACATTGTAACAGCTAAGGCAAAGCACCCAAAGACATGAGTGACAGAGTTGGCCACGCCCACATGGTCACATGACCACCGAGCCATGCCTACCCAGCTGGTCATTAAGGCAGAGAACTGGTTGTTAAATTATTTGAATCCCACCACTGGGTTGGTCCCCTTCTTGACAAGTTGAATTTCTATATTCAGAATTAGAAATACAAGCCGAGCAATTGTTTTTATTGAGTTAGCTTTATTGTTAGGTGCCATCAGGTTGAGTTCATCCATCTTGTTGCTGGTTCTTCTCTTTCCTTTTTCCTTTCCCAGAATTATGGACTTGTCAAGGAAGGTTAGATAAATGGCCTCCGGAAGTAGAAGATAGCTTGTGCTGAGGGATGAGTTAGTCTTCCTATTTTATCTCCATCAGTCAAGGAGATGATTGGGCTGAGGGGATTTGATCTCACCCAAGATACCCCAATACAATTTTGCAACTGAAAATTTGGGATTTATCTAGAGGTGCTATTCAGCAGGTTCTGACAGGTTCTGGAGAACTGGTAGTGGAAATTTTGAGTAATTCAGAGAACTGGCAAATACCACCTCTGGCTGGCACCAGATTGGGGAGGGAATGGGGGATTTTGCAATATCCTTCCCCCAGGAGTGGGAAGGGAATGGGGATTTTGCCGTATCCTTCCCCTGGAGTGGGGTGGGAATGGAGATTTTCTAGTATCCTTTCCCTGCCACGGCCACCAAGCCATACCAAGCCACACCATGTCCACCAAGCCACGCCCACAGAACTGGTAGTAAAAACATTTGAATTCCACCACTGGATTTATCCCTTCTAATCCATCACCTTGGCTTTGTGATTCTTTGTTGTCAAAACTGATATAAACCAAACATTAATGTAGAACAGGCCTCAGATTGGTAGGTGGGAATCTGTATAAGAGAGAATTCTCTGTAGAGATTAAGGAGGTGACTTCGAAGGAGATACAAAGCAATTATTGTCTAGGCAAAACAAGCTGAAGCAACTTTTAAGCCTAGAATATTCCAAAGTGATTCGGGCAGACACCTCTTTAACTCACTGAAGTATAAGGATGAGGAATCAGACTTGCAAAATCCCATTCTTGTAGCCAATCTCAATAAATATATATATATATTTCAGGTGGAATTGATTTGGTCACGCGGAATGGTCAAATAGGGTTCAAATTCTCTTTGCTGACTTACTTTACTTTATTGTCATTGCACACGGTACGACGAAATTAAATGCCGTCTTCAGTGTATATTATAACTATAAAAATAAAAATGAAAACATACATCCTTTACATTCTATATAATTGAAATTGAAAACCCGATATTGCACTATACAGTAGAATTCTATTCTATTCTATTCTATTCTATTCTATTCTATTCTATTCTATTCTATTCTATTCTATTCTATTCTATTCTATTCTATTCTATTCAGGCAACGGGAGCTAAAAAGCTCTTCCAAGGAGGGGAGAGGGCAACCAATGATCCTCTAGGCCAGGGGTAGTCAAACTTTTTATACCTACCGCCCACATTTGTATCTCTGTTAATAGTAAAATTTTCTAACCACCCACCGGTTCCACAGTAATGCGCCATGTATTGTCGTCTGTGCGTGCCTCTCGCGCATCATGGATTGGGTTGGTGGGGGGGCACCGGCTACCAGCTCTGCTTGTCTGAGTGGTGTGGGGGAGATGCGTGAGCTATTCTGGGACGAGGGTTTTTTGTTTGCGGTCACACTATAGCGCCATTTAGTTTCACTTATGTAACGTGAACTAAACTTATGCGCGGGGATACAAATAGTATATTTTCAGAAATTTAAATTGTCATGGGGAATTTTATGAAAACCTAATGAAAATATTTTTAAATAATGCTATGAATTTTTTTTAAAAAGTCAGTTAAATTAAAAAAAAGAAAAGTGCTTCATTATCGGACAAAGCCCCTCCCGCCCACCATGAAAGCTGGAACGCCCACTAGTGGATGGTAGGGACCAGGTTGACTACCACTGCTTTAGGCAATGATGTTGACCCTCTGGAGCGCTCTCCTATCTGCCACTGCGCAATTGGCAAACCATAAAGGTAAAGGTACATATGTACTAGTCGTTCCCGACTCTATGGGGCGGTGCTCATCTCTGTTTCAAAGCCAAAGAGCCAGCACTGTCCGAAGACGTCTCCCTGGTCATGTGGTCGGCACGACTAAATACCAAAGGCGCTGTTCCCTTCCCACCAAAGGTGGTCCCTATTTTTGTACTTGCATTTTTTACGTGCTTTCAAACTGCTAGGTTGGCAGAAGCTGGGACAAGTAATGGGAGCTCACCCTGTTACATAGCAGCACTAGGGATTCGAACTGCTGAACTGCCGACCTTTCGATCGACAAGCTCAACGTCTTATCCACTAAATCACCACGTCCCCATTTGGCAAACCATACACAGCTGCAGACGTTTTCTTTGGAAGCCAAGAAAACAGGTTGATTGGTGCTTTGTGTGCATTTCTGGAGAACATAGAGCTCAGGGAAAACAAGGAGCACATCTCAAGTTTGTGAGGGAAAAAAATACAAATTATCTGATTCTATCGGGAGAAAGAAGATGGACAGTTTAATGTGACAATACTGAGGGGGGAAAAAACAAACCCTTGGTGCTGAGAATGGCAGAAGAAAAAGTTGGGACTCAAACTGTGCTTGAGTAAGCATTTGTTAGAAATAAACTTATTTTGTATTCTTGGAAATATGTGTGGGTACAGATTTTAAAATTTGGTTTAATGAAATGTGGCAGCTGTCAGGCTTTGAGAAAGCCTTGTATCAAGGGAGAAGCAAGATAGGACAATATGATCATTATTTAAAAACTGAAGAGCAGTATATTATACCATTATCATTTAGAAGCTGTAGAATTACAGATTCTTTTTGTTTGCTCTTTTTTGGGGGTTTTCAGTGTTGTTATTCGTTATGTAGTTGGTATACAGTTCAATGTGCTAATTGTGCTAATGATGAAATTTGGTAGTTTTGCATGTAGTTATTTACACTTCTCTTATTTGAGCCAGTGAAAAATAGTAAGTAATGGAAATTTCTTTTAGCTATAGTGCAACTAAATAAATTTTAGCAATACATTGAATAAACCATCTAGCTTTTTCTACGCTGGACTACTTTTGCCTCTCCAGGAAAGATTAGAGTTTCGAATGAATCTTTCCTCTTTTTATTTTATCTTTTTGAAAGATAAAAATTAACAAATTATGCCAAACTGTTTATTTTAGTCTTGTCAAAGATTTTTTTTTGTTTGTTTGTAAAAGGAACATTATTTTGGCCACTTCTGTGCAGAAATCCAACTCAAAAATGTCTAGGATTTTTCTTTCTTTTAAAGAAGATTTTTGTCTGCTTTGTTTTCAGTATTTAAAAAAAAAATTGGAATTTTTTTGGGTTTATCTCCATATAACCAGCCCTGGGAAGAGGGGGAAGGAAGACAACTATAAAACAATGGCCCCTATTCCCAAATCTTGGAGCCCTTCCAGAAGGACACTATGGTTGATGGCATCTGCTGAATGATTGAGAAGTACGTAGATGAATACACCACCTCCATGCTGGCTCTACCGCAATGTACAATCCTTTTCTTTCATAGGCAGAATTTTAAAGATTCCATTATTGGTAAAGGCAGGGATAGGATTGCAATGTTTGCTAATGAAGCCATGTTGTTTTTGAGCACCTCAAAGTGCTTTGCCACCTGTAGTTGGCAAGTGGACAGTTAGTGTACTTAAGAAATATATTGATTCTGAATTTCATGATCTTGCAAATTGTCTGTCTATCTGTATCTATATCTATCTATCTATCTATCTATCTATCTATCTATCTATCTATCTATCTATCTATCTATCTATCTATCGATCGATCGATCGATCTCTTATATCATTTGTCTGTCTGTCTGTCTATCATCTCTCTCTCTCTCTCTCTCTCTCTCTCTCTCTCTCTCTCTCTCTCTCTCTCTCTCTCTCTCATTAAGTGTTAAATTGTACCCTATGACCATCATTTGTGTTGTAAATGTTGTACCTTGCTGAAGGTATCTTTTCTTTTATGTACACTGAGAGCATATGCACCAGACAAATTCCTTGTGTGTCCAATCACACTTGGCCAATAAAAAATCTATTCTATTCTATTCTATTCTATTCTATTCTATTCTATTCTATTCTATTCTATTCTATTCTATTCTATTCTATTCTATTCTATTCTATTCTATTCTTGTCTATCTATCTATCTATCTATCTATCTATCTATCTATCTATCTATCTATCTATCTATCATCTATCTATCTATCTCTTATATCATCCCTCCCTCCCTCCCTCTCTCTCTCTCTCCCCTCCCCCTCTCCCCAACTCATAGAGTGAGACTCTCGGTGGCATACAGTGTAAATATCATGAGTTGTACTTCACTTTTCCTGACTAGTAATAACTTCAGGTCAGCAGAACCAGCTTACTCGGTTGCCTTTGGGTGATAGAACCCTTGACTTTTGCATCCAAGTCCTTTCCTGATGTGGTGACACATCAATGTCTATCCATCTCTATCCATCTACCCCAAGCAGCCCTGCTTTATTTTATCACATTGTAAGCCTAATTAGTCTAATTGGTTTCTCCCTTTCAAATGTCTCAAAAGATTGGATGGGGACTCTGGAGCAATCTTAACTCTTGGGATGCTTTGGTTGATACTTTATCCCCCAAAGTCATTTCACAGCTCTTGTTAACCCCCTTCAATTCCCATGCATGATTGTTTTTTTCCCTTCCCCCACCCCAAAAGCAGCTGGGTTCTTGTTTCCAGATGATCTCATTCCATTGCCCTTTTTGAATGTCACAAAACGACTGGAGAGTTTCATGGGATTCCTTTAGATAAATGACAGACAAATGCAAACATGCAGCTCTACAGAGCAGGGAATTGAAATGTCGGAGCAAGCTGGCTGTTTATGCCAGGAACTGTGAGCCTTGCTTACTAGGTGAAAGCTCATGCTTCCTTTTGTGGGATTTTGAAAAAGATGATAAAGCTTCTAAGTTGGCCTGAATCGTCCAGAAATGTTAGGGCATTTGAATAGTGCCTTACTTGGTAAAATGAGTATCAGGGCCAGATTGGATCTATCTGTGTATCGCATAACAGGTTATCTAGCAACTTTTAGTTCATTAAGGTTTCTCATCTGGTCTACTAAGGCCTAGCAGGGGTGGGCTTCAAAAATTTTAGCAAGGGGTTCTCTGCCCGGTTGCTGGGTGGGCATGGCCATGGTGCATGTGGCGTAGTCGGCCTTCTGCATCATAGTTTTTGCCCTCGCCGGGCTCCGTTTTCACCCCCCCCTCACGAGACTCCGCATGTGCCCTGCATCCAAAATGGGCCTAGTGGGGACTCCTGGGAGGGGTGGGGCAGGGTGGGCGGAGCCATCCAGGAGTTGGGGGCTCTCCAAACTGCACAGAATCTTAGCTAGAGGTTCTCCCGAACCCCTGCGAACCCCCAGCAGCCCAGCCCTGAAGCCTAGCCTCTTCTCTGACTGACTTGCCTCTTCCCTTAATTCAGTTTTCTCCAGGAAAGGAGAAAACCAGTTAGGAACTGTCTTGAAAGAAGCAGTCTTAAAGTTTTTCCTCTCCCTTTTCTTTTCATGGTTAGAGAGGAGAAAGTGGAAGAAAGCTGCCCTATTGGTTTGTTTATCTTACTTTTTCTTGCCCCTTACTTTTCTTTAAAGAGGAGGGAGTGGTAGAATGAAACCAGTTAGCACCTGAAATGCTTCTGTAGACTTCATTTCTTGTTGAGAAAGGTTCAAAAATCTTTGAATAGAATAGAATAGAATAGAATAGAATAGAATAGAATAGAATAGAATAGAATAGAATAGAATAGAATAGAATAATTTTTTTTATTGGCCAAGTGTGATTGGACACAAGGAATTTGTCTTGGTGCATATACTCTCAGTGTACAGTGTACATAAAAGAAAAGATACCTTCATCAAGAATCATAAGGTACAACACTTAATGATAGTCATAGGGTACAAATAAGCAATCAGGAAACACTATCAATATAAATCATAAGGATACAAGCAACAAAGTACAGTCATAAGTGGACGGAGATGGGTGATGGGAATGATGAGAAGATTAATAGTAGTGCAGATTTAGTAAATATAGTGTCATTACTTCCTGGTTTTAACGGGTTCCTACTTAAGATTGTTGCTGTGTTACCAAGGTCATGTGATCACTCTTTTCAACCTTTTGACCAGCAAAGTCAGAATGGGGAAGACAGATGTTATTACTAGCTTAACAATTGCAGTGATTCACTTAACGACTGTGGCAAGAGGGGTCATAAAATTGGGCAAAGCTCACTTAACAAATGTCCCACATAGCAAAAGAAATTTTGGGCTCAATTGGGGATGTAACTCGAGGACTACCTGCAGAACAAACCAAGCAAACTGAACCAATCAGCCAAGCAAACAAACACCCTCCTTCCTCCAAACACTTTTAGAGCGAATTCACAGCATTATCAGACAAGGTGTTGGTAAAATCAACTGTTTATTTCTCTCTGGGCTCCCTGAGGAAAATAGAGCAAAGCTAAAAAAATATATAATAAATGAAGAGGACCCATAGAGAGGACAGAAAAGCAAGGGGAAATGGCAATGATAGATTTGATCTCCAGCATCAAGCCCTGCATAGCATAGCATTGGCTATGATGCATTACCTTTTAATAATGTAAATATATTAACATTAGTGCAGCCTTCTCAATTCTCCAGGACTTAAACATTACATCATTCTCAGGAGCAAATGTAATTAGATATCATAAATATGAAAAATATAGGGACATTAACATAGAGAGCAACCAATACATTGCTTTGCTTGTCAAGTAATTGAAAAACATTAGCAGAACGTGTGGTAGCTTGCTAGTGCTATGCCGAACAATCAAGACTAATGTGAAAAAATACTTGCTTAGTAGGATGCAAATTCAGTCGAGAAAATGTAAAGGGCCCGTGCTAAGATACATACATGGTCTCTTCAAGCGATCTTTAAATTGTAATTATATTATATTATTCTACCCCTAAGGAATATCATCTTTATATCAGGTTTATATTCATTTGACTACCAAGGTATTTGGTAAACAATCATATGAGTTATAGCTGGGAGATACAGAGAATGTTTACAGATATACAAGCATGGCTCACTTTTAAGTCAGCAATGGGTATTGTTGATGGATGTGTTGTGGAAGCACCAAGGAGGAGTTGATTGACCCCAAACAGTAAGATTTTGCTCCTCAAATGGGATTGATCTAACTAATGTAGCAATAGCAATCACCCTTATATACCACGTCACAGTGCTTTAAATCCCTCTCTAAGCGGTTTACAGAGTCAGCCTATTGCCCCCAACAATCTGGGTCCTCGTTTTACCAATCTCGGAAGGATGGAAAGCTGAATCAACCTTGAGCCGGTGAGAATCGAACTGCTGGCATTTGGCAGAATTAGCCTGGAATACTGCATTCTAACCACTACACTACAATAACTCTTACGTAATGTAAGGTGAGGACACAAAGCTAGGGAAGATATACTTCAAGGAGGGAGCAACTGACTGCCTTCACTCTAGTTACAAATTTTAACCTGTATTTTTTAACTTCATCTTTTCTTTTATTATTTTTACTATTGCCATATAGCAGCGATGGCGAACCTTTTTGCCGTTGCTTGCCAAAAGCGGGGAGAGCGCGTGGGGGAGGGTGTCACACGAGTGAGTGCCCACACCCATAATTCAATGTGCCCCGCCTCCTGCGCATGCGTGTGTGACACCCCCCCCCCCCCGCTTTTGGCACGTGATGGCACAATGGGCCCGGTAGGCCCATTTTTTACCCTCCTCAGACTTAGAAGCATATCCACCACTGCTTTTCCATCAAGTTCAGCATGTTCCCAAAACGATGATGGTCATCCCAGGACAAGCCTCTTGTGGCTCAACAGGCTAATGCAGTCTGTTATTAACACAGCTGCCTTCAATTACAATTACTGCAGGTTCGAGTCCCACCAGGCCCAGGGTTGACTCAGCCTTCCATCCTTTATAAGGTAGGTAAAATGAGGACCCAGATTGTTGGGGGGGCAATAAGTTGACTTTGTATATAATATGCAAATGGGTGAGACTATTGCCTTACACAATGTAAGCCACCCTGAGTCTTCAGAGAAGGGTGGGATATAAATTCAAATAATAAAAAAAAAAGTGCAATGTCTCGGACTGTGGTTAAAGCATGCTGGAAAATGATCCACTTTTTTCCTTTCTGTTTCTACTCTGTGCATGTGGTTTCCATGGAGCAAAATAATAATAATAAATAAATCTTATTTTGCTGCATCGGGCTAAATTGGCGGTCGGAATTCTGCATGATCTGTAAACTTTTACATATTGCACTGTGAACTTTATTCACAAAATACGTATTGTTGTGTCTTGCCCGCTCTCACCGCATCCGGGGTCTGCTTATCTGCTTCCGAACGCTGAAGAATGTCCTCCCGGCCCCAGCCCTGGCTCCATGCCCAGACAGGCTGAGGAGGGGGCATCTCCCGGCCCCAGCCTTGGCTCCATGCCCAGACAGGCTGAGGAGGGGGCATCTCCCGGCCCCAGCCTTGGCTCCATGCCCAAGCAGGCTGCAGAGGAGGGAGCACCCCCCCGGCCCCAGCACTGGCTCCATGCCCAGGCAAATGGAGCAGCTAGACCCCTCCCCCTCCTCCACAGCATGTGAGCCTGAGGAAAGTTTATTTCCAACAGCTGCTGATTGGTGTGACCCTCGCATCAGAAGACTGGATAGGCGGAGGCAACAGAAGGAAGGGAGGGGCAGGCCTTAATGAGTGCTGAGTCATGGAGCCACACCCCATGGCCTATATAAAGGATCTGCTTTCTGGCATTCTCTGAGTCAAGCAAAGTCGAACTTATCTTGCTGAAGTCACTTTCTGGTCTCCTGCCTGCTCTGAGGACTTTGCTAGGACTTTGGGCAGAGCTGCAGAGGCAAGCCTGATTCGGATTTCCCTGACCCGGCCGTCAGCGGAGGAGTGGGACACGACACGTATCTTATTTAATCAAGTCGGTTTTATTTTAAGCAGTGGTGTCTGACATTCCTCTTTTGTCTAGGGCCCAGCGGTTCTCAACCTGTGGGTCGCGACCCCGTTGGGGGTCGAATGACGATTTGCCAGGGGTCGCCTAAGACCATCGGAAATATGGGAAGTATACTTGCGAGTCGAAGAATCGCGAATTCGGCTTCAGGCGCGATGAATTAAAAAAGAGAGAAATCTTTGCTCTGATGTCTCCCTCTCAAGCCAGCTGCAATCACTCCCGATCGCTAGCCTAATCTGGCTTCAGGCACCATAAACTTAATAGGGGAGGAGTCTCTGCTTTAATGCCTCCGTCCTCAAGGCAATTGCAAGCAGTTCAGATCGCTAGCCAAGACGGCTTCAGGCGCGATAAATTAAAAAAAACAGTTTGCCGCTTTCCCCCCCCTTCTGCGGCTGCTGAGGTGTGCTGAGATCGCTGCCTAAAAAAAAATAATTTTACGATTGGGGTCGCCATATCGTGGGGAATTGTATTAAAGGGGTCGCAGCACTATAAAGGTTGAAAACCACTGGTCTAGGCTCTCCGAGCTTTATGCTTCTTGTTATGTCCCCTTTGGGGAAACTTGTTGAGCTCATCGTTTTGAAATGAACCCCTTGAAAATGCTCCAACACTGGAAATTTTTAAGAGAATGTTGGAAAATGGATAACCATCTGACTGAGATGGTGTAGGGTTTCCTGCCTGGGCAGGGGGTTGGACTAGAAGGCCTCCAAGGTCCCTTCCAACTCTGTTGTTGTGTTATGTTATGTTAAAAGCAGAATTGAAATACTGCTGTTGGGGGTGTGTGTGTCAATGGGTTTACACTCCTCCTGCATTTCCCCCCCACTTCATAAACGTTTCAGCGTCCTTGAACTTCATTTCAGTACCTGGAATGTCAGCCCAGCAATGGCCATTGTTTAAGCAAAGGAATCTTCTCACCTTTCATTGTGATGAAATCAGTTTGCATTAGATTGAAGGAAAACATAGACAGAAAATAAGTTTGGAATCTTCAAGAGTAGAGCCGAGTCGTTTGAACTTCACCTTGATGATAATAATGATTCACCCAAAGGTTGCTTGGTTTTATTTGCTTTTGCAAAACTGTTCGAATCCACAGTGAGGTGTGTGGGTCCAAGTACGCGCTTTCTCATAAAAACTTAATAATCATTTTTTCATGCAGTATTCTCGCAAGATTTCAAATTCAGGCATTGCTTTTCTGAAAATAGGAAAAGCAGGAATGGACGCCATTAATGAATAAGGAGAAAAAATGGCTCTGTGGCCTGTTTTTTTTTTTCTTTTGAATTGCTAACACACGTATTGATTATTTTTTTTAAAATCATCCTCTCTTTCCAACATTAGAGCTGCCATTTTAAAACAAATTTGAATGCTGGGATAGGGAATGGATCAATCCAAACAGCCGCTTCTTCCAGGCAATATATTAAAAACCACAACAGCTGCTCAACTTTTTTTTTTTTTTTGCATCGAGATAATCTGGCCCATCATTTGCTCTCCCAGAAGCTCTTCCTGGGCTGCTCTGCATTGGATTTGCTGATCCTTTCATCTGCTCAGGTGGAGGCTTGAAATCTGCTTTTTTTTGCATCCGGTGCTGTCTAGGTTGACAGCATCTGAACCGGTAAATTGTGCATCACCTGCAAAAAAAAAAAAAAAGAGAGAGAGAGACCGAGAGAGAGAGAGAGCTTTTTTTTTGTAGAAAACAACAAGGAGGAACGATCTCGGAGGCCACCATGCTGCTCCCTACCATGCGGTACCCAACCGAAAGGCGCATCACATCACCTGAGTTGCTCAGGGAAGCACAATTTAATCTAATTATTTTGACAGGATATTAGGCTACTTGCCATTTCCCCCCCCCCACCTCCTTCACCTGAGTTTGGAAGAAAGGATAATGATACGTTTTATTGTAGGTAAGCTCCCACGGGCCAAATGGAGGCTCTGCCAATTAGTTGAGCGCAGGAGACACGGTAGAGATACAGCTGCCTCCATCCGCGTGGAAACTTGGAAGGGATCTGGACTGTCTGGATCGTCCCTTCCTCGGTGTTAATTACATCTGGACCAACCAAGGCACTTTTGTAACCCCGTTCATTGGAAGAGACAATCTGCACATTTCCACCAGGATAATTCGGTCATGATCCTGTCAATCCCCCATGCCTTGCTTTCGCCTTGTTACATAGGGATAGAACAAAGAAGGTGAAAAAAAATTGAGATTATCCATGCATTTACACCAGTGGTGAAATCCAATTTTTTTTTTATTACTACCGGTTCTGTGGGTGTGGCTTGGTGGGCTTGGTGTGGCTTGATGGGTGTGGCAGGGGATGGATACTGTAAATTCTCCATTCCCACCCCACTCCAGGGAAAGGATACTGCAGAATCCCCATTCCCTCCCCACTCCTGGTGGGAAGGTTATTGCAAAATCTCCATTCCCATCCCACTCCAGGGAAAGAATACTACAGAATCCCCATTCCCTCCCCACTCCTGGGGGAAGGTTATTGCAAAATCTCCATTCCCACCCCACTCTGGGGCCAGCCAGATGTGGTATTTGCCGGTTCTCCTAACTGCTCAAAATTTCTGCTACCGATTCTCCCGAACCTGTCAGAACCTGCTGGATTTCACCCCTGACTTACCCTCTTAAAAAAAAAAAGATCGAGAAAGAGAACAGCAGAAAAAGCAGCCAGGATTATTCAGAAGTCCAAAGAGATCCCCTGTGGAGAAAGATTTCAGTCTTTGGGGATTTTTATTTGGAAGTTGGGTCAAAAGAGTCATAAAAGATATATATATATATTCCATTTTCCACATCGTGCCTGATAAACAGGCATGGTGTGGAAAATGTGGATCTAGAAGTTTTTTTCTACTGTGCTAAAATTGCTCTACACCCTAAATGAAGGAAGTTGTATCTATTTATACTATTTTTACACTGATTTCCTTTTTTTAAAAAAAATATGCCAAATGGTTCACAGTCATCTTAATAAACACAACACAAGTTGTTAAAAATTACTAAAAACAAACTCCTAGTAATTTGGGATTGAGGTGAACTTGTTTTAAGGATTTTTATCCCGCCTTTTTTTTTAAATATAAAATTCAAGGTGGCTTCCATCCCTAATTCTCCTTCCTCCTATTTTTTTCCCCCACAACAACAACAGCAACCCTGTGAGGTGAATTGGGCTGAGAAGGAGTGACCGATCCAAAGTCACCCTGTTGTTTCTGTTTTTCTGAACAAGGCAGTTAAAGGGTGAAATTGGTTGGACTGAAATAGATTAATGGTCACTAGCTTGGATTTATCCGCTAGATAAATGGAGGCCCCGGAGTGAAAGGCTGCTAGTTCTGATAGATGAAGATTACTTCTTGAATCACAGTTAGCAAACTTTAATCACAACTTCAGGTAAGCAATTGATGGCAAGAGCACTCACCTTGCTGTCAAGGCTTATGACCTCCTGTTTGAGGTAGAATAGGTTGTCATTCTGTGGGATACTTAACAGTAGTGGCCAAAATTGTGGAGACCTTTTGGGAAAAGTGTCTTTTCTAAAATTATTTATTTATTTATTTGATTTTTATACCGCCCTTCTCCCGAAGGACTCAGGGCAGTTTACAGCCAACATAAGAACAATTTTATAAATAGAATTAAAAACATTTTAAAAAATCTTATTCAATTTGGCTAACCCCATTTAAAAACTATAATAGAGAAATAATAATAAAAAACCCAATTAAAAAGCCAGCCCTGCGCGGTAAAAGAGAAAGGTCTTGAGTTCACGGCGGAAGGTGTTATTAATTAGCTAATAACACCACTTTTTTTTTTGAGTAATACCATAAAAGTATATATCAATGGAAAGATAATTTAATCAAGAATGTAATGCAATAACTTTTATGAAGGATTTGCTATTAGAATAGCAGTTACAGTATAAAGAAGAAAAGGGAAACATGTAGAAAAAACAAAATACACAAAAATTATCACCATAGTAAAAACGAGATATACAAAAATTATCCCCATGTCAGTTGATACTTAGTTGGGTAACCTTTAGCATGAATTATGGCCTTACAACGTCTTCCCATGGAGTGAACCAAGTCTTTTAGTTCTGCAGCTGTTATAATGTGAAACCAAGATTGAATGATTGTTTCTATCAACTGGGTTTTATTGCTGGGTCGCTTCTGACTAACAAGTTTCTTTAGTCGGCTCCATGGATTTTCAATTGGGTTAGAGTCTGGACTATTCCCAGGCCATTCCAGCAGTGGAATTGGATTATCTTGAATCTCCCAAAACACACACAAAAAAAACCAGCAACCAAAAACTGGTGTTATTAGCTATCAAACCTCACATTGCCTTACACAATGTAAGCCGCCCTGAGTCTTCGGAGAAGGGCGGGATATAAATGTAAATAATAAAAAAAAATACACTTTTCCTAAAAGGTTTCCCCAGTTTTGGCCACTACTGTAGTACTCTCAGCTTGGTTGTTTTCTTGCAGATGTTTCATTACTAAATTGTTTTTCCTACCTTTTTAAGTAAAACTCTTGTGTTTTCCTGAGCTGTCAATTCTTCCTGTAAGTAATTAAACAAAATTAACAATGCTGGGGAATCATTTCTCCCCCCTCCCCCGTTGTTCTAATTTTCTGGACTTTAGCTCCAAAGCCCAATCTTAATGACCTTATTGTCTTGATTCCTTGGTTCTGATATGTCGCCTTTTGCAGCGGTGGGATTCAGCCAGTTCGCACCACTTCGGGAGAACCGGTTGTTAACTTTCTGAGCAGTTTGGTGAACTGGTTGTTGGAAGAAATCATTAGGGCAGAGAACCGGTTGTTAAATTATTTGAATCCCACCACTGGCCTTTTGTTTAAAAAAATGAAAGGACGTGTCTATTTTCTCTTCTGGCTGTCCAAAGGAAACAGGCTGATCTCTTTACTGCTCATTAATGAGACTCAAGTCGAGCAGTTGAGACTGCGGATGGCTGAAAGATGTTATGCTATCCAGTGGCCACAGTAGTCCTTAAATGTCACTCTTGCAGCAACGGGTCTATGAGTCTGCATGTGTCTGCATATGATACCTTGTGAACAGGACTGAGTTGAGAACTTGCTGCAAGCAATTATCACCTCGTTGTGACAAATCCTGCTTTCCCTAGCCAACTTCTCTTTTTTTCCTTTGCACACACCTTTGGCCTTGTCAAACAGAACCTGGATTGATGGGGTCCTTGATGTTCTCTGAACTTGGTTGTTTTCTGGAACAACGTTTCATTACCCAAATTAGGTAACATAATCAATGCTAGTATGGAGTGAGGTTTGTGCTCAGTTTATATTCAAGTGGCTTGTTGATGGAAGTCTTGGAGTGATCTTTGTTTTGACTGTTTATTCTTAGCTTGGTGGGCAGTTCCTTGATTGAGGTAGTAATAATAATAATAATAATAATAATAATATCAGAGTTGGAAGGGACCTTGGAGGTCTTCTAGTCCAACCCCCTGCCCAGGAAGGAAACCCTACACCATTTCAGACAAATGGCTATCCAACATTTTCTTAAAAATTTCCAGTGTTGGAGGATTTGATAGTGCTTGATTGCGGTCTCTTATTAATCTTGGTGTTAATCCAGACGTAAAATGCTCCCGTTTCGGACCGGATCCCCCAATCTGGTAGCGATGGCGACGGGTGTTTCGGAGAACTGTTAGCAAAAATCCCTGCCTCCCACCTCCCATGCCCAGCTGAGCCACACGATCATCAGAGGCTTTGGGGTTTTTTTTTTACTTTTAAAAGCATTTTTTCTTTGGCTGGAAAAATGCTTTTAAAAATTAAAAACAAGCCTCCGATGATCGCGCGGCTCAGCTGGGATCGTCAGAACCCTTTCAAAGCATTTTTTCCTACAAGAGGTTGTAGAAAAAATGCTTTGAAAAGTAAAGAGAGTCTAGAGCCGAGGGAGACCACTGTGCCTCAGATTGCCGGGTGTGAATCCCTTTTTGTGAGATGGGGTCATAGATGTCAGATGGGCTTGCTGGTCGTGTACCTGGCTCCTTGCTGCGTGACAGCTGCCCTGCCTGAGCTCCTGGAGGTGCTTGCTGGGGTGGCAGTTGAGACCCCCAGACTTCTAGTCATGGGGGACTTTAACTTGCCATCTTCCGGCTCGTCATCGACAGCTGCTCGGGAGTTCACGGCTTCCATGACGGCCTTGGACCTGACTCAAGTAGTTGATGGCCCTACTCACATTGGGGGTGGCACTCTGGATCTGATTTTTATCTCTGGTCAGTGGCTGAGAGATCTGGATTTGAAGGAAATAGTTATTGAACCTCTGTCATGGTCAGATCACTCTCTTCTTCGCCTGGACTTTCTGACCGCCACTCAACACCGCAGGGAGACGGAGCCAGTACGTTGGTTCCGTCCCAGGCGCCTGATGGACCCTGAGAGGTTCCGGACGGAGCTTGGGCCATTTCCTGAGGGTCTGGCTCACGACACGGCTGAGGAACTGGTTGCGGCCTGGGAACGGGCCGCGGCGGGGGCCTTAGATCGTGTCGTGCCTTTGCGGCCTCTGCCCCGGCGCAGGCCCCAAACGGCCCCTTGGTTCCCCGAGGAGCTGAGGGGGATGAAGCGCCGGAGAAGACGCCTGGAGAGTTCTTGGAGGTCCAGCCGCTCCGAGGCTGATCGGACACTAGTGAAGTCCTATACTAGGACTTACCTAGTGGCACTGAGGGAAGCGAGGCGCTACGCCTCCTCCCTCATTGCGTCGGCAGATAACCGCCCAGCCGCCCTGTTTGGTGACTCGTTCCCTCCTTCATCAGGGGCGGGATGACCCGTTGCAGGGGCGTGCTGAGGAGTTTAACGGTTATCTATACGATAAAATCGTTCAGCTTCGGGACGGTTTGGACCAAAATTGCAGTGGCCCAGGGAGGCGTCCGAGGTGGTCTTGGTGATATTTTATGGGATGAGTTTGACCCTGTGGCTCCCGAGGACATGGACAGGTTGTTGGGTAGGTTGAATGCCACCACATGTTTACTGGACCCGTGCCCCTCCTGGCTGGTGCTGGCCACCCAGGAGGTGACACGGGGCTGGCTCCAGGCAAATACGGGCCCCTCCTTGGTGGAGGAGTCTTCCGGCCGCCTTGAAAGAGGCGGTGGTGAGACCCTCCTCAAGAAGCCTGCCTTGGACCCAGCTGTTTTAGGTAATTATCGTCCGGTCTCCAACCCGCCGCGGCGAAGGTTGTAGAGAGTATGGTGGCATATCAGTTTCCCTTACACCTGGATGAAACTGTCTATCTAGACCCGTTCCAGTCCGGTTTCCGGCCCGGTTACAGCACGGAGACGGCTTTGGTCGCGTTGGTGGATGATCTCTGGAGGGCCAGGGATAGGGGGTGTTCCTCTGCCCTGGTCCTATTAGACCTCTCAGCGGCTTTTGATACCATCGACCATGGTATCCTGCTGCGCCGGTTGGGGGGATTGGGAGTGGGAGGGACCGTTTATCGGGGGTTCTCCTCCTATCTCCGATCGGTCGCAGACGGTGTTGACGGGGGCAGAGGTCGGCCCGAGGCGCCTCACTTGTGGGTGCCGCAGGGTCGATTCTCTCGCCTTTGTTCAACATCTATATGAAGCCGCTGGGTGAGATCATCAGTGGCTTCGTGTGAGGTACCAGCTGTACGCTGATGACACCCAGCTGTACTTTTCCACACCGGGCCACCCCAATGAAGCTATTGAAGTGCTGTCCCGGTGTCTGGAAGCCGTACGGGTCTGGATGGGGAGAAACAGGCTCAAGCTCAATCCCTCCAAGACAGAGTGGCTGTGGATGCGGCATCCCGGTACAGTCAGCTGCAACCGCGGCTGACTGTTGAAGCAGTCATTGGCCCCGACGGAGAGGGTGCGTAACTTGGGCGTCCTCCTGGATGAACGGCTGTCCTTTGAAGATCATTTGGCGGCCGCCTCCAGGAGAGCTTTTTACCAGGTTCGCCTGGTACGCCAGTTGCGCCCCTTTCTGGACCGGGATGCCCTATGCACGGTCACTCACGCCTCGTGACGTCTCGCCTGGATTACTGCAATGCTCTCTACATGGGGCTCCCTTGAAGGGCATCCGGAGACTGCAGTTAGTCAGAATGCGGCTGCGCGGGTGATAGAAGGAGCCCTCGTGGCTCCCGGGTGACACCTATCCTGCGCAGACTGCACTGGCTACCTGTGGCCTTCCGGGTGCGCTTCAAGGTGTTGGTGACCACCTTTAAAGCGCTCCATGGCATAGGGTCGGGCTATTTACGGGTGCGACTTCTGCTAGCGAATACCTCTCACCGACCCATGCGCTCTCACAGAGGGACTCCTCAGGGTGCCGTCAGCTAGGCAGTGCCGTCTGGCGGCGCCCAGGAAGGGCCTTCTCTGTGGGGCTCCGCCCTCTGGAACGAGCTCCCCCCAGGACTTCGCCAACTCTCGGACCTTAGAACCTTCCGTCGTGAGCTTAAAACACACTTATTTAGGTGCGCAGGACTGGACTAGGTTTTTTTTTAGATTTTTAAATTTTTGAAATTTTAAATTTTATATTGATTTTAATTGGTTTTGGTAATCAGGCTGGTTAGAATAAGTTTTTTTATCAGTGTTTTAATCTGTATTTATATGTTCTTTTTATATGCCTGTTAACCGCCCTGAGTCCCTCGGGAGATAGGGCGGTATACAAATGTGATCAATAAATAAATAAAAAAAAAAAAAGCCTCCAATGATTGCATGGCTCAGCTGGGTTCATCGGAGGCTTTTAAAAGCATTTTAAAAGGCTCTGGTGATCTCAGCTGAGTTGCCTGATCATCAGAGGCTTTTTTTTTCTTTTAAAGGCAAAAAAAATGCTTTTAAAAGAAAAGAAAAGCCTCTGACGATCAGGCAACTCAGCTGGGATCGTCAGAGCTTTTTAAAAGCATTTTTTTACAACCTCTTCGGCCGAATGCTTTTAAAAGTAAAAAAAAAAAAGTTGGACACTCCCACCCAGTCACATTATCCCCACCACCAAGCCACGCCCACAGAACCGGTAGTAACAAATTTTACATTTCACCCCTGTGTTAATCTATGCTCATCTGGGCACTTATCATCTCAGACAGAATCAAGGACATCTCCAGAGGTGGTTCGGACAGGTTTGGGTGAACTGTTAGTGGCAACCTGTGGATGGGCCTGCCCATCCGCCCCAGTGCTATGCCATCCTATTTAACTATGCTTTCTAAGCTGCACACATGTGTGCAAGCCACGCGTGTGAGCAAAGCACATGTGTGGAAGCCGGGCACTATGTGGAAGGCGCGCACGCAAAGAGAGCATGTGTGTGTGTATGCGCGCTCACATTTTTGATGCGCGGTGAACCAGTGATAAAATAATGTGAAATCCACCTCCGGACATCTCATTTCAAGTCCGAGCTATCTATTTATTTATTTATTTATTTATTTATTTATTTATTTATTTATTTATTTATTTATTTATTTATTATTCACATTTTTACACCGCCCTTCTCCGAAGACTCAGGGCGGTGTACAGCAAATAAAACGACAATAATACAAAAAAAAACATTTAAAATACCATAACAAAGTTAAAAATCTAATTAAACTGCTGTATACTTAAAACTATTAGATAAAAATACAAAGATAAAACCCCTGTTAAAAGCCCGTTAAAATCCCCAATTATTAAAATCAATCAATCAGGCCGGCCCCGCTTGATGAAAAAAGAAAGTCTTGAGCTCGCGTTTAAAGGTCCGAAGATCAGGGAGAAGACGGAGCTACATATATTCTCCTTTAGAGCTATCTTCATAGCTGTAAGGAATCTTCATAGATGCTAGTTACCTTCAAGGAAACTAGAAGGAAGGCATTCCATAGTTTGGGAATCATGTAGACCAGTGGTAGTCAACCTGGTCCCTATCACCCACTAGTGGCGTTCCAGCTTTCATGGTGAGCGGTAGGGGTTTTGTCCGATACTGAAGCACTTTCCTTTTTTTAAATTTAATTGACTTTTTAAAAAAAATTTCATAGCATTATTTAAAAACATTTTTATTAGGTTTTCATAACATTCCCCGTGACAATTTAAATTTTTGAAAATATACTATTTGTATCGCCCGCGCATAAATTTAGTTCACGTTATGTAAATGAAACTAAATGGCGCTATAGTGAGACCGCAAACAAAAGAGCCTGGTCCCAGAATAGCTCGCACATCTCCCCCCACACCACCCAGACAAGCAGAGCTGGTAGCTGGTGCCCCCCCACCAACCCAATCCACAATGCGCGAGAGGCACGCACAGATGATGATACATGGCGCATTACTGTGGAACCGGTGGGCGGTTAGAAAATTTTACTACTAACAGAGATACAAAAGTGGGCGGTAGGTATAAAAAGGTTGACTACCTCTGATATAGAAGAAGGACACTGGCTGCCGATCAACATGATGGATTCAGAGGTGGCATTTTCATCTTGCAGATCTCAAAACCTGAACAGATTGACAAAAGATTTCTTCGGAGGGTCAGACTGAAAGCTGTTAAAGCTTCACAAGTTGACACTAATACTATAAGCTGGTTTGGGAAGGCAGCTGGTGACCAGTGCTGCAGTTATTTCAATCTGGCCATCACTTTGGACTTGTTTGCTACTGTATTTGGCATCCGTTGTAGTTTCTGATACCTTTCAGCTCTACCGGCTTGGCTTCCATAATATCACATCGTGCATTTATTGTTCAAGTGATTTCAACAAGAAATATCACAGTGTTTATCGATAAGCAGGAAGTTTGGAAGAATGGCAAAGGATAGAAAATTGGAACTTGCCTTGGTAGCTGCAGGCCTTTGCAGGGAAAACAGTAACCGATGCAAAAATGCAACCTGTACCTCCCATCTTCAAATGCCACTAAAAAAGAAACGGGATGGGTTTAATGATGCGCTCTGCATTTGATGTCTTTACTGTTCAGTTCTTCTGATGCAAGGCTAACACACTCTTACTCGTTATTCCTGCCCCGCTTCTTTCTCCTGTGCAATCACGGCCCAACTGCATTAACACCGAGTTCATTCTGTTTTTAAGAATATCATGATTAATTGGTTATTGAAAGATGAGGAAAGAGCAGTTAATTAAAAAAAAATACAGAGCCAAGAATGTAGTCGCCTTTTCAGTAACAGGTTGTTTTTCTTTTGTCTGTGTTTTATAACAATAATGTTAGACTGGGCACAGAAACTTAATGCTGTGTACTAGCTGGAAGAACGATGCTTCTGATAAAGAATGTATGACTGCGCTCACCCTAAACATACTGGACCAACATATCCCCAGGTAACAGAACAAAAGTTCCGTTCAGGTGGAGACCAGTGGTGAAATTCATTTTTTTTTACTACTGTTCCTGTGGGTGTGGCTTGGTGGGCGTGGCAGGGGAAGGATACTGCAAAATCTTCATTCCCACCCCACTCCAGAGGAAAGATACTGCAAAATCCCCATTCCCACCCCACTCCAGGGGAAGGATACTGCAAAATCCCCATTCCCTCTCCACTCCTGGGGGAAAGATACTGCAAAATCTCCATTCCCACCCCACTCTGGGGCCAGCCTGAGGTGATATTTGCCAGTTCAACGAACTGCTCAAAATTTCCGCTACCGGTTCTCCAAAAGCTGTCATAATCTGCTGGATTTCACCCCTGATGGAAACCCTTTGAGAGCTGTATGCAATGAAATTTCATTTTAATGTATGCTGATTAATGTACATTCAAAGTGACAATAATGTTATTCTAAGTCTAAATGTTACCAAATGGTTTCTTAATAAGTAGAATGTGTTAAGAGTCTTGCATTTAAGTATGTACCAATATCAATAGCACTTAGACTTATATACCACTCCACAGTGCTTTATAGTGCTCTCAGACAATTTACAACAGGGGTCTCCAACCTTGGTCCCTTTAAGACTTGTGGACTTCAACTCCCAGAGTTCCTCAGCCAGCTTTGCTGGCTGAGGGACTCTGGGAATTGAAGTCTACAAGTCTTAAAGGGACCAAGGTTGGAGACCCCTGATTTACAATATTAGCATCTTGCCCCCTAACAATCTGAGTTCTCATTTTGCCAACCTCGGAAAGATGGGAGGCTGAGTCAACCTCGAGCGGGTCAGGATCGAACTGCTGACAGTTGGCAGAATTAGCCTGCAATGCTGCATTCCAACCACTGAGTTACCCAGGCTCCTGTGCCTAAAGCATTATTAAAATAGCAATAGCCCTTACTATTGGACTTATATACCGCTTCACAGTGCTTCACAGCCTTCTCTAAGCAGTTTACAGAGTCAGCATCATAACCAAACGTGGATTTTTCAGTGGTTTCTCTTTAAGGAGCAAAAAAATTTGCTGGAATGAGATAGTATATAAAGACCTGTAACATTGACTGGATTAAGACTGATCTGTGTGTTTCCAGGGAAGTTAAGAGTGACCTTTGTTTGTCCTAGGGATGAACAGTAGGCGATTTTGTTGTCTAAATTGTGGTATGTATCTTTCCTGATAAAAGGATTAGCGCGATCATCCAGCAATTAGGAAAACAACTGCCCCCTGATAAAAAGCAAGCAACTAGCATGACTTTTTTTTTTTTTGCTTTTTGTTTAAAGCAAATGAGATAGCAGCCCGCCCATTTAAAATACTCCAGGGTAAGGTCTAATTTTCTCCTCCAGTTACCTCTCTTTATTTTCTTCCTATTTCCTTTCTCTTTTCCTGGAATTTCCTCTTGACTCTAATTAAGCTGGTCATATGCCTGGTGGCCTCCGAGGCATGTTTTGGAAAGGTCACATGAACGGATGCTGCCGCTTAGTAGTGGCTTTCAAATACTGTTGCTACCAGTTTGCTTGTGGGCATGTGCGCAATGCTTCTGCGCATGCGCAGAAGCGTCCAGGCAGGTGGGTGGAGCCTCCTACCGCAGCTGCTTCCGGTTCGCCAGATTCGGGGCGAACTGGTAGCAACCCACTACTGCTGCCACAGTTGAATGCAATGCTGCAGTGCCAATATATCTTGGGTTGGTGTCAGAAGAATAATTTGGGGTTCCAACTCAATCAGCTGGGACTCAGGAGGCAGAGAATAGATGGGGGCAGGGCCAGCTAGAGGCGGTATTTACCGGTTCTCTGAACAACTCAAAATTTCCGCTACCGGTTCTCCGGAACTGGTCAGAACCTGCTGAAACCCACCTCTGGTCTGTGTGTGTCTGCGTAGGTATTGTTCTGTTCCCCTCGCCTCAGTCCGAGTGATGACTTAATTAGCTGGCAACTATCAGCTTCTGGCAGCAAACTAGCGAGCGTATGCTAAATGTCTCTGTTATCTCTCTTGCTGCCGATGAGTCAACCAGGAACAAACAGTACTTCAGCTCTAGTTAAGCAGTTGATTTGCTTGCCACGAAGGGATATAGCAGCCCTTGCTGCTTTTATATCCTATGGGGTGTGGCTCCATGACTCAGCACTTCCTAGGCCTGCCCCACCCTTGCTTCTCTTGTTCCAGCCTCTCCTGCCTGTGAAACCTAGGGTCCAGCCAAGCCTGATTGCCTAGGGCCGGTTTAGCTCTGCCTGGTAAGGCCTGTTATTAAGAACACAAAGCCTGCAATTACTGCAGGTTCGAGCCCGGCCCAAGGTTGACTCAGCCTTCCATCCTTTATAAGGTAGGTAAAATGAGGACCCAGATTGTTGGGGGGGCAATAAGTTGACTTTGTAAATATATACAAATAGAATGAGACTATTGCCCTATACATTGTAAGCCGCCCTGAGTCTTCGGAGAAGGGCGGGGTATAAATGTAAAAAAAACAAAAAACAAAAAAAAAAATCAGCCAGGTCTGGAGGCGTGGCCTGGGGGGGGAAAGAGTCAGGGGACAGAGGCCTTGTTATCTCCTCCACCTGGCCTGCCTCTGGCTCCTGGAGCTGAGCCAGGGAAGCCGGTGCTCCAGAGGTAAGTCCTGATGGCCCTTCCCCCTCACTTTCCGAGTCACTTTCTGGCAGGGGCTCCAGCTCGGGGGGCACAGACGCAACAGGCATGTTCCTTCTTGTGAACATGCAGTTGCTCTGGGAGACTTAATTTAATGAACTGTGTGTTTGCAGGCCTCATTCTTTGATATGTGGATTAGGTCTGGGTAACTTATTTGGGGGTTTGAGGAAGTTTGAGAAAGGGATTCTCCCTCCCTCCTTTGCTACTTTACTTGATTAATTTCATTTCAGCTTGGCCGTCAATTATCTAGTGGAGACACTGCTTCTCAAACCATTGTGGATTCTGTTAATATTTTAAGAGGAAGATGGAAAGAGCGTCAAGAGTAAAATATATTTTGATATAAAACATTGGGGAGGTGGAAGCGAGTTACTGGAATTAATGAGCAGAGTGTATTGGCTTCACAACTTTAGCAGAAGTTTCTTTGGAGTTTGTTTTTTTTCCCCCCTCACAAATCATCTTGAATTTTCTTCTCCGTTCCTCCCTGAAGAAAACATTGCTCCTATCTTGCTCCAAGAATTTGTCATGGTGACCCACTTTTCCTTTAGAAACATGAGGGAGAATTTAGAACCGTGCTAAGATTGCTCAGAGCTTACTCTATACTGGGGTTTTTTTTTGTGTGTGTGTGTATGGTTGCCACTTTAAAAATGCCAGGAAATTAACTCCGGTTGGTCATGCCACCACCAACATTTGATAGTGGAGTTGGGTAGAGCTCCGGAACTTTTTTTTAAAAAGGGTTTGAAGGACTACAAAATAACTAACCTAGATAGTGGGGCTTGGAATTAATGGACGGACATAGGAAGTTTCCCTGAACTACTACAACAACAACTACTACTTCTTCTTCTTCTTCTTCTTCTTCTTCTTCTTCTTCTTCTTCTTCTTCTTCTTCTTCTTCTTCTTCCTCTTCCTCTTCCTCTTCCTCTTCCTCTTCCTCTTCCTCCTCTTCCTCTTCCTCTTCCTCCTCCTCCTCCTCCTCCTCCTCCTCCTCCTCCTCCTCCTCCTCCTCCTCTTCCTTCTGCCATATCCATCATCAGATATTGTCGATCATGTTGGCAATCCTATTTTTGTCAACAGCCTCATGAAAAAGTGCTGCTGAGTTTTGTCCAAACCTATCCCTTAGGTTTTGAAGCCATGAAGTTCTTCTTCCGTCCGGACCTCGTTTGCCTTCAATCTTTCCCTGGAAGATTATGGGAAGGATGACGTATTTTTCTGGGTGTCGTATCACCCATCCAAAATATTCTAACTTTCGCTTTTCAATGGCTTTGATGATTTCCCATTTTTTTTTGCCTGAACAGAAGCTCCTAAATGCTACTCAAGAGGTAAACTTCTTCAGAAGAAGTTGAGCTGTTCTCTGTTGGAAGAGTTAAAGCTGAGGTCGGCTGGCCTTCCTTCTCTTGCGACGTCTCCAACGCGTTCCACAACATAGGAACCTTTTTCCTCTGTTGACCGCAGGAGCAGTTGAGAGGTGGTCCGCCCCTTTCAAACTTCTCCATCACTGTGGCAGGAGAATTTGTGTGTGTGTGGGGGGGAAGAACCCTGTACAAAGATGGAAAGAATATTTTCGGTCTGTGCTTTACTGACACATCTATGTCATCCCTTGCCATTGCTTGAAGAAACAAAGGGTGTGGGGGGAAGGGAAGGCTTTCACCAAAGTACAGGTAATCAGAAATCAAATAGTTTGGCGTATCTATCCATTTAGCAGATGCTATCAGGTTTCCCCCCCAAAAAATCAGCAGTTTGAATGACAGTCTAATTGTGCCCAGGCTGCAGGCATCAGTGCTCCTCCGAGATGTGGATGGCAGTTGCTTTTTGGAATGTGCAAAAATGCACACAAAAGCGTGGATCGTTTTGAAGGAAGTTAGCACCCACCCCTCTCCTAGAAGAACGAAATATTTTAGGAAATATTAAAAAGGCAGAATGTTATGTTTCCCTGGATGAGAAATGGAGAAACGTGTATTAAAGACAAAACAGCTCCTTGCCCCACACCAGGGTGATGGGATTAAGACATGGCCCTCAGGACATGATAGGATTAGCCTTCTACCCATCTCACCACATGGCACCTGGGAAGATTACATCACCCAGCAAGGCTCAACCAAGCCTGGGACACAGAAAGCCTACAAAATTAGCTAAGACCCCCACCCCCTGGGAGTGTGGCAACCAATCAGAATACAAGTTCAAATTCAAAGCCCAAAAAAGGGTATAAATATATCTCTCTCCCTCCCTCCCTCTCTCCTTCTCTCTCCTTCCCTCTCCCTCCCTTCCTCCCTCTCCCCTCCCTCCGTCTCTCTCTCTCCCTCCCTCTCTCTCCCTCTCTCTCCCATGTGCTTTTTTGCCCAGGACCTCAAAACCATGTGGTCCTGTCCACCATTAAACCATCTTTCCAAGCAGTCTCCATGTTTCCAGTGTCTTTCTCCCCACTTGGAACTGAACCCAAATGGACATTTCTTCCAACAATTTATATCACTTTCTGGATATAGAATCAGATTTTCTGCAATGAAGAAAAGAGTAGGACATTGTGATCTTTTTGCCATTGACAAATTTTGTGTACCAATGGGAAAAAAGTTCTAGAGCCAATCTCTACCATCTTGATTAAGATGATGAGGAAACAGGAAATATTTTTCCCCCCAGTCAAGTCCTGGATTGTTGTCTAAATCAGGAGATTTGGTTGCTTTAGATAACCCAGTGTAAGGCACAATAACCTTTAGGAGGTTCAGAGCTCAACAAGTGTCTACACCTTTATCTGCATTGTAAGAAGGCTTTAGAAATCAGGTATTTGACCTGGTCTACATGGGTCAGAATAACATGTTAATTATAATTGACTAATCTTGTTTTTCACAGTTCCTGACAGTGGTGAAATCCATTTTTTTTTACTACCAGTTTTGTGGGTGTGTCTTGGTGGGTATGGTATGGCTTGGTGGGCATGGCAGGGGAAGGATACTGCAAAATCCCCATTCCCACTCCACTCTGGGGCCAACCAGAGGTGATATTTTGCCAGTTCTCCGAACTACTCAAAATTTCCGCTACCGCTTCTCCAGAACCTGTCAGAACCTGCTGGATTTCACCCCTGGTCCCTGAATGTTTTTTTTTTTAATTTGAATTTATATCTCGCCCTTCTCCGAAGACTCAGGGCGGCTTACATTGTGTAAGGCAATAGTCTCATCCATTTGTATATTATATACAGAGTCAACTTGTATTGCTCCCCCAACAATCTGGGTCCTCATTTTACCTACCTTATAAAGGATGGAAGGCTGAGTCAACCTTGGGCCCGGTGGGACTCGAACCTGCAGTAATTGTAATTGCAGGCAGCTGTGTTAATAACAGACTGCATTAGCCTGTTGAGCCACAAGATTCTCTTTTTGTTGTGGGAAACCATGCACACACACACACACAGAGAGAGAGAGAGGGAGAAAGAGAGAGCGCTAATATCAGGATACATTTAGAAATATAGAAACCTGTTAACTTGCGAGAACACACTTTCAAAACTGCATTTTAAAATATACAAATGTTCATGTTTGTAGATATGTGCTCATCTTTGCATAGAGGTGCCAAAAACAGAACAAAAATGTGCCTGGTTTGAAAACGTGAACCGATCCAACTCAGACTTAAGTAGACTTGCCTGTTTTGATGGCCCCCGGCTAACCGGGGAATCTGGAAGACGTGATCCAAAACATTTGGAAAAGCATGTAAAGATTGAGCTATAGATAAATGCAGAGAATCCTAGAAGAGACCATTAGGACATTAAGCAAAAACCTCTTGTTCCATGCAGGGATTCAAAGGGAAGCATTCTAGACAGATGGCTTTCCAGCCTTTAGTGTAATATCCAAAAATACTGATGCAAGAGGCAAAAAGAAGAAAAACAACAACTAAATCTTTGCCAACTAAAGATTGTTTGCCTTGGCTGTGCGCATTGGAGGCAGACCATGCTTACTTTTACTTCATGCATTTTTATATGCACTCAACAGATAACAGATTAACAGAGTTGGAAGGGACCTTGTAGGTCATCAAGTCCAACCGCCCCCCAACCCGCCCAAGCAGGAGACCCTACACCATTTCTGACAGATGGTAGTGCAGTCTCTTCTTGAAAGCTTCCAGTGATGAAGCTCTCACAACTTCTGAAGGCAAGCTGTTCCATTGAATATGGAATAATAGAGTTGGACGGGACCTTGTAGGTCATACAACCCCCTGCTGAAGCAGGAGACCCTACACCATTGTTAACAGGTGGCAGCGCAATCTCTTCTTGAAAACTTTCAGTGATGAAGCTCCCACAACTTCTGAAGGCAACTTCTGTTCCATGGGTTGATTGTTCTCACTGTCAGAAAATTTCTCCTCATTTCTAGGTTGAATCTGTCCTTACTTACACTCAGAGACCACAGCTACTATCTCTCCCAAGGAGCAAATGGAACAATAATTTTGTACATTTACAAAAAATGTAAGAGGTAGAATGGCTTGTTTCTTTTTGGGTTAATGTCCTAAGTAAACATTGAATTGAACTGAATACTTTATTTGGCCAAGTGTGATTAGACATACGATGAATGCAGGAACTGGGCATGGCTAGTCTAGTGAAGAGAAGGACCAGGGGAGAAGGACCAGGGGAGACAGGATAGCAGTCTTCCAATATTTGAAGGAGTGGGGTCAACCTATTTTTCAAAGCACCTGAAGGCCAGACAAGGAATAATGGATGGAAACTATATATATAAGAAGAAGAAGAAAGAAAAACAATAGGACAGGAATGGTAGGCATGTTTGTGCTCTTATGCACACCCCGTATGGTTCTCTTAAGAGTGGGGTGAGGTCAATAGTAGAAAGTTTTTGGTTAAAGCTTTTGGGATTATGGGAAGAGACCACAGAGTCAGGTAAAGAGTTCCAAGCACTGGTGATTCTGTTACAGAAGTCATATTTTCTGCAATCTAGATTAAAGTGGTTAACATTAAGTTTAAATCTATTGGTTGCTCTTGTATTATTGCAATTAAAGCTGAAGTAGTCTTTAACAGGAAGGACATTACAATAGATGATTCTATGAGTTAAACTTAGGTCTTGTCGAAGGCAATGGAACAAGGAGAGATTCAACCTGGAAATAAGGAGAAATTTTCTGACAGTGAAAACAACCAACCCATGGAACAGAAGTTGCCTTCAGAAGTTGTGGGAGTTTCATCACTGGAAGCTTTCAAGAAGAGACTGGACTGCCACCTGTCAAAAATGGTGCAGGATCTGCCGGGCTGGGGGTTGGACTACATGATCTGCAAGGTCCCTTCAAACTCTGTTAAAGTATAACAAGAGGAGTTTGTCTCAGGTGCAGAAGCTCTCAGTGTACATGCAAAAAACAACAGAGTAATGATAATCATCACCATCATAATACCAAAAGAGGGAGAAGTAAAGACGATAATAACAAGGATAAATAATACTACAGCCATACTACATGGCTAAATATGCATAGACATCAGACCACACTGTGAGAATTTGATGTTTAGCAGAGTGGTGGCGCGAGGGGGAAAAACTGTCTCTGGGTCTAATTGCTTTGGCCTGCAATGCCCTATAGTGGTGTCCTGAGGAGAGGAGTTAAAACAGTTGATGTCCAGGATGTGATGGGTGTGCAGATATATTTTCAACCCTCCTTCTGACCTGCACAATCTACAGATCTCCTTTGGAAGGCAAGCCGTTCTTTCTGCAGTCCTAACCATCCATTGGAGTCTATACCTGTCGCAGGGGTGAAATGCTCCCGGTTCAGACCGGATTGCGCAATCCAGTAACGATCTTGGCTGGTGGTTCGGCGATCTGGTAGTGATGGCAGAGCAAAGCTCCACCCACCCACCCAGGTGTCATTACTTCCAGGTTTTAACCAGGAAGTAATCATCTGTCTGGAACCCATACCACATCTCTGACATTAATACAATTGAACGAGTCCAAAAATATTTTACAAGAAGAGTTCTCCGCTCCTCTGTAAACAACAATAATATACAAATGGATGAAGACTATTGCTTGACATAGTGTAAGCCACCCTGAGTCTTCGGAGAAGGGCGGGATATAAATGCAAATAAAACAAAAAACAAAAAACAAAATACCTTATTCCACCAGACTTGAAATCCTGGGATTAGAATACTTAGAACTCCGCCGACTCCGACAAGACCTGTGTTTAAGACACAGAATCATCTATTGCAATGTCCTTCCTGTTAAAGACTTCTTCAGCTTCAATAGCAATAATACAAGAGTAATCAATAGCAATAATACAAGAGCAAACAATAGATTCAAACTTAATGTCAACCGCTTCAATCTTGATTGCAGAAAATATGACTTCAGTAACAGAGTTGTTAACGCTTGGAACTCACTACCTGACTCTGTGGTCTCCTCTCCAACTCCTAAATGCTTTAGCCAAAAACTGTCTACCATTGACCTCACCCCATTCCTAAGAGGACTATAAGGGGCGTGCATAAGTGCACAAAAGTGCCTACCATTCCTGTCCTATTGTTTCCTTTCAATATATGTTCCTGTATATAATGTTATGACAAAATAAAATAAAATAAAAAAGTAATGTATTTTTAACTTTCTGTACATGTGCAGAAGGTTTTGCGCCTGCGCAGAAGGTCTGCATGCACATGTGATATGCACGCGTGGCGCATCCACTTCCAAACCAATAAGGAAGGTAAGTAGATTTCACCCCTGATCTGTCCTGCTTGGTTGCTGTACCAAACCAGACACTTCTAGAAATACAAATGACACATGCAATCATTCCTCAGTAAAACTGTATCGACAGCTCCTGGGGTAGTCTGGACTTCTTGAGTTGATGCAAGAACAAGCTGGCTAATTGCAGCTTGTTCAATAGACTATAGCTGGAACACATCCTGGGCCAGCATGCTATGTGAACCCAGTCAAGTGTTGCCGTATAGTTCCATGTTAAGTATCGTCATCTGGAAACCTGTAGAATGAATCAGAAGAGAGAAGTGCCTAAGTGTTCTCGGCTGCTGACCAAACCACCAATGCAATCGGATCCAAGCAGAACCCAGCAGTTGCTATGGATTGGCTTTTTTCAGGAATGGAGTTTCCCTCACTCCAAGTACTGGACAATTGAACATGAATTATTGTCTTGGGATCAGCACATTGTACCTGTAATTATTTCATTATTGTCTTAAAGGTGAGGAGAAAAATGTTCAAGGTCTTCATTTGATGTAGACGCTGGATATTAACTAGTCACCTTAGCTCTTTTTTCAATTGCCCTTTCTCATATTCTTGGGGAGGGGGTGAAGCCTCCACTGATCTCTTTTTTTCTTTGAGAATTAAATTTCTTTGCTGGACCATTTTGTCAGCATGACTTTGGCTGCTGGAATGCTGGCAGGAATAGCCAACACTCCAGAAGATAGGCTTAAGATACAGAAGGATCTTGACAGACTTGAACATTGGGTGCTATCTAACAAAATGATGTTCAATGGTGAAAAAAGTAAGGTTCTACATCTAGGCAAGAAAAACAAAATGCACAGATACAGTATATATGTGGTACCTTGCTCAATAGTAGTAACTGTGAGAGGCATCTTGGAGTCCTAGTGGACAACCATTTAGATATGAGCTAGCAGTGTGCAGCAGCTGCCAAAAAAACCAACACAGTTCTGGGCTGCAAAAAAAGAGGGATAGTGTTGTGTCTCGCCCGCTCCTCCTGCCGCAGCCGGGCCCCTCTTATCTCCTGCCGGACGCTGATAGTTCGGAAGAATGTCCTGGCATGCCTCCAGGCCCCAGTTCTGGCACCATGCCCGGACAGGTCAAGCAACACGAAGGGCCTGACGTGCCTTCAGCCCCCAGTCCTGGCACCATGCCCAGGCAAACGGAGCAACTAAACCCCTTCCCCACAGCATGTGAGCCTGAAGAATGTGAGGCCAGTCATGAGCTAGGATTGCCAACAGCTGGAGGCTGGAGAGATCCTCGCTTCCGGAGAGTTGAGAGGCGACGTCAGCAAAAGGAAGGGAGGGGCAGGCCTGGATAAGTGCTGAGTCATGGAGCCACACCCCATGGCCCATATAAAGGATCTGCTTTCTGGCATTCTCTGAGTCAGGCAAAGTCTAATCTGGATTGCTGAAGTCACTTCCTGGTCTCCTGCCTGCCTTGAGAACTCTGATAGGACTTTGGCAGAGCTGCAGAGGCACGCTTGATACGGACTTCCCCGACCCGGCCGTCAGCGGAGGAGTGGGACACGACAAATAGACTCAAGAACACGTGAAGTATTAATACCACTTTATAATGCCTTGGTAAGGCCACACTTGGCATACTGCATTCAGTTTTGGTCGCCATGATGTAAAAAAGATGTTGAGACTCTAGAAAGAATGCAGAGAAGAGCAACAAAGATGATTAGGGGACTGAAGGATAAAACATATGAAGAATGGTTGCAGGAACTGTGTATGTCTAGTTTAATGAAAAGAAGGACTAGGGGAGACATGATAACAGTGTTCCAATATCGCAGGGGCTGCCATAAAGAAGAAGGAGTCAAGCTATTCTCCAAATAGCTTTGTCCTGAGGACAGGACAAAAAGCAATGGGTGGAAACTGATCAAGGAGAGAAGCAACTTAGAACTAAGGAGGAATTTCCTGACAGTGAGAACAATTAATCAGTGGAACAACTTGCCTCCAGAAGTTGTGAATGTTCTAACACTGGAAGTTTTTAAGAAGAGATTGGATAACCATTTGTCTGAAGTGGTGTAGGGTTTCCTGCCTAAGCAGGGGGTTGGACTAGAAGACCTCCAAGGTCCCTTCCAACTATTCTATTCTATTCTGTTCTATTCTATTCTATTGCAACACTCTTAGTTTTTTCTTTTTCTTTTTATCTCTGCTGATTTCATTATCAGGAAGTGTCTTTTAAGAAGTCCTTATTTCTTTTCTTCCTTTAAATAATTTGTTTTCTCCTTTCTCCTCCCCTCTCCTACTCCATTGATGCACTTCTGACTCCTGTTAAGAAATTATAGAATTACTTATGGGAAAAAAATATAGGTAGAGAGCTTGTCTTGATTTCCCCCCCCAGTCTTTAAGAGAGTTGCTCTTGCTTCAAAGGGAGAAAATGATCTACTACTGCAATTCAAATTCTTCAGAAGCAAAGTGAGAGTAAATTTATACATTTTTGAATAAGGTGCAAATTAGGATGTATTTATTAAAATATAAAGATCAATTGCTTTGGATAAGAATATTCAAAAGAAGGGGGAAAACTTTAGAAAAAGAAAGAAATGAAAGAATAAACACCCTTAGGGAAAAACAAAGCCCAAAGCAAGCTCCCTTCGTCTGCATACGACTTCAAAGAAATCATGACTGTAAAAAGTTGCAAGTGAATTGAGTTACCTTCCTAGGCAGGAAACCAATCCATCTTTCCATAGCAAAGATCTCTGTTTGTTCATGGTGGATATGGAGACATCACAGACTGTACTATGGTGGCGCAGTGGTTAGAATGCAGTACTGCAGGCTAACTCATGGCTCGCTCCAGGAGTTCGATTCTGAATAGATCTAGGTTGACTCAGCCTTCCATCCTTCCAAGGTCGGTAAAATGAGGACCCAGTTTGTTGGGGGCAGTAGGCTGACTCTGTAAACTGCTTAGAGAGGGCTGCAAAGAACTGTAAAGTGGTATATAAGTCTAAGTGCTATTGTTAACTCTGCCCATTGTCAGGCGTTCGATTCTGATCGGCTTGAAATTGACTCAGCCTTCTATCCTTCCGAGATCGGTAAAATGAGGACCCAGAGTGTTGGGAGCCATAGGCTGACTCTGTAAACCGCTTAGAGAAGGGTGTAAAGCACTGTGAAGTGGTATATAAGTCTAAGTTCTATTCCTATTGCTATCACCTGAACCAGAGATGGGATTCACATACGGTAGCAACCAATTCGCCCAGCACTGGAAATATGATCACGCATGCACGCACGCTCGCTCCGCTCACACACCTGCTGTCTGCGCAGGCGTGCGATGTCAAACAACACAGCAATTCGCTCGTGCGCACCATCCGCGCATGTGTGCGACGTCAAACAACATGGCAATTTGCTCTCATGCTATACAGTGATATAGGATGGGATTGCGCCCAGGTGTGTGTGAGGGTGGGCCCACCAGCAGGTCGCCACTACCGGTTCACTTGAACCGGTCTGAACCAGCTGAAAACCACCTCTGAACTGAACTCACTTGAGCCAGAGTTGAATCCTCTTGACCAGATATGCTCAATTTGGAGTGAGGCTGGGTTGTCGCTCGTGCTAATCTATAATGGGATATCTAAAGTCGTCGGATGAGAAGCAAAACGTCTTCAAAGAAAAAGAAAGTCCAGTTGCCTCTTGAAAAAGCACCAACCTGCCTTCCATTGAGGACCTGCATACTGCACGAGTCAAAAAGAGGCCTGTGAAAATATTTACAGATCCCTCACATCCTGGACATAAACTGTTTCAACTACTACCCTCAAAACGATGCTATAGAGCACTGCACATCAGAACAATTAGACACAAGAACAGTTTTTTCCAAATACCATCACTCTGCTAAACAAATAATTCACTCAATACTGTCAAACTATTCACTAAGTCTGCACTACTATTAATCTTCTCATCATTCCCATCTCCTTCCACTTATGACTGCATGACTGTAACTTTGTTGCTTGTATCCTTACGATTTATACTGATATTGATTGTTTCCTGATTGCTTGTTTGTAGCCTATGACTATTATTAAGTGTTGTATCATTAAGTGTTAAATTTGTACCCTATGACTATCATTAAGTCTTGATGAAGGTATCTTTTCTTTGATGTACACTGAGTGCATATGCACCAAGACAAATTCCTTGTGTGTCCAATCACACTTGGCCAATAAAAATTCTATTCTATTCTTTTTTTTGTTGTTGTTTACATTTATACCCCGCCCTTCTCCGAAGACTCAGGGCGGCTTACAGTGTATAGGGCAATAGTCTCATTCTATTTGTATATATTTTTACAAAGTCAACTTATTGCCCCCCCAACAATCTGGGTCCTCATTTTACCTACCTTATAAAGGATGGAAGGCTGAGTCAACCTTGGGCCGGGCTTGAACCTGCAGTAATTGCAGGCTTTGTGTTCTTAATAACAGGTCTTAATAACAGGCCTTACCAGCCTGAGCTATCCGGCCCCTATTCTATTCTTTGGGACAACCACAACCTGGATGACTGAGAATCTCCATATAATGGAATACGTTTGTGTGGTGAGGAGAACCTTCAGTCTTTTGGGGAGTACTTTTTTGACATGATTCTCCAGGTGGGAATTTTGATGGCAGCTGCTGCTTACTCCAAGATGTTTATGCAGTAAAAGCCAATAACTGTCAACTAGGCACAGCTCAAGGCAGAAGATGGTTGCCAAAAACTCAATGTAGGAGCTTTATCTGACAAAGCTGCTCAGAACTTTCTATGAAATCCCTGCTTGAAAAACAATTTTATTCTGCCCAGCATCTGTTTAAAGCCTCTTAGGAAATCCTGTTGGAAAAAGTAGTTCATCTAAGGTGGCTTGTCTGGATCTTATTGGTTTGTTAGTTAATCGTTGCCTGCAGATAACAGATACAGGATGATTTTAAGATCTGCGTCTCATGTTTGATATTCTTCTCCTGTTCTCTCTTTCTGGAGACACTATATTTTGCAAAGACTGAAGCTTCAGGGATCTGTATATAGATCCATCAAAAACTTGTTCTTGAAAGTTATAGAAATAAGTGCATATAAAAACCCAACGTTCAATCCCGTTAATTTCCTGCCCCATTTCCTTGTGTTATAGCCTTTTCCATTATGAGGGGAAACTTTTCCATACTTTTGTTTTATCAACGTTCTGCAGATCCAACAACTTGTGGTTGTTGGAACCAGTCAGAGTCAGTCACCAGGACCAAAGGTTTATTCCTTCAAGCCATTTGTGGCCTTGAGTGGTTGTCCCATTGTTTTGTCCCAGGGGTAAAATTCAGCAGGTTCTGACAGGTTCTGGAGAACCGGTAGCGGAAATTTTGAGTAGTTTGGAGAACTGGCAAATGCTACGTCTGGCTGGCCCCAGAGTGGGGTGGGAATGGAGATTTTGCAGTATCCTTCCCCTGCCATGCCCACCAAGCCACACCCACCAAGCCACGCCCACAAAGTTGTCCTGTTATAATAAACAAAGGAGAAATTATTCAATATAACTCTTGCTAGCTTTAATTAATTTAATTAAGGCTACTATTGACTACATTTCAATGTATAATAAATGAAGTCAAATTTGGGATCTTGGCTCCTGGGATGCCCTTCAAAAACGAAGCCTAGTTCTCAACTTCAGGGAAGTTATGTTATCTTTGTGCATGGATTAATGTTTTGTCGAAATCCACTCAGTTATGGTTCATTAAGAGAAAACAATTTAACTAGCTGTAATTTAACTTGTAAGAATTAAGTGCCGGTAAACATTTCTGAGAGTTTGAATTAGTATCGCAAAATGTTTGTAGCTTCATGTAGGTTTGTAGGTTCTGGGAGCTTCATGTATGCATTCAGCCTCTTCTCATGACAACTAAGTGGCAAAGCAGTAGAGATGCACCTTCTTTCCTCCCGCTGAAGCATCCTTGTCCCAACTTCATTCTGAAGAGAGATCATAAAGAGACCTAGCGATATTTGTTTACACATGTATACTGTAGTAGCCTGTTCACAACCAGAAATCCTAAGGAATCAGAAGTTGCTACTTCAGCTCAAGTGACACATCTTACTAGCAAGAAAGAATGCAAATGTTCCCAGATCAGCAAAGTGGGATCCATTAAATGTAATAAGTTTTATAGGGTAGAATTGCATTTTTGTATTTTTAGTTGAAAAGGTAGGGAGAATGCCAACTGATTTGAAGAGAGAGAGAGAGAGAGAGAGACAGAGACAGAGACAGAGA
This sequence comes from Ahaetulla prasina, assembly GCF_028640845.1. Classification (NCBI taxonomy): domain Eukaryota; kingdom Metazoa; phylum Chordata; class Lepidosauria; order Squamata; family Colubridae; genus Ahaetulla; species Ahaetulla prasina. The sequence continues at coordinate 12,235,665 of NC_080549.1, read as the reverse complement.
GAGATAGAGATACACACACAGAGAGAGACAGACATACAGAGAGACAGACAGACAGAGACAGACACACACACACAGAGACAGAGAGAGACAGAGAGATAGAGATAGAGATAGAGGCAGAGACAGAGACAGAGAGAGACAGAGAGATAGAGAAAGAGATAGAGACAGACACAGAGAGAATCAGAGAGAGACAGAGAAACAGAGACAGACAGAGAGATAGAGATAGAGGCAGAGACAGAGAGAGTCAGAGACAGAGAGAGTCAGAGACAGAGAGACAGAGAGATAGAGATAGAGACAGAGAGAGATAGAGACAGAGACAGAGAGAGACAGAGAGATAGAGATAGAGTCAGAGTCAGAGAGAGACAGAGACAGAGAGAGTCAGAGACAGAGAGAGACAGAGACACAGAGAGATAGAGACAGAGACAGAGAGAGACAGAGAGATAGAGATAGAGTCAGAGTCAGAGAGAGACAGAGACAGAGAGAGACAGAGACAGAGAGAGACAGAGACACAGAGAGATAGAGACAGAGACAGAGAGAGACAGAGAGATAGAGAGATAGAGATAGAGTCAGAGACAGAGAGAGTCAGAGACAGAGAGAGTCAGAGACACAGAGAGACAGAGACACAGAGAGACAGAGACAGAGATAGATATAGAGACAGAGACAGAGAGAGACAGAGACACAGAGAGACAGAGGCAGAGAGAGAAAGAGAGAGAGGGAGAGAGAGACAGAGAGAGAGAGACAGAGAGAGACAGACACACACACACACACACACACACACACACACACACACACACACACACAGAGACAGAGACAGAGACAGAGACAGAGACTGAGAGAGACTGAGTCTCATTGGGTTTGAAAAGGAAAGTAATATGCAATTTAAAAGTTTAAAAAGTTTATAAACAGATCATTTCTAACCTGGAAGCCAAATCAAGCTGGTAACATGAAACTTGGAAATACTGAGCAGGAGAGCTGAACTGTTAAAATATTATTTCAGTGAAGAGCTATCACGAAGGAGTTCTCCACTGCTGTGAATCAAGAAAGTGATATGCAATGGAAGCAATTATAAATAAATATATACCCATTACCTTCAATAAAGGAAAACTTGGGGCCACGTTATAATAACATAGAATCCAAAGTTGCGTTTAGCGTCTTGAGAAAAATAATAATAGTGCACCTGAAAATCTCCATTTCGAGAGAGGAGGGCAGGATGGGCAAACTTGTTTCTGATGGTCTCAGTGGCAGCTGTGAAGAATAACAGGCTTTAGGTGACAATTTTTCTTCCCTTTTTCTCCCCTCCAACATTATGAAACCTTGTCTTTCTCCCCTACTGGGAAATTTTTTAAAATGAAATGCTGCGTTTTCCCTGCAAACAAAACTTTGCTTCTCCCCCGACCATTATTTAAAGGAAACTGAAACTAGTTTCATTTTTTTTTTTCTCCTTCCCCAAAATGCTGAAATGCGGTTGACATTTCATGTGAAAATGTCAATCAGATGTGACAATTGTCATTTTGCTTTGAATGGAAAAAAAAAAAGAGAAGAAGTTTCATTTTGACAATTGCCAGCCCACACATTCTGGAACCTTTCCTTCTCTGGCATTATTTCTCTAGATTGGTCTCTGAACTCATTCTCTGTTTGAGAAGCCCAGCTGTGAGGATTTCCACCCTTCCTTTTTTCCTTACTAGAATAGAATAGAATTTTTATTGGCCAAGTGTGATTGGACACACAAGGAATTTGTCTTGGTGCATATGGTCTCAGTGTACATAAAAGAAAAGATACCTTCATCAAGGTACAACATTTATAACACAATTGATGATCAATATATCAATATAAATCATAAGGATTGCCAGCAACAAGTTATAGTCATACAGTCATAAGTGGAAAGAGATTGGTGATGGGAACTATGAAACGATTAATAGTAGTGCAGATTCAGTAAACAGTCTGACAGTGTTGATGGAATTATTTGTTTAGCAGAGTGATGGCCTTCGGGAAAAAACTGTTCTTGTGTCTAGTTGTTCTGGTGTGCAGTGCTCTATAGCATCGTTTTGAGGGTAGGAGTTGAAACAGTTTATGTCCAGGATGCGAGGGATCTGCAAATATTTTCACGGCCCTCTTCTTGATTCGTGCAGTATACAGGTCCTCAATGGAAGGCAGGTTGGTAGCAATTATTTTTTCTGCAGTTCTAATTATCCTCTGAAGTCTGTGTTTTTCTTGTTGGGTTGCAGAACCGAACCAGACAGTTATAGAGGTGCAAATGACAGACTCAATAATTCCTCTGTAGAATTGGATCAGCAGCTCCTTGGGCAGTTTGAGCTTACTGAGTTGGCGCAGAAAGAACATTCTTTGTTGTCCTTCTGCAAAAGGGCTTCTTTTTGAGGGGGCGAATGGAAGGTTTGGTAGGCATGGGGAAAAAAGGGCCTCTGGTGGCTCAACAGACTAAAGCAGTCTGTTATTAACACAGCTGCTTGCAATTACTGCAAGTCCCACCAGGCCCAAGGTTGACTCAGCCTTCCATCCATTTATAAGGTAGGTAAAATGAGGACCCAGATTGTTGGGGGCAATAAAAGTTGACTTTGTATATAATATACAAATGGATGAAGACTATTGCTTAACACAATGTAAGCCGCCCTGAGTCTTCGGAGAAGGGCGGGATATAAATGCAAATTAAAAAAAAAGATAGATTGCAAGTAACTGTAGTGGTAATGGAGTCCTTTGTACTAATGTTAATCCAGAAAACCACCCTCTGATTCTGAATTCATAAGGAGCAGCACATAAAGACTGCATGTATACACTTCCACAGGAAAGGGTCCCTTTTTTTCAGGAATCTATTTATTTATTTACAGGATTTATGAGGCCACTCCACTCACAATGAGCGGATCCAGAGGTAGTTCATGAGAAGAGTCCTCCACTCCTCTGCTCACAAGAGAATCCCTTATGCCACCAGGCTCAACATTTTTATTTATTTATTTTATTTATTTTTGTCAACCATATGTAAGATAACAGGGACATTGTGGCTTAGTGGCTAAGACGCTGAGCTTGTCGATCGAAAGGTCGGCAGTTCAGCGGTTCGAATCCCTAGTGCCGTGTAACGGGGTGAGCTCCCATTACTTGTCCCAGCTTCTGCCAACCTAGCAGTTCGAAAGCACGTAAAAAATGCAAGTAGAAAAATAGGGACCACCTTTGGTGGGAAGGGAACAGCGTTCCGTGCGCCTTTGGCATTGAATCATCCTGGTCACATGACCATAGAGATGACTTTGGACAGCACTGGCTCTTCGGCTTAGAAATGGAGATGAGCACTGCCCCCTAGAGTCGGGAATGACTAGCACATTTGCGTGAGGGGAACCTTTACTTTTATATAAGATAACAGGTAAAAGTATAAACATAATTTGGATACATGAAAAGAGTAAGTAAAAAGGAATATTAGGACAGGGACGGTAGGCATGCTGGTGCACTTATGCACACCCCTTACAGACCTCTTAGGAATGGGGTGAGGTCAACAGTAGACAGTTTAAGGTTAAAGTTTTGGGGGTTTGGGGAAGAAACCTCAGAGTCAGGTAGTGCATTCCAGGCATTGACCACTCTGTTGCTGAAGTCATATTTTCTGCAATCAAGTTTAGAGCGGTTTATCTTGAGTTTGTATCTATTATTTGCTCGTGTATTGTCGTGGTTGAAACTGAAGTAGTCATTGACAGGTAGGACACTGTGGTAGATAATTTTATGTACTATGCATTATGTATTATGTATTAGGCCCGGACTACCTGGAACTGCGCCACCTACCGTCTGACCTAAGCGTAGTATGCAAAATTGTCCGTTACAATGTCCTACCTGTCAACGACTTCTTCAGCTTCAACCTCAATAATATAGGGGCAAACAATCGGTACAAACTCAAAGTAAACCGCTCCAAACTCGATTGCAGAAAACATGACTTCAGCAACAGAGTGGTCAACGCCTGGAATGCTCTACCCAACTCTGTTGTTATATCCTCTAACCCCCGCAGGTCTTCTAGTCCAACCCTCTGCTTAGGCTGGAAACCACTTCAGACAAATAGTTGTCCAATCTCTTCTTAACAACTCCCAGTGTTGGAGAATTCATAACTTCTGGAAGCAAGTTGTTCCACTGATTAATTGTTCTCACTGTCAGGAAATTTCTAGGTTGCTTCTCTCCTTGATTAGTTTCCACCCATTGCTTCTTAATCCTGCCTTTTGATGCTTTGGAGAATAGCTTGACTCCCTCTTCTTTGTGGAAGCCCCTGAGATATTGGAAGACTGCTATCGTGTCACCCTTACTCCTTCTTTTCATTAAACTAGACATACCCAGCCCTTCAAAATGTCCACATTTGTTCCATGCAAATTCTGTGATAGAATTATTTCTAAACCTAGTGTTATTTATCTGAATAGTTAACAACCGATACAGATCTACTTTGACTTCTACTTATTCTGTGTTGGTTTAACTGCCCTTAGACAATTAATAGTTGCATTGCTATGGCTATTTTGTTGGATTGAGAGTTTGGGGGAAATTATTATTCTGCTTGTAAACTGCCCAGAGTCACTTTCTGTGACTTGGATGGCTATATAAATTTGCATAATAATCCTAGTGTTAAAAGTCTTTTAAACTATATAATTTCTGAGTGTGTGTTAGTGGACCTTGATAGATGTACATCAAGGTCAACTTGTGGTGTTAATGGTATCTTTCTTGAATTCCTCAAACTTCATACATTATATCATTATATTGAATTTGGTTTTAGCATAACTATTTAGAATATTATCCTTTCAAAGTGATTATCTCTGTTGCTTCAGCCATCATGTTAAGGGAGCTAAGAATTGATGTAATGGGGATATACCACAAGATGAAGAAATAGTCAAGAAGCTACTAGATTGTGCAAAAATGGATAGATTAACATTGAAAATTAAACAGAAAGAGGATGTAGAATGTTATCAAACATGGAATTTATCTTACCAATGGTTCGAAAAAAAGGGTGGAGACCAGGACTGGGCTTCAAAAATTTTAGCAAGGGGTTTTCTCCCCGGTTGATAGATGGGCACGGCCATAGTAGGCATGGCCTAGTTGGCTTCGTGCAACACGGTGGGGGGGCGTTTTTGCCCTCCTGGGGCTCTAGAGGCTTTCCTTGAGCCTTTGGGAGAGCGAAAATGGCTTCCCCAGGCACCGGAGGCCCTCTAGAGGCTGGAAACAGGTCGAATTTCCAGTAGGCCCATTTTTTGCCTTCTCCGAGCCTCCGGACACTCCCTGCACTTACCTGCATCCAAAACGGGCCACGTGAGGACTCCTGGGAGGGGAGGGGTGGTTGGGACCAGCCAGGAGTGGGATTTGGGGGTTCTCCAAACTGCACAGAATTTTAGCTAGAGGTTCTCCTAAACCCCTGAGAACCCCCAGCAGCCCACCCCTGGTGGGGCTAAGGATGCAATTTGTATTGTTAAGCAAATGGGCCTCTGGTGGCTCACCAGACTAAGTCTGTCTGTTATTAACACAGCTGCTTGCAATTACTGCAAGTTCAAGTCCCACCAGGCCCAAGGTTGACTCAGCCTTCCATCCTTTATAAGGTAGGTAAAATGAGGACCCAGATTGTTGGGGGCAATAAAAGTTGACTTTGTATATAATATACAAATGGATGAAGACTATTGCTTAAAACAGTGTAAGCCGCCCTGAGTCTTCGGAGAAGGGCGGGATATAAATTCAAATTTTTTAAAAAATGAAATACCCAAACATTACAATATTTATTAAGCACTAAGAAATATATTTAATAGAAAATCATTTTTTTTTAAAAAAGAATTGATGTAATGGTATCTTGGTCTTTCTCCAGGGTGTCATTTCCTACAAGTGAATTGTGTGTCTCATTTTGAATTTCTTTTGGGTGATAGACCCCCCCCCCCCAAAAAAAAACCCCTTTGTCTTCTGTCATTAGCTATAATGGCAGAATTCCATTTCCTATCTTATCTTCTCTTTTTTGCTTTGCCCTGGGGGAAAAAAACACCAGGAGTAAAATCCAGCAGGTTCTGACAGGTTCTGGAGAACCAGTAGCGGAAATTTGAGTAATTCGGAGAACCAGCCAATACCACCTCTGGCTTGCCCCAGAGTGGGGTGGGAATGGAGATTTTGTAGTATCCTTCCCCTGCCATGCCCACCAAGCCACGTCCGCCACGCCACGCCCACCACCAAGCCATGCCCACAGAACCGGTAGTAAAAAAAAAATGAATTTCACCACTGATCTAAACCTTAATGAGAGATCACTGAAGTGACGTTAACTAGGTTCTATTAATTTGCTTAAATGTACCTTCAAAAATTAAAGGTCTTGGACGTTCCTATGAAAAGGCAAACTCTCTTTGTTTTCTTTCCATCTGCTGGTGCAGACAATTTCACACTCAAAAGGTGAAGGCAGTGGACTTGACTTCCGAGAACTTTGGTTAAGCAACCCGCCTTAATTACTGCAGTTTGAAGAGCTGTCATAAGCACTGAGAACCGAAGCCTAAAATAGAATCTTGTTTGGGGGGGGGAAAAAAAGGCATAAGCGGAAGGTGGAATTGGAACAAATAAACATTCTCTAGAGAGACTAAAGAAATGAATTAAATGTTTAAGATCTTGACAAATGAACTCAAGTTTGCTTAGAATAAGAGAGAGTGAATACACTGACTCATGCTGGTTAGCTCAATTTGTTTAGCTTAACAGTTGGATGGTTTTAGGGATAGAAAACAGCATATTACCACGCAGACTCATAAACCTACTGTGAATAGATGCGTTGTTGGGTCGGATCGTAGGGTAATTAATGCAACTAGGTGAGTAGTACTGGTTTAGCTACTTACACAATGCTAATCGCTGGCTGGACATTATCAATAAAGGGAATCGTATAAAGTGAGCTAAAATATACCCTTATTAATAGAGAACTGGCTCTTCAAATTGAAAAGACACATTTATGACCCCAATTACTCAACAGATTGAGGAACTGACATTCTTACGACTTGCAAATGAGTTGCTTATAGATGTAGATTAAATATGGACAATTATAGTGAAATATAGGCAAACTTTAAGAAATTTGTTAGGTAAAACTTTAGATATTCATATATATGAGAAACTCTTACAAGTATAATTTTTGGTCCCTTCCTTCCTTCCTTCCTTCCTTCCTTCCTTCCTTCCTTCCTTCCTTCCTTCCTTCCTTCCTTCCCTCCCTCCCTCCCTCCCTCCCTCCCTTATTTTGTTGTTCTGATATATGAAATAAAGCTAAAGTTTAGAATTTAGAATTGTAAACCTTCCAGAGTCACGTGGTTGAGCTAAGTGGCTAAAGAAATTGAACAAATGAATGAAAGAATAAAGTAACAAAAAATAAGATAAAAAGAAATTAAAATGTTGATTATTTAAAAGAATATACAGTAACTACCTACTTTGAGGAATATTCAGGTTAAAAATATAAATGGGTTAATCGTTATTGTGGCCATAGGTCAAGCATAAGGAGGTCAGAAATAGTAAGATCCTTCACAGAAGGGAAGAAATGACAAATAGATACACACAATTTTTCCAATTCTTATACATCAAAAAAGCATTCTAACATGGATGCCAAAATGGGAAAATAGTTCACATTATTGCTATTTATTAGAAATGAAATTGGGGCCTTCTCTCTCCGTTTTTGCCTTCCAATCTGTTGCAATTAGTGGAGACAGACAGAAAGAGAGAAATGAAGCATTCAGCTGAGTTATTGCACTCTCAGTTTATTGTCTTTAAGTCAGGAATGAAAATGATCTTCAGGGGAGGAAAAGCATTGGGCATTTGTTCAGCTTCATCAAAATAGTTGCTGCTAGTGGCAATTATTCAAAAAGCTCTGGAAATCCGGGTTCAAGGTAACCGTCCAATCGCACGCAATGTTTCAGGCAAACCTTCTTTGATCCATGATGGAAAAATTTGGTAAAATCGTGGCCCTCATTTTCACCGTTATTGGCCTCCCTCGCCCTAGCCAGATGGAGGAATTCATCAGCTTCCCAGCATCTGAAAATAAAATGACATCCAAGCAAGACATACTAAAATGGGGGGGGGACGACGGACCCCCCCCCCCTTTTCCCTATGGCTGGCATTCTGCTATCATCCAAATGCATCTTGTTGATCTTCCAAATTGCTCCTGAGAATGTTTCACAAATAGTCACAAAGGTTCAGGTGGAGATTCTCATGGAAATTAATGGTGATTTCCATCCTCAAAATACTTGTTGTTGTTGTTGTTGTTGTTGTTGTTGTTGTTGTTGTACATGGTGCTACAGGTGTGAAATGCCAACAATTGCTGGTGGAACATCTGCGAGCTGTAAATGTCTCGAGAAGTTTCAAAAAGACCAAAGGGCTTAAAGGCAGCAGGATTAACCCCTGGCTGAAAACAGGCACCCATATTTTGGTATGATGAATAAGAAAAATAGTTTGCTTGTTTGAAGTAGTTTCCTCCCACTCTTAAATCAGAAACATCCCCTAAGTCGGGGTCTGCAACCTTAAACACTCAAAGAGCCATTTGGACCGGTTTCCCACAGGAAATAAAACACCGGGAGCCACAAAACCAGGGTGGGCATGGCCAACTTGACATCACTCCCACCCAGTCACATGACCTATCCAGCTTTTGTGGCTCCCAGTTTTCTTTTCTGTGGGAAATGGGTATCTCTCTCTCTCTCTCTCTCTCTCTGTGCTCTCTCTCTCTCTCTCCATCTCTCTCTCTTTTTCTCTCTCTTCCCCCTCTGTCTCTCTCTCTCTCTGCTCTCTCTCTCCGTCTCTGTCTCATTCCCTCTCTCTATATTTCTCTCTCTTTCTCTATCACTCTCTCTCTCTCATCTATCTATCGCTCCCTCCTTCCCTCCTTCCCTCCTTCCCTCCTTCCCTCCCTCCCTCCATCTATCCATCCATCCATCCATCCTTCCCTCTATCTATCCCTCCCTCCCCCTCCCTCCATTATCCATTTATCCATCCATCTATCTATCTATCTATCTATCTATCTATCTATCTATCTATCTATCTATCTATCTATCTATCTATCTATCATCTCTTTTTGTCTATAGCATCTATTTCTATCATCTATCTACCTTTCTTTCTTTCTTTTTCATCTTTCTGTCTATAATCTTTTTGTCTATACCATTTCTATCTATCTATTTATCTATCTATCTATCTATCTATCTATCTATCTATCTATCTATCTATCTATCTATCATCTTTTTGTCTATAGCATTTATTTCTATCATCTATCTACCTTTCTTTCTTTCTTTCTTTCTTTCTTTCTTTCTTTCTTTCTTTCTTTCTTTCTTTCTTTCTTTCTTTCTTTCTTTCTTTCTTTCTGTCTATCATCTTTTTGTCTATACCATATCTATCTATCTATCTATCTATCTATCTATCTATCTATCTATCTATCTATCTATTTATCTATCTACAGCTTACATGTAACCCAGTCAGATCAAGAAATTCTCTGCCTCTGGACTTCAATGCAAAGACACAATATACAAGAAAAATGGGATGGGGAGGGATGAGGAAAAACAAAGAAATAAAATGAATAGAAACAGGTGATGCTACTTGCTTAAAATTGTCACTTCCTGTTCTCCTACCTGGTCCAGCTTTTGGAGGCATTTGCAAAGCAGCAGGTGAGAATAGCTTTCCTTCTCTCCGACCTGTTTTTATAAGCGTCATTAAAGCTTAAGTTGTGAGGTTGTTAGTTACTCATTTGCTCATAGTGCATTTATTTTGACTATGTTCATTTTAGTGGCTTTTTTGTACTCAGTCATCCTCTGGTTCTTGCCACAGATGGCAGCAGGGATGGGGGAAAAAAAATCTGTTTCCCTCTCTCTATATTTAGTCATCCACCAAAGCCCTTCAACCAAGCAATGGGCAATAGTAATGAACATAGTCTACCACAGTTTATTGCTCTTGGCTAGGAAGACAGTTTTTTTTTTAAAAAAGGAACAACAATGATAAAAGAATTACCTCAGAGGTCTCCAACCTTGGCAACTTTAAGCCTGGAGGACTTCAACTCCCAGAATTCCCCAGGCAGCTTTGCTTTGCTGCCTTGGGAATTCTGGGAGTTGAAGTCCGCCAGGCTTAAGATTGCTAAGGTTGGAGACCTTTGAATTACCTGAACATCAGGATATATTTGCATGAAGGACTGTGTTAGGGCTAAATTTTGTGTACATAAAGCAGAAAATATAAAATTGCATAGGGAAAATTTGTGCGTTTGTGTAATGGTGCTATAAATGATTATAAGCTATAAATACTACTGTAGCAGAGACTATGAATACATTCCAACCTCCAAGTCCCACTTTAATATGGCTAGGCTTTCCTCTGTTGGTCTTTTGTGAGGCTGTGAAGGCCTAGATAGGTGGCTCAGTGGCTAAGATGCTGAGCTTGTCGATCAGAAAGGTCGGCAGTTCGGCGGTTCGAATCCCTAGTGCAGGCCCCCTGCATTAGTAGGGGGTTGGACTAGATGCCCTCAAAGGCCCCTTCCAACTCTGTTACTGTTACTGGCTGTTCCCTCCACAATGGGGTTAGGGCATTGGTACCAGAGCTCTAGCATGGATGTTTGGGTTTCCCAATTTTGTATTTTATGGAGCCTCAGTGAAGTTTTAGATGGCGTTTTCTTTCAATGTATTTCTTTGTATTTATTTTGCTTGCTGCCTGGCATTTCTGGGGTAGATGGGCAGCCCTCTAAAGGGAGTGGTGAGGTGGCCTAAAGGTAGGATTCTCGCTTCACACTCAGGAGGCTGTGAGTTCGATCCTAGGTAGAGGCAGATATTTCCCTTTCTTTGGGCACTTTGAGAATATATCCGCTGAACAAAACTCCGCATTGGCGAGAGGAAGGGCATCCGGCCATTAAAACACTCTGCTAGCTCCATTCAGGTGCCCAGATTCCACCTGGCCAGGGATTATGGGGTCATTAAATGAAGATGATGATGATGACGACGACGATGGGCAGCCAGATAATGGATGGATAGATGGCTATGAAGTGTCAGAAATGTGAAATGTCTCCGTTGTGGCCGTAAATCGAGGACTACCTGTATTCCAACAAGTTGGTTAGATTCCCTACTCCTCCTATCCATTAGCCTCGTAAATATGAACCACCAGGCAAAGCCCCCTCCCCCTTTTTTTCTTCTTCCGTAAATCAGCAAAGACATAATGACAATGTTTTGGAAGTTGCATTCAATTGACAGAGCTGCTGCTCAATCTCCCGAGCTTTACATAGCCTCCCCCTTAAAGTGCTGTTATTTCTTTTATAGATAGACTCATAAATTACTCCTGGTACACAATATGCGTGGGAGACTGCTTGCATCTCACAGCATGGGACTCAGACCTGAGTGTTCAAATAGTGGGAGACAGCTGGAGCACAATCTGTGTAAAGGCGCACACAGTGCCTCCAGGTCTATTAAATACAAACTTTGAAAGCATCTATGGAGAATGTTATATCTTTGTATTACCCTAGTGGATGCCGTAAAGAATTGGAGCAGGCACTTTGGAAGGATAAATGCGGCAACTTGGCAAACTGGGAAGGATTTAATTTGTAGGATGGGGAGAGCCTTCACCGCTTTGTGGACAAGGCTCCTAAAATTGACGACCCGGGCTTCTAAAAATTTGACGCTTGCACCTCTCCCTGGTTAAAAGGTAACTTACTCAGTCTTAGAGAGTTATTGCAGAAGAGGATATACCCGTCAAAAAGCTCAGATGTAGAGGTCTCCTCAGGAATAAAGCAGGGGTGAAATCCAGCAGGTTCTGGCCGGTTCTGGAGAACCGGTAGCGGAAATTTTGAGTAGTTCGGAGAACTGGCAAATACCACCTCTGGGGTGGGTATTTGCCGGCTCTAGAATGGGGTGGGAATGGAGATTTTGCAATATCCTTCCTCTGGAGTTGGGTGGGAATGGAGATTTTGCAGTATCTTTCCTCTGGAGTTGGGTGGGAATGGAGATTTTGCAGTATCCTTCCTCTGGAGTCGGGTGGGAATGGAGATTTTGCAATATTCTTCCTCTGGAGTCGGGTGAGAATGGAGATTTTGCAATTTCCTTCCTCTGGAGTCGGGTGGGAATGGAGATTTTGCAGTATCCTTCCCCCAGGAGTGGGGAGGGAATGGGGATTTTGCAGCATCCTTCCCCTGAAGCGGGGTGGGAATGGAGATTTTGCAATATTTTTCCCCTGCCATGCCCACCATACCACACCACGCCCACCAAGCCAGGCCCACAGAACCAGTGGTAAAAAAATTTGAATTTCACCACTGGAATAAAGGCCCTGTTAAAAGAATAACTGCTCTTCTTATGAGTAGGAATAAATTGAATAAATTGCAAAGGAGCCCCTTTCAGGCTATAGAAGTTCCAGTTTAGGTTTTCTGTTGCTAAGCAATGTTTGAAACCAACTTCCGATATTCTACCAGATCCCCAATCTGAAATCCATCCTGGATCTTACTTCTTTCTAGAATCCTGGACCTTGATTTCGGTTTCACACAGGTTTCTAATCTCTTGTAATTCTGTTTTGTTTTGTTTTTTGGCTCAGCTGGCAAGTCTTTTAATTAGCCTTTACATGAGGCTCTGATCAAAACTGGAATGTATAGACCAATCTTGAGCTCTTTAGCCTCTCCTGTCAATGGGGGAACTTTTCAATCTATAATAAGATTTACGGAATAGTTGGTACCATTTTTGAGGAATAATGTGCACTTGTAAATATGAAAACCATGACTTGCCTGAGAAGAAAATACCGATAAATTTAAGTCTGATTCCATGGGGGAAAAAGAAGCATTTGAAGGATGCTGCTTATTATTATTATTATTATTTTTGCTTCTGTTGTAATTGTAGTTTACATTATTTTTGGTCAGTTCAGTTTCTTAACCCTAATGGAGGGGCATAGAAATGGCAAGAATAAATCAACCAATAATCAACCAAGTGTATAACCCTCAATGACGCTGCCATCTGATTGCCAAGCTCATCCTAACTGAAGATATAAATAACAACAGTGGTGAAATCAGAACCGGTTTACTAGCAAATGCAAGGTGCGTGTGTGCGTGCAGTGCACACCAAAAGGAGGCATGGGGTAAGTAGAACAGCATGTGGGGTGTGTGTTTGTGATCAGCTGTGGTGCGTGGTTTGGTTTTTTTTACTTTTAAAAGCATTTTTTTTACAACCTATTCGGCCGAATAGGTCATTAAAAATGCTTTTAAAAGTAAAAAAAAAAGGCTCTGATGATCACGCAGCTCAGCTGGGATTGTCAGAGCCTTTTTATTTTTACCTTTTAAAGGCATTTTTTTTAAAGAAGCGGCAAGCAGGGAAGCAGGCGACTGGGCATTGGGTGGGGATGGGCAGGGGGGGGCAGGGATTTTTGTTACCGGTTCTCTGAACCACCCACCGCCATCGCTACCAGATCTGCCAATCCGGTCCGAAACGGGAGCATTTTACCCCTGAGTAACAAGGTGTATCTTGATTCTTCCTAATAAATTTTAAGTTTGCAAAATGTGGGGTTTAGGACAGGGGTGAAATCTAAAAAATTTTCCCTACCGGTTCTGTGGGTGTGGCTTAATTGGTGGGCGTGGCTTGGTGGTCAGGTGACTGAATGGGCATGGCCAATAATAATAAATAATAAAAATAATAAAGTATGCAAAACTTGGGAGTGCACCGATCTATCTTCTTTAAAAATAGAGGCACCGGTCTACCAATTGCCGTTTTTTGAGAGTGCATCGGTCTACCTTCTTTAAAAATAGAGGCACCGGTCTACTAGCTGCCTACAGTGCTGATCAGCTGTAGTGCGGCCCTTTGAAGCGCCGCGGCAGTCATTTAAGGCCATTTGCAGCTATATCACCACTGAGAGCTTCAGGGACAGAGAAGAGGAACAGCAAGGTGTGGGCGGGGGGGGGGAGGGATTTTTGCTACCGGTTCTCCAAACTACCCACCCCCATCGCTACAGGATCGTGCAATCCGGTCCGAACCGGGAGCATTTCACCCTAAACTTTAGGGGACTTACGTCTCCTGGACAGATAATACAAAGGGCATTTTTCTCCCAGTGTTCTTCTATAGATGTACTAGAACATTTCCTAGATATTCCCTTTATGTTGTGATAAAGTTCCAATGAGATAGCTTTAGTCATCTGTCCGATTTGATTACTGTGATATAATGCAGTATGCCTGGGAAAATGTGACAATGGTTCAACATCTCCCTGTTCAAATGGAAACCGATTATGATGGTTGAATATGGAAGCAAGCTGGAGGCTGACAGCCCCAGATGGAAATGTTCATTGTTGTCTTTGGTTTGTAGCTTGGGTCCCAGATAAAGCCAAGAGGCCATGATGAAACTCCACCAAAAAGTCTCATTCCTGTTCCTGAGCCAGGAACCAGGACATTTTCCAGTTGTTCCGGAGCGAGCAAAAAAGCCAAGAAAAAATGTGTCATTGATGGCAATGGAGCCCATAGGATGTAACCGAATAAATGACAATATGAAGCAGGGGCGATGTCAGCATAGTTGACACCCTACAGTCAGTGGTGGGATTCAAGTAATTTAACAACCGGTTCTCTGCCCTAATGATTTCTTCCAACAACCAGTTTGCCAAACTGCTCAGAAAGTTAACAACCGGTTCTCCCGAAGTGGTGCGAACTGGCTGAATCCCACCACTGCCTACAGTTAATCTCAGCATCTAGCTTGAGAAAGAACCAGATTGCTCTGAGGATGAATCTTTTTTAAAAAAAAGAACTTGGAGAAGAAGCAAGCGGAAGTCTTCCAAAGGCACCTTCTTCTTAGATGGTTCCTGCAACAACGGGAAGAATTATCTGACTTTCTTCTGCAATTTAAAGCCATACAGTTGCTAGAAGAATTCCCATCAAGATATAGGAAGGGCCTGCCAAGGGAAATATTTATAAGGTTAGCGGAACTGGGGTAAACAAACTGACTGCAGCATCTCGGCCTCCTGCCAATCAAGAGGAGAAAGATGTCAAACTAAATCGGCAGTGCGGTCAGCTTCAAAGGGAAAAGTAAATTCAAAGACCTCACATTTGTACCTTTCAAAAAAAAAAAAGAAGAAGAAGAAGAAGGATATACAAATTGTCCTTCCTTCCATCTTTGTAGCATGGAGCCCTCTGCTCGTCTCTCCGAGAGTAATGATACTTCAAGAAAAGTTGAAGACCTGGTTGTTGAATTGTTGCACTTATTCCAGCAAGCTCCAAACTTACTTTTCCCACCCTGTGCTGAATAAAATTGACCTATCCAGTCAAATAGGAAAGAAATCATCTGCTAAGTTATGACTTGGAATGCATAGCCAAAACCAGAACTATGCAGAGGATAGCTTGTTGAGGCAGGCTGGGAAAAAAATGTGACTTTGCATCTTAACTGTAATGAAAACATAGCGTCTTAAAAGACCTGAATTAAAGGTGTCATTTTCTGTCAGTTCCATTTTAATATAGCACAAAATGCATACCAATGTTTGAAGGATGAAAATGTCTCCCTATTTTTCCAACGTACCCATGAATTCCGAGTTCAGTAGGATTCTAGGTAAAATGTATCACAGTAATCCAATTCTAAGCCAAAGTAGAGCTCTACTTTGCAGTAGAGCTGCAAACTTAATGTTTGCAGCTACTGTCTCTTACGCTTGTAAAATCTTTAAACGTGGTTTGAATTTTTTGTGTGGCATATCAACAATGCTAAAAAGAGGGAAGAGTTTTTTAATATCTATCTATCTATCTATCTATCTATTTATCTAAGGATGGATAAGTGGCTAAGACGCTGAGTTTGTTGATCGAAAGGTCGGCAGTTCAGCGGTTCGAATCCCTAGTGCTGCGTAACGGGGTGAGCTCCCGTTACTTGTCCCAGCTTCTGTCAACCTAGCAGTTCGAAAAGCACGTAAAAAATACAAGTAGAAAAAATAGGGACCACCTTTTGTGGGAAGGTAACAGTATTCCGTGCGCCTTTAGCATTTAGTCATGCCAGCCACATGACCACGGAGACGTCTTTGGACAGTGTTGGCTGTTTGGCTTTGAAATGGAGATGAGCACCGACCCCTAGAGTTGGGAACGACTAGCACATATGTGCGAGGAGAACCTTTACCTTTAAGGACTCATATTTTCACCATACACTGTCAAGAGGTGTTTCAAGCTATTTAGCCTTATGCCTTCCTTGAATAAAATAACCAGGACCTTAATTACTATCAAGAAATGCTATCCAATAAAAGAAATTCTGTTTTTGGAAACAAGGTGAAGTTTGGTCAGTCTTATATTCCGAACTCACTATATTTCTCAAGAGCTTTAATTTTAGTTAAATCATATTATTTAGAGCGGATTCCTGAATTTTTAATCTCAAGGTAATGAGAAAAGACAATACTGTTTGAAATATTAGTGGTTTAATTTTAAGAACACTGTCTTACTGATGTTGCAGTAACTCACTGTATTTTTCAAAATCTTAATTGAAACGTACTGCTCTTAAAAGATACATTAATATGTCTTGATTATTAATTACTTGGATATTATTTTGCAATGCTATGATGAATTATTATTGGAACTAGTTGTTGCTTAATTTAGATAACGCGGGTATTATCTAAGACTAATGCTTATGTTGATATAAGGATATGTTGCTTAATTAGATTCTAATTTTTACTTTGAAATATTGAAGGGCATGGCATTAAAAATAGAACATGGTAGCCTTTTATGATTGTTTATAATCTTTTAAAAATGTTTTTTTTTTTTGCTACAAGTATTTTATTTAACCAAAAAGGAATAAGCCTAATGATATCCAGGAATGAAGAAAATGCATATCCATTCTCCCGATATTAGAAGAAATCTCCAAAAGGTGAATTAGGAAAAAAAATATTTCTCCTTCCCTTGGAGGAGTGGAAAGATCTGAGATACCATTTCTATCTTCCATTATCTCCTAGCTAAGCATCACTGGCTAAGCCATCCAGTTGGACAAGAAATTTATATATTGTATGATGGGTTTAATTCCATTTTGTAATAGTGACCTCCTTGGAGCAGGAAATATTTTGTTCTTTGGCTATGCTTTCCTGCACATTCTTCTGAGCTATTGATTTTCAGATACCAAATGTATTATTGTTCTACTCTTTAGGGCTTAACCCTTTTTTTTTTTTTTTTTTTTAAAGCTGTAGATATATTATTGTATGAAAGAACGTAGGGTAGAGAAGTTCAATACAAGGACGAGGAGAAATGTACAGAAATAACTCTTCACCTCCCTCGTTATCCTTTTATTAGGCCTTATCTAGAGTTGGCTCATGCATCATTTAGCTTTGAGACTGAAGTTGGGGTTATCTACATCCCGTTTGAAGCGATGTCTTCCAAACTTCCGTCTTAATTCGTCTTCATTTGCAGATAGAAAATATCTATAGTTCTCTGTCTCCAAGCAAAACCCATAGTCACAATTACACATCATGCTTAACCTGGTTAATGAATGAATCCCATGTCTGAATGATCCAATTATAAACTACCCAAATGACTGGGTTTTGTTATTTTTTATAATACATTCAATCTCCCAACAGCAGTAGACAATACCAAGAAGTTAACTTCAGTGGAATATAAGGGACATTCTTCTTGGCCAGATTAGGGGCTGATGAGGATGATGTTGATGACAATGATTGATGATGATGATGATGATGATGATGATGATATCCATTCAGTCAAGTTCGACTCTTGGCAATTCTATGGGCTGGATCTCTCCATCTTGCACTACTTTTTTGAATTGTGCTATGTTCTGGCAGGGGTCAGCTTTAATAGTATCCAGTCACCATGTTCTTTGGCAGCCTGGTTTCCTTTTACCACTAACTCTTCCAGCATGACATGGCCAAATTAAGGGAGACACGGTTTTGTGATTTTTCCTTCCAGTGACAAGTCTGGTCACTTGGACTCGCTTGTTGGTCACCTTTGTTGTCCAAGGAATAACACAGGAGTCTTCTCCAGCACCACAGCTACAATGAGTCGGTTTTCTTCCTGCATTGCTTTTTTAAGGTCCAACTTTCACAACCATAAGGTACTGTAGCTATGGAGAACACACTAGAACAGACGTTTGTCAGGCTGATGTCTTTGCTTTTCCATATTTGGCTCATAGGGACTGAATGAGTCCAAAATTAAGAACTGGCTGATGCAGTAGGAACCGTTCCCTCTTTTCCTTTTTTCCCCCCTCCTTTCTTTTCAACCAGTGCTTTTCAATTGCAGTTGGTGCTATCATATGATCGGCAAAGCTGTCTATCTGGATTAATTCTCCTGCCTGTAGAGTTGATTTATGTGAGCTTGAAACGCTTGGGGCTTTCTTTGGATGATTTTAAATAACTGATTGAGAGTAAGGCTTGATGCGATTCTAATGCAGTCCCACTGAAAGGTCTATAGGTTTGCATGAACAACGGCACTTAAAAGACCACTGCTGATCCATAATTCTGAGCAACCTCGGCGACATATTTTAATTAAGAAAATGTTTGAGGGGTAACATCTGGTTCAATGACATTGGCGTTGCTGCCCCCATATCCTTTGTTGTATTTCTCAGATTGTAGAAGGTTGAATGAGCTGCTGCCTACCTCAGTTTGATCCCTCCAAGTCTAGTTGGCTTGCATCTTCCAGAACCTGTTCATCAAAATCAAAGTCCATTCTAACTAAGATTTACAGCAGTTGAAGTTCAACCAATTTGGAGGCATCAGGCTGGAGAAAGTTAATATCATCCTATGTTCAATCCGTGGGTTTGCAAGACGAGAGACCGTATCTGTCATAACGTTGGAAACATGGGAGAAAATCTGAGTTAGAAATGTTAAGTTTACACAAGCACAGAATTTAAGGGAAAATTTTTATAAGATGTTTTATAGATGGCACTTAGATCCCAAAAAATTATCACGTATGTATCCTGATATCCAAGCGAAATGTTGGAGGTGTGACTGTGATGACGCTACATATTTTCATATTTGGTGGACTTGCAAGAAAATCAAGGCCTTTTGGATAAGAATTTGGTGGATTATTCAAAATGTCCTGAAGAAGAAGATAAAGTTCCTGCCGCAATTTTTCCTTTTGGGAATTATAACGGATTGTACAGGGATTGAGACTAAATTGATTCTGAATTTAATAACAGCAGCAAGGCTGTTGATTGGACAATATTGGAAGAAAAAAGAGTTACCTACAATAGAAGAATGGATATTGAAAGTTACTAATTAGGCTGAGATGGCTAAAATCTCAGCTTTTTTGAAAGACAATACGCAGGAAAGATATTTAATTGAATGGAAAAAATTGATTGATTATTTACAAAACAGATATCAGATTAAGAAATATCAGATTGCCTTTGAATAATTAGGAAGTATTATTTTATGTAATGGGGGGTTGGGAAATGAAAAGATTTGGATGAGGTTAATTGGATTAGAAGGGAAAATTTTACTCTATGTTTGGTTTATGTATAACAATACCTTGTGATTGACCCGGGAAGCTGGGGGAGGGCGGGGAAGGGAGGGGGGAAGGGGGTTTGTGGGGGGGGAGGGGGGGAAAAAGGGGGAAAAATGTTTTTGTTTGTTAAAACTTTTTCAATTAAAAAAATATCTACTCATCAAAAAAAAAAAAAAAGAGACCGTATCTGTCAATTAGATATCTGATTTTAAAGAGATGCTCAGCAAAAAATGTTGTAGATACTGAGTGGACAATCTTTGGGTGACTGTCAGCAAACATAACACTTGGAACAGAAGGATGTCCATATGATGCGGATTTTCAGATGCATCCCATCTCAAAATGGCAAGAAAGTCTGGCCAATTGTCTATGATGGTAAATAAGAAAAGACTTTGAGAAATCTAAAGGGGACTTTGTGGCTCACTAGTGGCTAAAGCCTGCCATAGGTAAGCGACTTTTGGATTCTTACATGTCAGGGGTGAAATGCTCCCGGTTTGGACCGGATCGCGCGAGGCGGTAGCAATAGTGGCCGGTGGTTTGGCGATCTGGTAGCGATGGCGGAGCAAAGCTTCGCCCACCCGCCTGGGTGTCATTACTTCCTGGTTTTATCCAGGAAGTAATGCATTTTCTTTTACCTTCTGCACATGCGCAGAAGGTTTTGTGCATGCGGAGAAGGTCTGTGCACGCATGTGATGTGAGTGGCGCATGTACTTCCAAACTGGTAAGGAAGGTAAGTAGATTTCACCCCTGTTACATGTCCCCTTCAACTATTCTTGGCTCATCCTGTGAGGCAGGAAGAATAATAGCACTTGGAATTTGGGATGCAAAGGTTCTGGGGCTTGAAGGTCTTCACCATCAAAGTGCAACATTGCTGTTCAGCATGTTTTTTTTTTTTGCTGAATGGCCACAATCAGAAAAAGCCGAAGTAGACATGTGTCTATTTCGTCATGTGGACCGGAACATGTGATGTTCAGGTCCTCCCTGAATGTCCCTGTCCTGTTGTTGCTAAACAAAATGCAAGTGTTGTGACTCGTCCTCCCTCCTCTCCTCAGCCGGGCCCCTCCCGTCTCCAACCGGGCCTGTTATCAGACTCCAAGTCTGATAATGAAGATGAATGGCCTGTCATGCCTCCAGCCCTTGGCCCTGGCCCCGTGGCCAGAGAGGATTCCAGGAATGAACAAACAAACCCGATAAACCTCACTCATACGGCGTGTGTTCCTTTGGCTCAGCCGTCAGAGGAAGCCAGCCACGGATTGGAATTGCTCGGGCCTACTCCTTCTGACCCCTCCCTTTCCCAAACAGCAAAAGACAATTCAAAGTGGGAGGGTCCTCGCTTCTGGAGATCTGAGAGGCAATGCCAGCAGAAGGAAGGGAGGGGCAGGCCCGGATAAATGCTGAGTCATGGAGCCACACCCCACAGCCTATATAAAGGACCTGCTTCTGGCATTCCAACCTTGAGTCAAGCAAAGTCTCATCTGGTTTGCTGATATCGGACTCTATCGCTGAAGTCACAACTTGGATTCCTGTCCGCCCTGATAATCCTCGAAGGAATTTGGCAAGCTGCAGAAGCTTTGTTGCCACGTTTGATACGGACTTCCTTGACCCAGTCGTCGGAGGGGGAATGGGACATGACAGCAAGTGCCATTCCCTGGAAAGTGTGAAAATTGTGGAAAGTTCCCTGAAAAGACATATTCGATGGTGCAACAAGCAATCCTCCACATCAGGGTATTATTAATATTATTATTCTGCAGCTGCCGCCTTGGAGCATTACATTTTGTCCCCCTGAAAGCTGCAGCTCAGAACAAACGTTGACAAGAGAAAGATGAAGGCTGGGGTGGGATGGGAAGAGAGAGCGAGAGACTCCATTCAGTAACACGGAATAGGGCTATGATAGCTAACAGCGTCTAACTATCCATCAAGGCTTCTATCTGTCAGCTATAAAAATGTCATCTCCACTTCCGGTATCCGGCGGCAACGGACATCTGGAGGTGCCTCTCCTGCCTCCAGTGTCCGAATCCGGCCGCCTCCGAGGCCCTCAGGGGCCAGGTGTTCCGAAAAGGACACCTGCCGCACGGACGGCTCGCCAGGGGTCTCCCAGCCGACATACAGGACTGGGGGGACCGATGCTGGCGCGTCCTAGGCTCGGAGGTGTTCGGAGGCCTCAGGCCGCGGCCATTATTTTGGTCGTCGCCTGGGCCGCTGTGCCCGGTGACACCGGGGCTTTGGATTTATAATTGCAGCAGCCTGGTGGCGAACAGGGAACGGAGAAGAATTGAGGAAGGGAGAAGGGAAGGAGATATCGGCAAATGTGAGTGGAGTGCTCCGGAGTGCGGGGGGGTTTCTCTCCCCTGCGACTGGAAGGAGCACGAATCACTTTGGAGAGAGGAGAACTTAAAATAACAAGATTACCGGTTTTGTGGAGCTCTGGAGAGAAGAGGTGATGGAGAAATTTAGGAGGGAGGGTTTGAGGCCCCCCCTCCCTCTGGGGAACAATGGTGGCGTCCAGCTTCCGCCTTCACTATGAGAATCTTGATGACATCACTTCCCTTTGCCTTCCTGGTTGGCTAACTGTACTCCGGACTCGTTGCTCCTGTGAGTGCCCCTGGTGGATCCGGAGGAAATTACAAGGATACTGTGCTTGCCTGAGGATT
This sequence comes from Ahaetulla prasina, assembly GCF_028640845.1. Taxonomy (NCBI): domain Eukaryota; kingdom Metazoa; phylum Chordata; class Lepidosauria; order Squamata; family Colubridae; genus Ahaetulla; species Ahaetulla prasina. The sequence goes on along the minus strand of NC_080549.1, from coordinate 12,213,687 downwards.
TTAAAAAATTTTTTTAAATGGCAAAAGGTCAGAGACCAACTGCTGGAGAAATGGAGAGAATTTTGGAAAAGTTATCTAATATGGACAAGAAACTGGATGAAATAAGAGCAGAAATTGTGACTATCCAAAAGGATTTAAAGGACACTCAACAAGTCTCAGCAGAAAACAAGCAGAAAGTGGAAGGTCTGGAGGGAGAGATGCGGGCAGTGCAGAAAAGAGAGGAGGCGACAGGCAATGCTGTGCTTGGACTACAGATGGATAAAATGTCTTATTTCCTTAGGTTTCAAAATCTGGAAGAAGTGGACCAAGAAGACTTGAGAGATGTTGTGACTAAACTGTTGGGAGAATTTCTTGGGAGAGGTGTTGACTTTATGAATTGGGATGTGGATCGAGCTTATAGAGTTAATTCAAAATATGCACGCATGCAGTTCCTAGAGAGGTTCATGTCAAATTTGTGAGAAGAGAGACGAGATGAAATTCTTAGAAAACATAGGAGTGGGGCACTGACTTATAGGGGCAGGGAGATAGCCATTCTGAGGCAGATTCCCAGACAGGTACGTGAAATGAGAAAGAAATATTACTTTTGTCAAGCAAATTGTACCAGAAGGAGTAGGCTTCAGATGGCTGATGCCAGAGGGATTGATGATTTTCCGGGAGGGCATTACGAAAAAATTAGTACAATTGCGGAGGCTGCGGCCTCGTGGAGGAACACAAAGCCCTCCTGGAATTAGATGACCCAGGAGTTGAAGAAGGGAGGTTATAGACCATGGGAGGAGGCGGCTGCCGCTGTTGCGCCCTGGAGTTGGGTCAGGCTGAACCCAGAGTTCTGAGATCCAAAACTAGGAAGTGACAATGATATTTGGTATTGTGTTGGTTTTCCTTATTCTCCTTTGTATGATATTCTGATTATTCTTGACCCTTCTTTATTGCGTATGTAAGATTGATAAACTTAGCTACTTCGTATCACCTGCTTGCCATATGGCTGTTGTATGTGTTTAAAATTTTGAGTAAAATTCTTATCTTGTATAAGAAAAATGAAAATTTACCATACCTGATATGTATTTGTATAAACCTTTTTTGACCAATAAAAACTTTTTGGATAAGAAAAATGTCATCTCCAGAGGGTTATTTATTACACGTGCTGAATTTAAACAGAGCTCTTGTTGAAAAGGTAGTCTTGCCCAGATTAACTTGACTGCAGGGAGAGACCGGTACCACCGAATTTAGTTTTGCCTGAAAGCCAGTTTCTTCGCACAGGAAATTATTTCTCAGCAAAACATTCTAACGTGGTGTGGTAAATTAGCAATTTTCTATGCGAAAAGGAAATTTCTCAAGCTGTTGTTGCACAGCCTTGTTTGGGAACAGGTGATGATTTCATTGGGTTCGTTTGAGTGTTTTTCTCACTGAAATTCACCAATGTTTGCAAATTGCTTCAAAAGCTGAATGGGACAACTTTTCGCTTGGCTTTTAAATATGTTGGATTGGACTCGTTGCATGCAACAAACCAGATTTGGACTGCCTCATTCTGTCTGAATGAGTGCTCTGCCCACTCTAGGATGGGGATAGACAACTGGATAGAAAAACATATCCTTTGATATACTTGGGAAAGAGATATAAGGCTAAACATCTAAGGTACATTTACTTTTGGTGAAATGTCTCTGTTCTTACTCTTTGTTTTAGCTGAAGCGCAATTTAATGTAATGGAAAATGCATTTTGAGGGTATTATTTTCACAGAAAAATCACCCAACCTTTTGCAAAAGTGTTAGTTGGTATATAGTTAAAAGAGAGTATTGGAACAACAAGAGAATTAATGTTCTTATTTATTTAAATAATTTACATGGCTTTCCAATTTGTGAATAGTGGCTGTGGGTGGTCTAGAGAAGGTTGAAGAACAACCAAACAACCAATGTAGCACAAATAACGGACAACGCTCCAAAGTACAGCATAACTGAGGTGAAACCATACTTATTTCTGTTCCAAATTCGTTACAGGATGGGCTCCTACATTCCTCTGGCTCAGTGCTTGGAGAAAAACCAGGTCTTCTTACCATATAGAAGGGCAACAGGGTTGAGGATATCTAAGACTTGAGGTTACGCTATTCCAAAGGATATCCATCCATCCATCATCCATCCATCCATCCATCCATCCATCCATCCATCCATCCATCCACCCATCCACCTACCCACCCATCCACCCATCCAACCAACCAACTAACTAACCAACCAACCAACCAACCAACCAACCATCCAACCAACCAACAATCCAACCATCCTGTAGAGGCATCTTTTGGCTTTGGATATATGTTCCATTAAAAATGCATGCTGGAAATTCTGAGTTTGGGGATTCAACAGTTGATTTGTCAAAAGTGGAGAACCTAGTGTCTTTCAGATATTTCCAGCTTCACTTTTCATAATCTTCAGTGGTGGCTCATGCTAGTTGGGTTAAGCCATTATTAAACAGATGGAAATATTTAGAGTTTGCGTCTTCCTGGCTGATGTGGTCTCGATCAATTAACGAAAGAGGGAATGTAGCAGTGATAGCTGTTCTGTTTTTTCCACCGAGAGTGTCCCAGGTTTAATCCTTGGTATCTGTAGTTAAAAGAAACACTGATTAAAAGAATTAAAAGAAACTATATACATGATTAGGTTAGGTGGACTAATCTTCAGATTAATAAAATAGTTTCCTTCCTTCCTTCCCAAGATAAGTCGTCTTTGGGAGATGATTTTGCTAGAATGCCAGCTTTAAAAATGACCTGATCTATGCTGTGCGGTTGCTAAAATCCTTTAATAATTTATGACTGAGATCCTGGAAGTGAGGAAGGATACTTAAAATATTCTTAGCGTGTCTCTTTTGCACACAAAAGATAGAAAAGGAGAGAGAACAGAAGCCAGGACCAACAAAATGGCAATGTTTGTGTGTGTGTGTGTGTGTGTGTGTGTGTGTGTGTGCGCGCGCGCTATTGTGTGAAATGTGTGTATTTAAATTCTGTACGAGGCAACCTTTGGTTTTAGAGGCCTTTGAAATATGTTTCCGAATGGACTCTAACCATATCGCCTACAGGGCTTTTTTCTGTGGATGAGAAGGAGATCTCATTTCAGATATCATTTACAAGTTACAGCATCGGCCTTGGTGCATTTTAACTGTGAGATCAGGAGGAACGGAGTCATGCCCTTCAAACAGCCTGTAAGATCGTTGTTGAGGTGCCTTGGTTGCACGATTCCATTTGGAACTATAGCCCGTGAGCTATCTCACTTGCCAAGAATCAAAGTTAATGAAGGTGAAATAGCAGTCTTGTGTAACTAAGAAACTGTAAGATCCGACAAAGGGAATGTATCAAACGACTGCAGTGACATAACTCTATGGAACAAGACACCACGCGTGCTCTAGCTTGATGTTATTTTCCCATCTTATGCCTTCCTTGTGACTTGTATCGGCGTTCTCATACAGCATTTACCTCTTGGGGGTATCATTTTAATATTCGTGGTTTGAATTTGGTTTTATGGTTTTATCTTTTCACTGCAAACTGCCAAGAGACCCTGGTAGTTGGCCGCATAGTAATAATACCCTAATGCGCTTCAAATGTTACAATGAAATATGGTATTCTATATGGTCCTGCTGGAGTGCCTGGCTGGATGGCTTCAAACATCTCACTAATGCCAGATTTTAACCATGTGCAGGCATTTCAATACCTTTCTAACAAAGAGGATTATCTTATTAAGTCCCCATCTTGCTTTCCATACGTCAGTCCTCTTATGCGGAGTATACTCCAGCCTTCCTTATATTTGTAGTCGGACAATATCATCCAAGTATTGAATTCTAGTCCTACTGGGTGACTTTGGGCCAGTTTCTTTTTCTCAGCCCCGGGAAGAGTGCAACGGCAAACCACTTCTGAAAATGTTGGCAAGAAAACTTCAGGCAGTGGTGGGTTGCTACCGGTTCGCCCTGGATTGGAAGAACCGGTAGCGGCGGCAACAGGAGGCTCCGCCCACCTGCCCGGACGCTTCTGCACATGCAAACTGGTAACGGCAGGTTTTGAAACTTGCCCCTGACTTCAGGGATTTATGCAGGTGGTTGCCAGGAGTCAAGACTTGTAGAATTTTGTTAATCGTGCTGGCTATGAACTCTGGAAGTTGTAATCCAATCTATTTAGAAAATAGAAGGTGGATGAAAATGTTCTCATGTATGATTAGGTATGCAAAGAAACCTGTCTCTCTTTCATTTAGTTGTGCTGCATACTGGACTCCAGTGGCTCACAACAATTAACATTAATACTTGTGGCTCCCTCTGTAGAGAATGGTAAATGTAATTTACATGCCTAACAGAAAAAAGGCTTCAGAGGATAATTAGAACTGCAGAAAAGACAATTGCTAGCAGTCTGCCTTCCATGGAGGATCTGTATACTGCACGAATCAAAAAGAGGCCTGTGAAAATATTTACAGACCTTCGCATCCTGGACATAAACTGTTTCAACTCCTACCTTCAAAACGACGCTACAGAGCATTGCACACCAGAACAACTAGACACAAGGACAGTTTTTCCCCGAAGGCCATCACTCTGCTAAACAAATAATTCCCTCAACACTGTCAAACTATTTACTAAATCTGCACTACTATTAATCTTCTCATCGTTCCCATCACCCATTTCCACTTACAACTGTATGACTGTAACTTTGTTGCTTGTATCCTTATGATTTATATTGATACTGATTGTTTCCTGATTGCTTATTTGTACCCTATGACTATCATTAGGTCTTGCACCTTATGATTCTTGATGAATGTATCTTGTCTTTTTATGCACACTGAGAGCATATGCACCAAAGACAAATTCCTTGTGTGTCCAATCACCTTGGCCAATAAAGAATTCTATTCTATTCTATTCTATTCTATTCTATTCTATTCTATTCTATTCTATTCTATTCTATTCTATTCTAAGCTGATGACATGCTTAACTCTGCCCTCCTTGCTTTTCTCCTATAGCTGCCTCAATCTGATGATTCCATGGGAAAGAGTGCACTATGTTCTATCAACTAGACAACTATCCTTGATTAGCCTAATTGTTTAGGCAATTGAAAAAGACATACAGTATATGCTGTCACCTTCCTATTGATTTTAAGAGGACCCAGCTGTTTTAACTTGTGCTTTTCGGTCTTGCATGTTAACTCAATCATCCTCTTGCCTTCTTAGTCTCCAAGCCTGTCAATTTTCAGTAAATATGATGAAGATTCATGTTGTTTAGACCAGCTGACATCTGTTGCTTTTATCGTCCATTCTCTTACTTCGTTGTCTGTCACCTGTTAAAATTGTAGCTTGTGGGAATCAATGTCCACAAAGCAAAGCAGTGAGGGGGAAAAAAAGGGGTCAAAGAATTGAAAGGACAGAATCAGGCCATGTTTCCCCTCAACAACACACCCTACAGTTTGTGAAGCAGGCATAATTTGATGATGGCACACATGAGCAGCGTTATGTCATATCTCCGGATGGCTTCATTTTGTTCCCCATTGAACAAGTCACTTCCCTTGCAGCTGCCTGATAATTTACATAAGCCTAGATGTCCATGCCTTTAAAATTTCCTATCAGTCCCATTAATTGGTTAAAGACAGCAATTAATTCACTGATCAAGGCATAATTTAGCTAATTGCACTAATTGATCCACCAATCATTCTATTAATTTAATTCTATTAAAGTTAAAAGCTTTCATCCTTTCAAGGTTTCTTATATCCAAATTTCAAAAGCTCGCAGCAGAGGGATCCTACTTTGATCTTTCTGGGTTTTTTTTTCTTCTTCTTAAAAAAAAAGAATGGTGAAAGAACTAACATGGCTACAAAAGAAAAGATTGCACACACCCCCAAAAAAAATGTAATGGCCAGGGAGAAAATAATTCTTCAATCAGGAGTTAAATATTGCACTGGAACTGTCTTTATTTTAAATGCAAGGCTGTGGCCTCTTTCTACTGCCTTTTCAATGATTTGGCCTAATCTAGACCTAAGCATCCTATGTAAGATTTTTGACATTACTCAAATTATGTGTGAAGAAATTACATGGCACTAACGTAACACTAAAAGTGTCCTTCCAATTGTCCTTTGGGTGTAGAGTATTTGCGTGCGTGCATTTAAATTGCCATGAAGATTTGAGCGTTTTTTCCCCCCTTTTAATTAAAAAAAAATGCTTTTAAATGCCTTACCATGCCGCTATTATGTTTTGCCTGTATATTTAACTAATTAATTTCAATGTCACATTTTTCATCTTTATTTTTTTAACAATCCCAAAGAGAGGACACACAGTTCTATGAAACGTTTAAAGAAACTTAATGGAGAATAATTAACATGGCTACTTTTAAAAAAAATCACACAATAAGCCTCTGTGGCTCAGACTGGTAAGACAGTCTGTTATTAACAGCAGCTGCTTGCAATTACTGCAGGTTCAAGCCCCACCAGGCCCAAGGTTGACTCAGCTTTCCATCCTTTATAAGGTAGGTAAAATGAGGACCCAGATTGTTGGGGGCAATAAGTTGACTTTGTATATAATATACAAATGGATGAAGACTATTGCTTGACATAGTGTAAGCCGCCCTGAGTCTTCGGAGAAAGGCGGGATATAAATGCAAATAATAAAAAAAAAGATATATATTTAGAACCCCTCAAAAATCTATAAACACAGAGCAGCAATGCCATTTGGAGCAAAACACGAAGCTGTACAGGACCAGTTAAACAGAATTCTAGCCTCAAGTCTTCGCCTCAACTGGAAGGAAATTGAGTAACTGCTTTGCCTGCATTTAAAATACCCTCCCTCGGGTGATTATTATTTTTTTCTTTGCTATTTATCTCCTACATCTGTTTGATATCCCTTCTCTTGGTAGAGGAAATGGGATATAATTTGATTATATTAGTTAATAAACATCCTGTATTCTAATTTAATGGGTTCCCTGACTTGAATATTCATTACTCAGAATATTCTAAAACGTCTCCTGCCTTTTAAAGACTGATTTTTTAAAAATCTTTGTGTTCTCTTTGCTAAGTTGGTCAAACAAGGATCTGCCCATCTCACCTTTAGCTTTCATTCTTTCAGACAACATTGCTAACGGTCAGAGAAAAATGGGATTTTGTGGCCTTTAGAATTCTGGGAGGATTTATGTAGAATTGTATTTTACGAGAAGAGTTCTCCACTCCTCCGAAACCAATAAAATACCTTATTCCACCAGACTTGATATCCTGGGTCTAGAAAACTTGGAACTTCGTCGCCTTCGACAGGACCTGGGTTTAGCTCATAAAATCATCCGTTGTAATGTCCTTCCTGTCAATGACTTCTTTAGTTTCAATAACAATATCACAAGAGCTACCAACAGATTTAAACTCAATGTCAACCGCTCCAGTTTAGATTGCAGAAAACACGATTTCTGTAACAGAATTGTATATGCTTGGAATGCATTACCTGACTCTGTGGTTTCTTCTCAAAACCCCAAAAGCTTTACTCAAAATCTATCCACGGTTGACCTCACCACTTTCCTAAGAGGACTCTAAGGGGCGTGCATCAGAACACAAACGTGCCTACCGTTCCTGTCCTATTGTTTTTTCCCCTATGTATATATATGCTTATAGTACCTCGTTTCTCCTCATATATATATTTATATATTATATAATCCTTTATGCAATGCTTGTATATATTGTTACGACAAATAAATAAATAAAATAAAAATTGAGATTAGATCCTATAATGCTGGGAAAGATTGAGGGCAAAAGAAGAAGGGGACGACAGAGAACGAGGTGGCTCGATGGAGTCACTGAAGCAGTAGGCATGAGTTTAAATGGACTCCAGAGGATGGTAGAGGACAGGAAGGCCTGGAGGAATGTTGTTCATGGGGTCGTGATGGGTCGGACACGACTTCGCAACTAACAACAACAACCTATTTCCTAGGTAAGCTAGACACCTCTGGAAAAAAAAATATCTTGCTTTTGATCACCAAATACGTCTATTCTTTAGTAGCAGGTTCAACTGTCATAGTATTTCTGAGGTAATATACCTCTAGGAGAGTGATGGCGAACCTGTTCAGTACTGAGTGCTGAAAAAGGACTGCATGAGACCACACTTTTTGGAGCCACAACCCGGAAGAAAAGCTGCCCAGGGCTCATGCGCACACCCGAAAATGAACTTCTGGTTTCAGCTACTGAACTTCCAGTTTCAGCCAGCTACCCTTCCGGTTTTCGGCACACATGCGCACGCAATGATAAGCTGACCAGCGTGCATGCTCACGCAGGAAAACGGAAGACCAGCTCTTCTAGTTTCCGGCACTGCCGCATGGAAAAATGCCAGCTGATCATCACAAGCACATGCATGCCAGAAACCCAGAAGAGGAAGAGGCGCCACCACGCGTTCCAGGTGACATTGGTCTGCATGCCACTTTGGGCATGGGTGCTATAGGTTTGCCAACACGGCTCTAGGATTTTCTCCATGGAATAACTGACAGACACACCTGCATTATGTAGAGATGGCTGCGTGGAATTCCTATGCCATATGGTTTTTGTTTGTTACTCTCTCTCTGGAGTGTCAGAAGATATATATTTGTAGGGTCCTTGGTGCTCTCTGAGCTTGGTTGTTTTCTTCCAGACTGTCCAAGACCCAACTAGGTACCTGTTGTGGTCCGCCAGCAGCCTGAGGTGCTGTCAGTGGAGTTGGACGGTGAGGAGGTTGGGGAGGACAATGGGCCAGTCCTGGAGTCAGGGGAAGGCCTGGACGAGGGCTCTGCGTTGGAGGCAGAGATGGGGCCAGAGCCATCTGGGAGCGATGCATGAACTCCGGAGCCTCCAGAGTGGACAGCAAAGAGGCAGAGGAACAGGAAGAGCCTGTTCCTAGTGCACGCATGTGAAGAGCTGCCAGAAGGCAAGAGCAGCTAAAGCAAAAAGGACGACTTGGAAGTACGGCCAGAAGATAATTGGCCCCTCCCATAAGGCTTAAAAGAGCAGCAATGGCTCTTGGGTTCTTTGAAGGAAAGCAATGTTGCTACAATTGTTTCTTGTTGGTGTCTCTTGCTTCTGAACTTTGTGGGGTTCTTGCCAAGAAAAGCCTTTTTGCTGAAGAAGACGAAGGTTTGTGATAAGGCCGAAGGACTTTTTCTGAAGGACTTTTTTTGGGACTTAATTTGGACTAAGCTGAGAATGAAGTAATTCTCAGCTGTTCTAATAAAATACGTTTGTTTAGGACTGATTGCGTCTGGTAATAACTACTTGGGCCTGGCTCACAACAGTACCATCATCAGTATTAGAAGGGAGTGGAGTTTGCTCTCTATTTATATCTTGCTTTGTAAGTATTGGTGGGAGTGGTCTGATGGTTCTTTGATTAGGCAGTTTACTGCTTGAGATACTCTTTATCTCAGTTGGTAATTCCTTGGTTGGGGTTTTGTTTACTGCTTACATATATATTCCATCTTAAAGATCTACCATGGTAGAGAGCACAATGTCTATCTGTCCTTGCTTCTGTCTGCCCAGGATCCTGAACATATCTTTCCAAGTTGCCTAATTTTGTGCTATCATTTATGGTATTTGCATTACAATTACTATAACAATTCACTATGAGTAATATTATTTCAAATTATATCTTTTTTTTAAAAAAAATGTTTTAATAATAATTACAGGTTCATGTAGTTTACAGAGATGCTAAAATCTGACCATTTGGCCAGGTATTTTGAGAAAAGCCATCTACCTTCAACCATGATTTCTTTTGTAACCTTAGTCCAGAATCAATCAAACGATGAAGCAACAATTTATTGCATTTATTTATTTCACTCCAGTTTTACTGGTTTCTGTTTTTTTTTTCCAAAAAAAAATTGCTGGTCATTGACTGAATACATTTTACTGATTGATTGACCTTAATCCAGAAAGAAATGTAAAAAGATTTAATATGGCCAATTTAATATGGCCAATTTTAACCACCAAGCCAATCTCCAGATCCACCAAGTAGAAGGGGAAAAGGTTTTTGCTCATCAACTAATTTTTATTTCCTTCCCCTTCTGGCATTTTTCAACACCTTTAGCATTTCATGCCAAAGTTAAGAGTGTTGACAAGTTTGACGGCTATTTACAATTAATCCTCTGAGCTGCCCCTTGTGCTGGAATCTTTCATCCTCAACTTCCAGAAGATCTTCAACATCAACCAGTAGGAAATATCTTGGTAGGAGGGCCTCTTCTGTTACTTCTCTTTCCTCTTTTATATAAATCAATGCTGGATCATAAACAATGAAACAATGTTGATTTCTTCTGTACACCAAAGTTATTCTCAATGCTGTCTGACTTCTGAAGAGAAGCTTGTTATTATTATTATTATTATTGCCTCTCCTTTTTCTCTTTCTCTCTCTTTCTTTTGCTGGAGCCGAAGGTGCTGATGATATTTTTACCTGTTTTTTCCCCTGTCTGACATTCACCTGCTTCTTTTGTAAGGAGTGCTTTGCTCTGCTCTCCCCCATTGTGATCTGTGTTTTAAGACTTGCCTTTTGTGAGGCTTTGCCATGAAACACTCGGGGAAAAAGAAAACATTGATTCGAAGATGTGAACCAGCTTATTCATAGAAAGTCACTGCATCTTTGTGATCCCATCTTCCCTGAGTCTTCATGCCATCCAGTGTCGGGTCGGCATTCAGGGCTCAGGACCCCAGACAATGCCCTAGAGATTGGGGAGCTGGTTGAGGTTTTAAAGGAGATTCAGGTTAATGTCAGGGTTCCAAGTAACACCCCCAACAAAAGAAGACTCCGAGGCTAGAAGTTCCTCAAAGTTCCATTTTATTAGAGATGTCACATTGGCACATCTGGGAAAACCTGAATCTGAAAACTTCTAGGTTTTCCCCACCCAAAAGGAAGTCCAAGTCCCTTCCCCTGTACCCACATGTCCATCCCATGGTCCAATCAATGCACCGTCCCAAATGGAGATGCCTCCCAGTCACACCACTCCAGGTGCAGGCTGAACGTCCTTGACTCCTAGAGAAAAGAATGTTATTATGGCTAGATATTTCTCCAATTCCATACAATCCCCCTGCCCAGTTTCCCACCGCACTAAAATGTGGCAGCCCTGAAGATCCAAAGAAAAAGACAGGCTTCCTACTTCCAAAGCTCAACTCTGTCTCTTTTTTTTTAAAAAAAGTTTCCAAACAATTTATTATGAATTTTCGTGAGCTCAATCTGGCTTTGATCTTTGTTTAATACAGATAAAATGGTTCTTTCATGTAAAAGTGGTTTTCTTGCAATGGACATTTGGTCCTGTTTCTTCCTACTGAACAGTGTAGAGAAGGTGTTGATTCAGAGAAGAAAACAGTAATCCTTAGCCCATAACTTTATGCAGGGTTAGCCGACATGATCTTTCTTCCTTTTCTCTTCCTTTCATGGAAATAGTTCAGCAACTCTTGCTAGGGTGCACACCAGTTTTCAGAAACCTTTGATCAAGAACAGAGGCAGAAAAACGGAGTGAATAATACTGTAAGCATCTATACCAGCATAGGTTCAAATAGCTTTAGGTTGGAAATTAGATAGAAAGTCAGAGCGTGCTGGGAAGGGTTCTTCTGAAATACATTTTTCCAACAACTAGTCCAAGAACAGCCCTTCCTATTGTTGGGAGAAATACCCATCTGGTTCAGTTCCAAGCATGGAGAAAGACATTGGAAACATGGAGGCTGATTGGAAAGATGGTTTAATGAAGCAGAACCATCAAGCACATGGTCCTGGAGCAGCTGGCCACATGGAGTTGAGAGAGATAGAGAGAGGTATTAATACCCGCTCTTGGGCTTTACACTTGAACTTCCTGTTCCTGTGCAAGAATTTTATTTTATTGGCTGTCATGGGAAGGGGGGGGCACAGCTAACTTTGTAGGCTGTCTGAGTCCCAGGCTTGGTTGAAGCTTGCTGAGTGATGCAATGTCCCCAGTGATTATGCCATGTGGTGAGCTCTGCTGCTAGAAGGGTTAATCTTATTACATCCCAGAGTGTCATGTCCTAATCCCATTACCCTGGAGCTGGAAGTCTTTTGTCTTGTAGATAGGCTGGCACAGTCTTTCTTAATAGCTGCTGGGGGCAGGGAGCTTCTTTTCTGTCTTTAAAACATGTTTCTTCTTTTATCACCAGGGAAATATAATATTCTGCCTTTTGAAATATTTCCTGAAATATTTCATTCTTCTAGGAGAGGGGTTGGGTGCTAACTTTCTTCACTGTTAACAGAGACAATATCAGATCAGGGTATTTTATGGCCGGTGCTCCACATCTGACCCTTTGGCTTTCTCTGTGTGGTTTGCATGAGATCAGTCATAAATTAGAAATCAAATGCAAATAAGTGTACCCCATGCATTCAATACAACTGCATTGCTTTTAATTTGAAGGTGACTTCTATTCTTTTTTTAATTTATGTGTATGGTGGGTGCCTAGGCACCTTCATAGTAACATGTTGGTGATAATGGTTTTGCCTAACATAACAGACCTAGTTTTTCACATGATCATTTGGGAAAATTAATTGCCCACCTTGACCAATACTAATTAACAGAAAAGCAGAGTTGGAAAGGACCTTGGTGGTCTTCTGGTTCAATCCCCTGCTCGAGCAGGAGACCTTAGACCATTTCACACAAACGGTTGCCTAATTTCTTTTTAAAATCCTCCAGTGATGGAGCACCATAATTGAAGACATCAAACATGGAATATCCCTTCCAATGAATTTCTTTGGGACTAAACAGAAATGTAGGAATTTGTGAAATGAAACCTCTAGAAAGATGATAAAACAATCAAAGAGAAGACACACACACACACACACACACACACACACACATATCCTTTGGTCACTCGGTAACCTCTTACTCTCTCCCCACCCCTGGAGAATCTCCATGAAATGTTATTATTATTATTATTATTATTTATTATTTTATTAGATTTTTATACCGCCCTTCTCCCGAAGGACTCAGGGCGGTGTACAGCCAAACTATAAAACAATCCAATATACAAATTAAAACAAAAACTTAAAACAAGCATATTTCATAAATGGTCGAAATTTAAAACAATCAATTTAAAACCCTTAAAATTCATAAATAACCCCGATTAAAATTATTTAGTAAACTTTGAAGCCAGTCCCGCTTGAATAAATAAATGCGTTTTCAGCTCACGGCGAAAGGTCCAAAGGTCAGGCAATTGGCGCAGACCAGGGGGAAGTTCGTTCCAAAGAGTAGGAGCTCCAACAGAGAAGGCCCTTCCCCTGGTGGCCGCCAGCCGACATTGTTTGGCGGACGGCACCCTGAGAAGTCCCTCTCTGTGTGAGCGTATGGGTCGGTGGGAGGCATAAGGTAACAGCAGGCGGTCCCGTAAGTACCCGGGCCCTAAGCCATGGAGTGCTTTAAAGGTGGTAACCAAAACCTTAAAGCGCACCTGAAAGACCATAGGAAGCTAGTGCAGACTGCGCAGGAGTGGTGTTACATGGGAGCAACGTGTGGCTCCCTCTATTACCCGCGCAGCTGCATTCTGAACTAACTGAAGCCTCCGGGTGCACTTCAAGGGTAGCCCCATGTAGAGAGCATTGCAATAATCCAAACGAGAGGTGACAAGAGCGTGAGTGACTGTGCATAAGGCATCCCAGTCAAGGAAGGGACGCAACTGGCGGACCAAGCGTACTTGGTAAAAGGCCCTCCTGGAGACGGCCGCCAGATGATCTTCAAACGACAGCCATCCATCCAAGTTGCGCACCCTTTCCATTGGGGCCAATGACTCGCCCCCAACAGTCAGTTGCAGCTGACTGTACCGGGGTGCCGGCATCCACAGCTACTCCGTCTTGGAGGGATTGAGCTTGAGCCTGTTTCTCCCCATCCAGACCCGTATGGCTTCCAAGCACCGGGAAAGCACTTCGACAGCTTCGTTGGGGTGGCCCGGGGTGGAAAAGTACAGCTGCGTGTCATCAGCGTACAGATGATAACTCACCCCAAAGCCACTGATGACCTCACCCAGCGGCTTCATATAGATGTTGAACAGGAGAGGCGAGAGAATCGACCCCTGAGGCACTCCACAAGTAAGGCGCCTCGCGGTCGATCTCTGCCCCCCTGTCAACACCATCTGCAACCGGTCAGAGAGATAGGAGGAGAACCACCGATAAACGGTGCCTCCCACTCCCAAACTGTCCAACCGGTGCAGCAAGATACCATGGTCGATGGTATCAAAAGCCGCTGAGAGATCTAATAGGACCAGGGCAGAGGAACAACCCCTATCCCTGGCCCTCCAGAGGTCATCCACCAACGCGACCAAAGCTGTCTCCGTACTATGTCCGGGCCGGAAGCCGGATTGGAACGGGTCTAGATAGATAGCTTCATCCAGGTACCGGGGAAGCTGCCCTGCAACCACACTCTCTACAACCTTCGCCACAAAGCGAAGGTTGGAGACTGGACGATAATTTCCCAAAATAGCTGGATCCAGGGAAGGCTTGTTGAGGAGGGGTCTCACACAAGCACGAAGCCGAAAGCATCAGCCTGAAAATGATGAGTGGGACCTTATCAAAACGTCGCCAAAATACACTCAACTTTACATGGGAAAAGACCCGAATATGCCAAGACCTACACACACACACACACACACACACACACACACACAATTTATATTAAATACTAGTCACTTGAAACAGAGATGAAGTAGCTAAATCAAACCTGTTGCACCAGTGTATTTGAAGGTGCCGTGGGCAAATTAAGTGGCAACGTTTGTTTATGATGGTTAATGTCCAGGGGTGGTATTCACTTACTTTCCCTACCAGTTTGCAAATGTGAGCGTGCAAGCTTGCTTCACTCGCACGAACCCCGTCCATGCATGCACCTGACATTCTGTGCATGCACTTAGCTGGCGTGCCCACCTTCCGCACATGCACCCGGCCTCAAAAACGTGTCTAAATAGGATGGCATAGAGCCGGGGCAGGTGGGCGGGGCCACCCATGATTTCCACTACCGGTTCAGGCGAACCGGTCTGAACCGGCTGAATATCACCTCTCTTAATGTCATCAAGACATCTCAATGCTAGCTTGAAAGACACACTTGGAATGAGCTACTGCCTGAGAAGGCTGCCGAATTTGCAATGTCCAAGTCCACCTTGGCCGATTTATTTTATTTATTTTATTTTTTATTTATTTATTTATTTTGTCACAACAGTATATATAAGCATAAGCAAGAAATAAGTATACGATATATAAGCATATATGTAATAACTATATGAAATTGGACACAATCAAAGGGAATATTAGGACAGGAATGGTAGGCACGCTTGTGCTCTTATGCACACCCCTTACAGACCTCTTAGGAATGGGGTGAGATCAATAGTAGATAGTTTTTGGTTAAAGCTTTGAGGATTTTGGGAAGAGACCACAGAGTCTGGTAGTGCATTCCAGGCATTAACAACTCTGTTGCTGAAGTCATATTTTCTGCAATCGAGATTGGAGCGGTTCGCAATCGAGATTGGATTTCTAGTCTGTTTGGAAATTATATCAGTCCCGTAACTGATTCTTCCCAGGAAGAATCAGGATTAACAGAATAAGGCTAGGTGTAAGTCAATTATTTATTGCTTCTCTTGAATCTCTCTCTTCCCCTTTCTTGGAGAGCAAATTGCTCATTTTGTAACAAAGTGAATGCATCGACTGTTGAATAAAGAGAAACCCGAGCTTTCTTACATACTTCCCCAGTGCCCTCTGACTTCGTTGCCGATTTCAAAACACAAGCCTTTATGGGGTTCTGCTGGTGTTAGATGTCTTAGGTTGTCTCCCTTTTACGAGTGGGAAAATTTCTCCCTTTTCATTATTTTTAATTTCAAAGATTTGCAAGTTTCCATTCTTCGAGGCTGCACACAAAACAATGCTTGTATGTGTCAGAGTTTCTCAGTCAGGCCTGTTCTTTCCAGCGTGGTACATAATATAAAGGTAAAAGGTAAAGGTTTCCCTCGCACATACGTGCTAGTCGTTCCTGGCTCTAGGGGGCAGTGCTCATCTCCGTTTCTAAAGCTGAAGAGCCAGCACTGCCCGAAGACGTCTCCCTGGTCATGTGGCCGGCATGACTCAATGCCAAAGGCGCATGGAACGCTGTTACCTTCCCACCAAAGGTGGTCCCTATTTTTTCTACTTGCATTTTTACGTGCTTTCGAAACTGCTAGGCTGGCAGAAGCTGGGACAAGGAACGGGAGCTCACTCCGTTAAGTGGCAGCACTAGGGATTTGAACCGCTGAGCTGCCGATCGTTTGATTGACAAGCTCAACGTCCTAGCCCCTGAGCCACCGCATCCCACCGGTACATAATATATTCAGTGCTTTTAATGTAGAAGTACACACCACAGTTCTGAATGGGGAAACATGAATTTTTACAACAGAATCAAACGTCAATTCTTACTGCATCGAGGCACCTTATTTGAGACCACCTTTACCATCAGGCCGAGAGTCAGCCCAGTGAGTTGGATCAGATTAAAGCCACAGAGCTCAATTTTACTTTTGTTGTAACCACTAAAGTAACGGAATCTGTCAAGTCTGAAAACACCAACCTCCTCCCTTGCTTTAACTTTGTGTGAACTAGGGAGGGGCATGTTCGAGACATTTTCTCAAATCATTTTCTTGACCTAGATTTGAGCCCCTCTTATCTGGCTGTAATTTGCTACTACTGCAGTGCTGGCAAAGCAGAAAAAAATATTTGTTCATTTTTGAACTGCATTAATATGATGAACTGTCTCCTTTAATATCATAAAAAGGTAAAGGTTCCCCTCAGCGCATCTGTGCTAATGGTTCCCGACTCTAGGGGGAAGTGCTCATCTCCGTTTCAAAGCTGAAGAGCCAGCATTGTCCGAAGACGTCTCCGTGGTCATGTGCCCGGCATGACTCAATGCCAAAGGCGCACGGAATGCTGTTACCTTCCCACCAACGGTGGTCCCTATTTTTCTACTTGCATTTTTTACGTGCTTTCGAACTGCTAGGTTGGCAGAAGCTGGGACAAGTAACGGGAGCTCACCCCATTATGCGGCACTAGGGATTCGAACCGCTGAACTGCCGGCCTTTCAATCAACAAGCTCAGCATCTTAGCCACTGAGCCACCGCTCAATGATACTGAAGGTTTATTTCCCCTAAAAAAGGATTTATTCTGTTCCTCCTGTAAAAGTATTTCCCTCTGCCCTTATAACTAAATAATCGGACTCTTGGAATTTGTGGCGTTAAGGCTGCGACTGGAAAAATGTCTTCAGTTGATTAGATCTGCATAATTTCCTTAGGAGAGGGGGAGAAAAAAAGAGCTTTAAATAACTTCATAGTATTTTTCCCCCCCTGACAATCAGCATCCTAGAAGAGGCACCCTCAACCCTGTTGCCTAAAGATGGAAAGCAGAGAAAAACCCTGCAGAGGGTGAAGTGATTAAGAAAATATTGGATTGTGCACAAATGAATAGATTGACTCTGACAATTAAAGAAAGAGAGGAATCTAAATATTTTAAGATATGGGGACAATTTTACCATTGGTGTTGTGGCTCCAGCCCCCCACCCCCTGGGCCTGGCCCCCTGCCAGAAAGTGACTCAGAGAGTCAAGTTTTCTTTTTGCTTCTTAACTGCCACATATTTTAGCTGGGAAAGTTGGGGGGGTTGTTGTTGGAGCGGTAGAAAGTTAGTCATAACAACATTCCGTATTCAAGGACTTTTGCCTGCGTCTGATGTAGACTGCCTGAAGATTGTATCCAATTGAGTGTGAAGAGTTGATTGAAAAATGTGATGAACTTGTGGGTGTGGGGCAGGGCTGTGAACTGTGAACTGGGTGTGGAAAACCTGGAAGCTTTCAGTTTCGGGTTTTCCCAGCTGTGCCAACATGACATCTCTAATAAATTGGAATTTTGAGGAACCTCAAGCCTAAGAGCTTTATTTCGTTGGAGTGTTCCTTGGAACCTTGACACCTCTGGCACCTGTGCCATAGGTTCGCCATCATGGTCCTAGAGCATTGCTCCAAGAGCCATAATGGCAGTCATTTTTCCCCCCACCAATATGAAGTGAAACAAACAACTCACAGACTCTCTTCGAACATGAGAAATGACTTAGCAACGTACTACACAGTTTGAAGAAATGAAGACTCCGCTATTCCAGGACAGACTGATCAGTTTGGGTAATAAGTTAATTAATTCTTCAGGGATCCTTGACTACAATTCTGCCAAATGATATGAATCTATGGCAAAGAGTTATACGTGCTAGCGAAAGCGAGGGGTTTTCTTTTGAGACTGTCATTGCTGCATTATGGAAGAGCTGATGAAAATGCGAGCCACATTTCCCCCTTTTAAATATTTCTTCCAGACACTGAATTTAATTTAACTTGGGAATTCTTTTTTTGGATTATAAAATGGGTTGGATTCCATCTGAAATTTGGACTAGTCGTATCAGAACATCTTAATAATTTTAACCCTCCATGATCCGATAAATAAGGATAGGTCTTTCAGTATTCAGACAGAAATTAGTGCAATTCTTTACCTTATTTTCAATCATTATGGCAATTAATATGTGCATATTTCTAGGGTCTTAACAAGGACTTGCAGTTTTTAAAACAACTTAAGATGTTTAGTTATATAACACCGACTAATGAAATATTGACAACTGTTACCTAACGAATTTAATTCTATGACACTTGTAATTTCCCCATTTATTCACTCTGTCTTATTTTTTTGGGGGGGGTGTCTGTGTGTCTTTTTGCCTCTTTTTCTTGCTTCTCTCCCCATCACCCACTTTATTTCATTCTCAAACAATTATTTATTTATTTTTATTTATTTATTTTCATCAAGCATGTATTTTATGACAGATACAAGTGTACAGATAATTATAAAGGGTATGAATAAAAGAAAACATTAGGACAGGGATGGTAGGCACGCTGGTGCGCTTATGCACGCCCCTTACAGACTTCTTAGGAATGGGGTGAGGTCTACAGTAGACAGTCTAAGGTTAAAGTTTTGGGAATTTGGGGAAGAAACCACAGAGTCAGGTAGCGCATTCCAGCATTGACAACTCTATTACCGAAGTTGTATTTTCTGCAGTCTAGTTTGGATTGGTTTACCATGAGTTTGTATGTTCTTGTATTGTTTTGGTTGAAGCTGAAGTATTCATTGGCTGGTAGGATATTGTAGCAGATGATTTTATGTACTATGCTTAGGTCAGACCAAAGACAGCAAAGTTCTAAGTTGTCTAAGCCCAAAAAATGTTTAATGAAATACTACTAATTCTTCCAGAACTTGGATTGTCAGATTTTCAGGCAATCTGAACATTTGTTTGCATCATTTATTTAAGGATACCTAACTTGGGAAGAGACAAGTTCGCCCCAGCAGTTCATTTTTTCTGATTCAAGAAAACATTTTACATAGATGCAACAAAGAGAGAGCCAGGCTATGAGAGAACTGAAAGCTCACTTAATTATACTGGCAATAATAGAATCTTTCTTCTTCAATCCAGCAGCACCAGCCGCAGAGATCAAACCCTGTTTTTGTTTAAAATATTTAAAGCAAAGCTTTAATCAACACACAGTGAAATTTCCTTGCAAGAGCCTGATAATAAATAAATACACAATTACCAAAGAACTGAAATTCAGTCCATTAACGGTTTGCAAGAGTTTCTCTTCCCTCATTATGAAATCATTTTCAAGTTGCTTAATTTTTTTTTTCATTCTGCATAGCTTTGATACCAAAGGGAGTGAAGCTTTTTTCCCCCCTTCATTCTTGCAAACTTGTAAACAGCCCCAGGAAGTCCCTTTTTGCAAAAGAAAGACACACTTAATTCTGGATACTATTGTCCCTCAAGGAGGTTGTTGATGAACTGAAGAAGGAAGTGAGGTTGGGGGAACCAATGAAATTCCATTGCTAAGGATGATTATGCTAAGGGGATTGGATGATAATGATCAGGAAGGTGAATTAAGTTAACCTAGGGGGAAAAAAAGACTGGGAAAAAAAAAGACTACTTCAGCTTCAATTGCAATAATACAAGAGCAACCAATAGATTTAAACTTAATGTTAACCGCTTCAATCTAGATTGCAGAAAATATGACTTCTGTAACAGAGTTATCAGTGCTTGGAACACATTATCTGACTCTGTGGTCTCTTCTCATAATCCCAAAATCTTCAACCAAAAACTTTCTACTATTGACCTCACCCCATTCCTAAGAGGACTATAAGGGGCGTGCATAAGAGCACAAACAAGCCTACCGTTCCTGTCCTATTGTTTTTTTCTTATATATGTATGTTTATACTTCCTTATATTTCCTCATATATATGTTTATATACTATATAATCATTTTGTGTGATGCTTGTGTATATTGTTGTGGCAAATACAAATAAATAAATAGAATGAATAAACAATAACATGCCTGCGTTTGCTTTCTTACTTGATTAACCGGGCATGTCTTTCATCAGGGTGGGGCAAATGAAGCTGTGAATTAAATTCACACTTGTTTCTTTTCCAGGAGTCAGGGACACGGTGACTCAGTGGCGGAGACGCTGAGCTTGTCAATCAAAAGGTCGGCAGTTCAGCACTTTGAATCCCTAGTGCCTCGTAACGGGGTGCGCTCCTGTTACTTCTCCCAACTTCTGCCAACCTAGCAGTTCGAAAGCACATAAAAAATGCAAGTAGGAAAATAGGGACCACCTTTGGTGGGAAGGTAACAGCGTTCCGTGCACCTTTGGCGTTTAGTCATGCCGGCCACATGACCACGGAGTCATCTTCGGACAGCGCTGGCTCTTCGGCTTTGAAACAGAGATGAGCACTGCCTCCTAGAATCGGGAACAACTAGCATATATCTGCGAGGGGAACCTTTACTTTTACCTATTTTCCGGATATTAAGTTTTCCAACTATTCTGTCTGTTACCATCATAGAGCATGAAAGAGAAAATATGAAGGGAAAAAAAGCATTCCTTTCATCAATAAGAGCTTTTCTTCTTCTTCTTCTTCTTCTTGTTGTTATTATTTATCTATGCTTATTAAGAGATATTTATTTAAACTTTCTTAGAAAGCACAAAAAAACAAAACAAAACCCCAAACACGCCCATTCATCGCAATGGGCATGCGGATTTAAATATAATACATTTCTTAGTTGAAAGGCAGTGAACTGAAACGGTTTAATTGGTTGACAGCCTTCCTAACATAGCAAACAAATGAACTGTGTTCCATCAATGACAAGGAAGTAAATAGTGGGCCTTTACCAAAAGTGATACCCAATTATTCATGGAATGCAGATGCTCCTCTTCCTCCCCCTCCTCCTTTGGTGCCTTCATTATTATGCATTAACCCAGTTTCCTAACTGATTGCAAGTTTAACTGTAGCTTAATGGTACGGTTTTCTAGCGTGTCAACTTCAAAATGAAATAACCTCTGTTTTTCTTGATTCAAACAAGGACCCAATGTCCCTCACTGGGTTGATTTTTTTCTCTCTCCCTCCCTGTTCCTGACTGAGCCTTGAGATGGTCAATGCCTTTATAATGCCTTGATAAGGCCACACTTGGAATATTGCATCCAGTTTTGGTCGCCATGATGTAAAAAAGATGTTGAGACTCTAGAAAGAGTGCAGAGAAGAGCAACAAAGATGATTAGGGGACTGGAGGCTAAAACATATGAAGAATGGCTGCAGGAACTGGGTACGTCTAGTTTAATTAAAAGAAGGACTAGGGGAGACATGATAGCAGTCTTCCAATATCTCAGGGGTTGCCACAAAGAAGAGGGAGTCAGGCTGTTCTCCAAAGCACCTGAGGGTAGAACAAGAAGCAATGGGTGGAAACTGATTAAGGAAAGAAGCAACTTAGAACTAAGGAGAAATTTCCTGACGGTTAGAACAATTAATAAGTGGAACGACTTGCCTGCAGAAGTTGTGAATGCTCCAACACTGGAAATTTTTAAGAAAATGTTGGATAACCATCTGACTGAGATGGTGTAGGGTTTCCTGCCTGGGCAGGGGGTTGGACTAGAAGGCCTCCAAGGTCCCTTCCAACTCTGTTGTTATATTATATTATATAATGGTGGTCTTGCTCCTAGAATCTCTCTCTTTTAAAAAATGGATTAGAAAAAAAGAAGGGGGAACCCCCCCATACTTGTACATAACAGTAGGGTTCCACTTTAAGAATCCCAGCCGCAGTTCTATCTAATTCCAAGTGTTTTGAAATAGGGCAATAAGATTCTGATTGCATTCGGTTAGATTTTGAGAAGGTTTGATAGATCTGTTCATTGGAACCTCTGCTTTGATTAAATTAAAACAACTGGGTTTTGTGTTCTGCTTTTGTTTTGTAGGTGAATCTCGGTGGGCTCATCCTTGCCCGGGAGTTCAGAAGGGGTAAAAGTAAAGGTTCCCCTCACACATATGTGCTAGTCATTCCCAACTCTAGGGGGCGGTGCTCATCTCCATTTCAAAGCCCTAGTAACGGTGAGCTCCCGTTCCTTGTCCCAGCTTCTGCCAACCTAGCAGTTCGAAAGCACGTAAAAAATGCAAGTAGAAAAATAGGGACCACCTTTGGTGGGAAGGTAACAGTATTCCGTGCGCCTTTGGCGTTGAGTCATGCTGGCCACATGACCATGGAGACGTCTTCGGACAGCGCTGGCCCTTCAGCTTTGAAACGGAGATGAACATGCCCCCTAGAGTCGGGAATGACTAGCACATATGCGCAAGGGGAACTTGTACTTTTACCTTTAAATATATAGACAGAACAGAATTGGGCATCTGAAATCAGATTATGATTATTAGTAACTGCTGCATTCCACAAATATCATGCCTGACTTTGGGATGTGTTCATACGTCTGTAGACAACAGATTTGGTGTAGTGGTAAAAGCATTCAGCTAAAAACTAGGCGACTATGAAATCTAGTTCCACTTTAGGCACAAAGCCAGCTGGATGACCCTGGAGCAGTCAATCTTCTCAGCCCTAGAGGAAAAAAAAAAAAAAGCAAGGGCAAAGCACTTCTGAAAATCTTGCCAAGAAAACTGCAGGGACTTGAGGTCACTAGGAGTCAACACTGACTTGAAAGCACAACAACCAAAGTCTGTCTCTAATATTTATTTATTCAATCATTCCTTTAAATGTCAGGTAACTGATGCTATCCCAGTGCATGCTGGGAAATTAAAATGAGGACAACAGCTGTCTTGTGTCCAGGTTAGATCTTTGTTTTTTGTTTTTAAAGGAGGCAATGGATAAGCATCGATATTGCTGGGGCTTTGGCACATGTTCAAGAAAGCAAAGCCAACAGCCATCTCAGCAAGAAGCAGCGTCATTACTTCAGAAACTGAGCAGAGGCAAAGTGCTCTCAGGACAAAAATGCTCTTAAATGTTCCTTGAAAAGTTTCCATCCCTTTTGGAATGATGGTTTTTGTCCAGTCTTGGGGATAATCATGAGCCGTTTCCCTGAACATTCCAAAGAACGGTTACAGCTAAAGATAAAAGATGGACAAATCTGTACATTTCTAATTTGATAACTCTTTAGCATGTTCCTGCTGTACTTTCATTCTCTTTCATTTCTACATTAATGAGTCTCCTCATTGGCTCCTGCTGTGTTATATCTAGTAACATGATTCAGTCTGATTGGAACACTGTCAGATTCAGATTTGGCGATTCCTTTTGAATGAAGCCAACGATCATCAGAGGCTTTTGAATCTTTGAATTAACGCAGGTGCTTTTGTGCATAGGGTAAATCCTTTACTTTTTGAAAGACTTAAGACAGTAACAGCGCTTGGATTTATACACCACTTCACAGTGCTTTTACAGCGCTGTCTAAGCGGTTAACAGAGTCAGCCTATTGCCCCCAACAATCTGTGTCCTCATTTTACCGACCTTGGAAGGATGGAAATCTGAATCAACCTTGAGAAAGTCAAGATCGAACTGCTGGCAGTCGTCAGAATTAGCCTGAAATACTGAATTCTAACCACAGGAGGGAGGGAGGGAAGGAAGGAAGGAAGGAAGGAAGGAAGGAAGGAAGGAAGGAAGGAAGGAAGGAAGGGCCATAACAATAGACTTACATACTCTACCACTTCACAGTGCTTTACAGCCTTCTCTAAGCAATTTACAGAGTCAGCATATCGTTCCAACAATCTGGGTTCTCATTTTACCAATCTTGGAAGGATGGAAGCCTGAGTCAACCTTAAACCAGTGAGAATTGAATCATAAGAATCATTGCTGTACCTTATGATTCTTGAGGAGTGTATCTTGTCTTTTTATGTACACTGAGACCATATGCACCAAAGACAAATTCCTTGTGTGTCAATCACACTTGGCCAATATAGAATTCTATTCTATTCTTTTCTTTTCTTTTCTATTATTCTTCTCATTCTTCCTATTACCTATCTTCTCCCACTTATGACGATAACCTTGTTGCTTGTATCTTTACGATTTATATTGTTTTATTTAGTTTCCTAGTATGATTTGATTGCTTAGTTAATATACTATGACTAACACTAAGTGTTGTACCTTATGATTCTTGATGAGTGTATCTCGTCTTTTTATGTACAGTGAGAGCGTATGCACCAAAGACAAATTCCTTGTGTGTCCAATCACACTTGGCCAATAAAAAATTCTATTCTATTCTATTCTATTCTATTCTATTCTATTCTATTCTATTCTATTCTATTCTATTCTATTCTATTCTATTCTATTCTATTCTATTCTATTCTTCTTCTCATCCTTCCTATTACCTATCTTCTCCCACTTATGACGATAACCTTGTTGCTTGTATCTTTACGATTTATATTGTTTTATTTAGTTTCCTAGTATGATTTGATTGCTTAGTTAATATACTATGACTAACACTGAGTGTTGTACCTTATGATTCTTGATGAGTGTATCTTGTCTTTTTATGTACACTGAGAGCGTATGCACCAAAGACAAATTCCTTGTGTGTCCAATCCCACTTGGCCAATAAAAAATTCTATTCCAATTATCTAAGATCACATGAGAACAGTGTATCTCAAGCTTTGCCCCCATTACACTGGAAACTGAGATAGGCAGTGCTTAGTTGCAGTTTGGAAGGAGTTCCTGCCCATTACTGGTTAAATTACAATATTACCGTATTTAACAGCTCGTTCTTTAACTGGTACTATAGAAGTATAACAAGGTAAGAAACAAATGGAGGAAAAAGTAGTATAACAGGGATAGTTGCAGAATATAGTCAAAATCAGGAAGGCAGCTGTGGCGGAGAGATTGAACCTGTCCTTGTTTTTTTTTATATGCATATAAATGTGCTAAGAAAAGCTTTAATTGTACTGTCATGGCTGCCTCTCTTTCGACCATATCCTACAACTAGCTTTGGCCTGAGCCATCTGGATAATCATTAGTGCTGCTTCTTGTGATTTTTATATTGCTGCATTTGTCATGGGCTGCTAGCTAGTAATCCCTGTCCTTGCAAAAAAAAAATCGGAGTATTTTAATGTGCTGGGTTTTTTGGGGGTGGGTGCGTGGGACGGCTAATTCATTACTGGTTCCCTGTTTTGTTCTTATTCTTTTTATTCTTCTTCTTCTTTTTTTACTACCCCGTCACTTCTGATCTTTCCTTTGTGTATAGTTCGTGCTTTAGAAGCTGTTCTCTGCTGAGTTACACTTTTGTTTCCTTTTTGTACGCTGTTGCACTCTGTGATGGGTTTTTTTTTTCCCCCACCATGGCGTGGTTATTTTAATTATGCACTCTTCATTTTAATTATGCGCTCTTTTATTATGGTGCTTGCTAATTGTTCAATTATCACTCTGTTCCTGCTATGTTTTGCCAATGTGCAGCAGATTCAACGCATTAGAAAATGTCCCCGATTCTACCCCACTGCAAAAAAAAAAAAAAAAAAAGGCATGTTAAGATTCTCTAATGTGCCGCTTCCTATATTTTAAGAAACGATGAATGTGTTCCTCATTTGTGTTCCTCAAATATACACTTGGAATATTGCATTCAGTTTTGGTCGCCACGATGTAAAAAGGATGTGGAGACCCTAGAAAGAGTGCAGAGAAGAGCAACGAAGATGATTAGGGGACTGGAGGCTAAAACATATGAAGAACGGTTGCAGGAACTGGGTACATCTAGTTTCATGAAAAGGACTAGGGGAGACATGATAACAGTCTTCCAATATCTCAGGGGTTGCCACAAAGAAAAAGGAGCCAAGCTCTTCTCCAAAGCCCCTGAGGGCAGGACAAGAAGCAATGGGTGGAAACTAATCAAGGAGAGAAGCAACCTAGAACTAAGGAGAAATTTCCTGACAGTTAGAACAATTAATCAGTGGAACAACTTGCCTGCAGAAGTTGTAAATGCTCCAACACTGGAAATTTTTAAGAAAATGTTGGATAGCCATTTGTCTGAAATGGTGTAGGGTTTCCTGCCTGGGCAGGGGGTTGGACGTGAAGACCTCCAAGGTCCCTTCCAACTCTGATATTAGTATTATTATTATTTTTAAAGAGAGATATGGCCACCACTAAAGGTTTATCATGAGCTGTCTGATGTAACTTAGAATCTTGATGATAAGCTTCAATCAAGGCCCGTGGCAAACGCATGGCTTCGATGAAGTGGCTGATGCACTAATTTATCCGAGATAAACAAAAAGATTAAAAATGGAAAGTGATTGCTCCCAATGTACGCTGTGGATGTTCTCCTTCCTTAGCAACATAAGTGAAAAGCATGGTTCATGGTTCAGAGGTCTGGCTGAATGCTTGCAGAACAAGCTTCTGGTTAAGTCATGGTTGACTTGTGTAGCGCTTTCCATCTTATTTGTTGAAGTTGAGCAACAACCTACAGAGCAGAGGGAGAGAGAAAACAAAACAAAACCCAGAGCTTTCCCTTGGCATCTGATGAGAGATCAGCCACTTTATACCCTTTCCGGTTTTCACCCAGGAGGTAACCCAAGGTGCCTGCAGAGAAGCAGGGGGCATTAATGATGAAACCTTCATGCTAATGTCACAACTCAAACGTCACCTTTCGTGTCCCTTTTTTTTGCAGGTTGATGGCAAAGGTGAAAGTAGCATTGTGACCTAGCAATCGCTTCAGTGCCATCAAGTTTGGGAACTGATACATAGAGATGACTTTCCTGTTCATTTGAGCACACCAAAAAGGAGTTGTACAGCTTAGCAGCCAAGGATGGAATTAACCTCTGGGTCTTAATTTTGATTGAGGGCCATGGTTCAGTAAAAGCATTTGGTCACTAAAAGAGCCAGCTTCAAGCTCTAGTTCCTCCAGAGAGGCTGTGGAAAACCTATATGCAAATGGGAAGATGTCCTTGCCAGTGACAAGGTCTCCTACGGCTAAGAACCAAGTGATTGGCCTTCCCTAATCATTGTCAACTCGCAAACCATCCCTGGCCTGCTCTCAAGTTGCCATAGGCCGGTGGGGATGGGAAACCGGTGAAACAGCAGCCAAAGACAGATGGACATTCCATACTTATCTCTCTCAAGGCTATATCCCAGGGTTACCTACAGCAGCCGGAGGGGAGTGACTTCTACAACCCACGAATTGCTCCTTTGACAAATGTGATTGATGACACACCCTGGGGGAGGGGGGAAAACAGGGTCATAATTGGGACGTAAATTACGTAGGGTCAGAGCTGGCTTCACTTGGGAACCTGCCGACATGAAGCTCCTAATAAATAACTGGATTTCTTTTGAAGCCTGGCTCGAGGCTCACGATTTAATTAGGGCATCCGTCAGAACTCTGACAGTCATGCCTGTCTGTCCCATCAAATCTGGAAGGAGAGGCATGAGTTCCATCTGGCAGGACCTGTCGTGTCCCCCTCCCCCTCCGACAACTGGGTCAAGGAAGTCCATATCAAACGTGGCAACGAAGCCTCTGCAGCTTTGCCAAATTCCTTCAAGGTTTCTCAGGGCAAGCAGGAGTCCAAGATGTGACTTCAGCAAACTAGATGAGACTTTGCTTGACTCGAGGTTGGAATGCTAAAAGCAGGTCCTTTATATAGGCTGTGGGGTGTGGCTCCATGACTCAGCATTTATCCAGGCCTCCCCCACCCTTCCTTCTGCTGGTGTCGCCTCTCAGATCTCCGGAAGCGAGGATCCTCCCACTCTGAATTGTCTTCAGCTGTCTCTACTGTCGGCATCTGGGAAAGGGAGGGGTCAGAGGGAGCAGGTCCAGGTAATTGCACCACTTGGCTGACTTCCTGCTCTGACAGCTGCGTCGAAGGAACACACACTGTATGAGTGAGCTGTATTGGGTTTCTGTTTTCACTCCTTGACTCCTGTCCGGGCATGGGGCCAGGGCCAGGGGCTGGAGGCATGACAGGCTGTTCATCTTCATTATCAGACTCAGAGTCTGATAACAGGCCCGGGAGGAGACGAGAGGGGCCCGGCTGAGGAGGACGAGGCACAACAGGACCCAAGAAGAAAATCTTTCCTACCTGCCCTGTGGAACATCACCTCCCTGGAGATCAGCTTGGCCCTGACTCTTTTTGAAGGGCCCTGAAGACATGGCTGTATTCCTAGGCATGGAGGTTTGAGTCGTCGCAGCCTATGAAACGATTGCATTGATGAGATTATACTGACGGTTACTCTGTTATTTTATTTTTTTATCATGACTGCTGATTGTCTATTTCTTTTGGTGTTTTCTGCTTGTTTTTTTAATCGTTCCTAGCTGGCCAGAGTCGTTTGTTTGAGATGGGCAGCCATCTATACTTAATTAATTAATTAATTAAAACCTTTGCTAATAGAATGCCTAACAAAGGATTAGATTTGGCCCGCAAAAATCTTCTTAGAAGCTGAATGATTAAGTAAGGAATTTGAATGACGGGGACTTCATTTTGGCTCGATCAGTATATCCAGGGGGAATAGAAGATGGCCACAGATTGTTGTGTTAACGAGCCAAAGTCTGCATCTACTTCTCTGGATGGGTTCCTTTTTTTTTCTTTTTTGCAAAAACACAATTTTTGGCATTGCAATATTCAGCCTGGAATGGTATCAAAATGAATTTTACATTTTGCTGTCCAGCCAGGGACCAAGGAGTATTTTGAAGAAATCCTGATTATTCAAAGGATTTACTTCCAAGATAATTATGGTTATTAATTTGGAGCCACAGTGAGCGGTGCGCCCCATCACCTAGTAAAAGAAAAAAGACTACTGATTAGAAATATTCTAAACTAGAAAGAGAGAAATGGAAGCTAACTAGGACATGGACCTTTCGCCAGTTATTTCGCTCTTAAAAAAAAATCCTCCATCAGTTGAGACGTACAGATGTGTATTTGTGCATTGCATTAAGTTAACCAATATTGTGATCTGCTCAGTTTAGGGATAGTGATGTTCTACATGTCGTGGCAGAGGTGGGTTTAAGCAGGTTCTGACCAGTTCTGGAGAACCGGTAGAGGAAATTTTGAGTAGTTCAGAGAACCGGTAGTAAAAAATTCTGATTGGCCCTGCCCCCATCTATTCTCTGTCTCCCAATTCCCAGCTGATTGGGAGGAAATAGGGATTTTTGCAGTAACCTTCCCCTGGAGTGGGGTGGGAATGGAGATTTTACAGTATCCTTCTCCTGCCACGCCCACCAAGCCACACCACACCCACCAAGCCACACCCACAGAACCGGTAGTAAAAGTTTTTTGAAACCCACCACTCTGTTGTGGGTTGTATGCTGGGCTTTAATCACTAATGTGTATTACCTGAAAGGCTTATGTTGCATTGCAAATTTTTACGAGACGAAGTGAGAAAAGTCTTACATTAAGGAACAGAGAGTGATGTTATTAACTATATTTAGTTTTAGTTATGTTTCAGCATAGATGAAACTGAATTTAGCTTTTGTCTTAGACCCCATTTATTGCTTTTAGAAGCATGACTCCTGCTAATACACGAATTGGAGCAATTATTCCACAAACCTGGCTAACCCAAAGTGTGAACTAAGCCTCTCTTGTCTGTTTCTCTCCGACTGCTTTGTATTTAGACTTTAAAAATGGAGGAAAAAGAACTGGGATGAAGGATCCAGAATGCTGTGATTGCAACATCAGCTTGGCAGCAATTCTTTTTTCTCTCTGTCCTTTTTTTAGCAGTAATTTGATTCTGGCAGAACATAGTAGTCAATCTCCCCCCACTTTTTCCTCTTATACCTCCTTGCTGGATAGAAGAGTGAGGACAATAATACCTGTATTTTAGTTAAGAAGTAGCGTATATCAATAAAAGCAGCACACATGACTTTCTGGGAGTGTGGTGGGTCAAGACAGTTTCAAGTCTTTGATTATTGGGGAACTCCTATGGAGAAAGAAAGGGGACACGGTGGCTCAGTGGCTAAGATGCTGAGCTTGTCGATTGAAAGTTCGGCAGTTCAGCGGTTTGAATCCCTAGTACTGCATAACGGGGCAAGCTCCCGTTACTTGTCCCAGCTTCTGCCAACCTAGCAGTTCGAAAGCACATAAAAAAAATGCAAGTAGAAAAATAGGGAAGGTAACAGCGTTCTGTGTGCCTTTGGCATTGAGTCATGCCGGCCACATGACCATCTTCAGACATGACCATCTTCAGACAACGCTGGCTCTTCGGCTTTGAAACAAAGATGACCACCGCCCCCTCGAGTTGGAAACGACTAGCACATATGTGCGAGGGGAACCTTTACCTTTACCTTATGGAGAAAGAAATCATAATATCGCCCACAGCCATAATATCTTTGGTGAAATTTCACAGGAAATTAGTACCAGGGATATTCTCAAGGGCTGCCCCTAATTCAACTACAACAGAGGAGGGGAAA
Organism: Ahaetulla prasina; assembly: GCF_028640845.1. NCBI lineage: Eukaryota > Metazoa > Chordata > Lepidosauria > Squamata > Colubridae > Ahaetulla > Ahaetulla prasina. Next base: position 12,183,057 of record NC_080549.1, on the reverse strand, counting down.
ATGGGAGGAACCAGCCCAAATGCAGAAGATAATTAGCACAGAAGAGCAAGACAGGAAGGAGAGGAACTCGTGTCCCTCCAGATATTGCGGGGGCTACAAATCAGTCTCAATCTTTTAAAGGTAAACACACAATGAATCTTGAAGGCTCTTGAAGACCAGTTGGTTTGGGCTTCCGTGACCTAGGGCCCACTTTCATAGGATGCATGAAAAGTTATTCTCCACAGACAAAGAAAGAATTGTACACACAGCTGTCCAGTGTCTGAACATTTGTGCAGAGCTCAAAAGTATATAAAATAAGTACTGGAAATCTTTGCAACCATTGCAATACGATGGGCCACCATTTATAGCGTTGCTATAGTGATTTCATTCTGCTAGGAAGAGGGAGAAGTCCAGTCTGGCTGAAGGTCTCATCTAATAGAGATGTAATCAGTGATTAATACTAGCCAAGAATCTGCATTTTGAAATCTGCCTTTCTCAAGGAATGGTAGTTAGATATATATATATATAAAAGGGAAGCTTTAGGAAATTAATATATTTTCCTAGTATGGTTTCTGAGTTTTGTTGTCTGATTCTTTTCCATCAAGACCAACACACCTGTCTTATGTCAGTGTTAAGAGTGAATTGGGAAATGATGGCATCGAATTGAAGAGGCCATGTAGTTCTTCTCTGTTATTTTTTGTGTGTCTATGAACACTTGTGGGAGATGCTTCATTTGCTTGTCATTCCCATTGGCATTTCCTCCCTAAAAATTGAACAAGTGGAAAGCAAAATGCTAAAAAAATTAATATTAATGATCTCATTGCTCTTATTAATCTTCTTAAAACTATAAGTAAAAATACTTTAAATAAAATTTCTAAAGTCTTTTGTCATCAGTCCTTTGTTTCCTCTACAACTATCTATTGAATATTTTGGGCTGATTGTTATTTGACAATCTAGATTTAACCGGAGAAGATATTCAAAAAATAGTTCCTCTTAGTGTGTGAAAATAAGTCTGTGTGTGTATGTATATATATATATACATACACACACACACACATACATACATATATACACACACACAGATATAAACATAACGATTTATAATTCATTGTGTTAACTGTTAACATTGTGTTAATCATTTGGCAAAAACTCATTCTGGTCACTGGAAGCTGTAATCATTGGCAGGTTATTATGGTTATTATGATTTAATAAAACTGCTGAAAACTGAGGAGAGCTGAATCAAGTTATTTCCCAATGATGTAAACATCTGGAGGATCTAGCCTGATATATCTGCGTCTACTTCTATATCTTCTACACACAGACAAATGCACACATGTGTTGTCTCCTCCTGAGCTAATCTGTATCCATGTCACACTATCCAATCTGTGAATAGACAATTATTCTTTCATTTCTCATTTCTGATTAACAGTAAATTAGTCTAATACCACTTACTGTTCTATTCACTGATTGTCAAAGGAAGATTTGAGGGGAAAATAGCTTTTAAGTCTTCCCAGCTGTAAAATGATGAAGTTGTCTAAAGTTACAATTTTTGATGCTACTCGATTGTGAAAGATTTCCTACTTATTGATGTACCTCATCCACCTTAGTCTTTTCAATTGCATCTTCTTGGTAGAGTTCTTTGTGCCTCGCTCTTCAACTCCTACCCTTGAAACGACTCTATGGAGCACTGCATACCAGAACAACTAGACATAAGAACAGTTTTTCCCCGAACGCCATCACTCTGCTAAACAAATAATTCCCACAACACTGTCAAACTATTTATTAAATCTGCACTATTGTTGATCTTTTCATCGTTCCCATCACCCATCTCCTTCCACTTATGACTGCATGATTGTAACTTTGTTGCTTGTATCCTTATGATTTATATTGATATTGTTTCCTGATTGCTTATTTGTAACCTATGACTGTCATTAAGAGTTTTACGTTATGATTCTTGATGAACATATCTTTTCTTTATATACACTGAGAGCGTATGCACCAAGACAAATTCCTTGTGTGTCCAATCACACTTGGCCAATAAAAAATTCTATTCTATTCTATTCTATTCTATTCCATTCCATTCCATTCCATTCCATTCCATTCCATTCCATTCTATTCTATTCTATTCTATTCTATTCTACTCTACTCTACTCTACTCTACTCTACTCTACTCTACTCTACTCTACTCTACTCTATCTGAAGAAATCTTTGGAGGTCACCAATGGACAGAGATGAATTGCAGTAAAAGAGATGCTCCCATTCCTAGTGAGAGCCAGTATGGAGCAAAAGACATAAATTTTGCCACCCACCAGTGGCTTCAAATAGTCCTTGTAATTTTTTCCTGTTTTTTTTTCCTTTTCTTTCTTTGATATCTTTCCTTGTTTTTAACTCGATGCTCTACTTTTTCTTAGTATCATTCCTGGTTCTTAACTATGGTTTGTCCACTTGTGAGTATGATTCAACTTTCTGAAAGACTCCACAAATTCCACCCAAAGGAACAAGCTAGCCTCCCAGATCCTTATAAATTAGAACATTGTTTTGAGGCTAAACCTAATGTTAGATAAAAACCTGGAGATACTCATCAGTGTATGTTTACTCAGGTAGGTGAACACATTGAAGTTTATTGTTTCAGCAGCAGCTTGGGCATATGGTACCATTGAGATGTTGTGACTTAGGCAAAGCTTAAGATTCTTCTGGCATCTTTATGACTTGCCAGTTGACTGCAGCAGAAGCTTGTCTGGGCTGGAATCCATTTTCATTAGATGCAAACTCAGAGGTATTCTTGAGTGAATAATGTAAAAAATGTGCTGCACAACATCTACTAAATCTGTGGAATGATAGGAAAAAGCCATGGTTCTAAACCTGGGCAGATTTAACAAGTGTTAATACCACATTGTAATGCCTTGGTAAGGCCACACTTGGAATACTGCGTCCAGTTTTGGTTGCCACAATGTAAAAAATGTGCTGCACAACATCTACTAAATCTGTGGAATGATAGGAAAAAGCCATGGTTCTAAACCTGGGCAGATTTAACAAAGGCCCCTCTGAAAGAAGTGTTAATACCACATTGTAATGCCTTGGTAAGGCCACACTTGGAATACTGCGTCCAGTTTTGGTCACCACAATGTAAAAAAGATGTGGAGATTCTAGAAAGAGCGCAGAGAAGAGCAGCAAACATGATTAGGGGACTGGAGGCTAAAACATACGATGAACAGTTGCAGGAATTGGGTATGTCTAGTCTGATGAAGAGAAGGACTAGGGGGTGACATGATAGCAGTGTTCCGATATGTCAGGGGCTGCCACAAAGAAGAGGGAGTCAAGCTATTCTCCAAAGCCCCTGAGGGCAGGACAAGAAGCAATGGGTGGAAACTAATCAAGGAGAGAAGCAACTTAGAACTAAGGAGAAATTTCCTGACAGTTAGAACAATTAATCAGTGGAACAACTTGCCTCCAGAAGTTGTGAATGCTCCAACACTGGAAGATGTTGGATAACCATTTGTCTGAAGTGATGTAGGGTTTCCTGCCTAAACAGGGGGTTGGACTAGAAGACCTCCAAGGTCCCTTCCAACTCTGTTACCCTGTTTCCCCGAAAATAAGACATCCCCTGATAATAAGCCCAATCGGGCTTTTGAGCGCATGCGCTAAAATAAGCCTCCCCCCGAAAAGAAGCCCTCCTCGAAAATATTTAAACACAGAGCTGGAAATCAGGTAAGATGGCAAGAGAAGTCCCATCTTGCTCCACACTCCCCAAAATAATAAGACTTCCCTGAAAATAAGGCCAAGCGCTTATTTCAGTGTTCAAAATAATATAAGACAGGGTCTTATTTTGGGGGGGGGGAAACATGGTATTATATTATTATTATCCCAGAAGAAGTTGGTTGCAAAGCCTTTTGTATTATTGGCAAGCAAAATCCATGGACTTGTCCTCTGAAGTCATTAAGATTTGAACCTGACACCTTTGCAGGTACAGACTTTGAACACAAGAATTATGTGTTTCTCCGAGACTAACAATTCTCAGATGATTTAACTCTCCTCAAACATTATCAAGGGCAGTTCCCTGTCAAATTCGTTATAACGGTCCAGCCTAGATTTTTTTTTAAAAAAAATAAAATCCTCCTTGGACTTTGCTACAGCAAATGCAGACATCAGAAATGCTAATCAGGGAAAACTGACAGGAATTCAAATTCATTTTCATTTGGTTTTTTTTTTGGTCTTCCCGCTGCTCTTAATTATAGCTCTCTTCTGCCCAGTGCAGGTTAGCACTGCTTAGAGTTGGGTAGCAGCTGACTACCACTGCATCAAATTTCCTGGTTCCTTTACTTTAAAATGGATCGATCCCCTGTCAATGCATCACATTTTTCATTTTGCTCTTTTGTTCCTCTCCCTTATTTGCTGCAATTATAATCATCCCCTCCCTAGTTCCGAGTGGATAGGCAGAGTTTCATGGAAGAAATAGAACTGGCAACTACAAATTGGTCATGTTTGAGGAGACAAAAGAACACATTATTTTAAAAAAAAAAACATGGTACAAATCTGTCAGTTAATTCAAGGCCTATCTATCAAAAGAGCCAAGGTAACAGGGGCAAGAGAAGAAGTGTAAACTGCTTTTTATTGGGTAGATGTTATTAATTTCTTCAGCTAATGAAATGCTTTCTGAATAGAAAATCTGTGCCCTCGCCCCCCACAGCACTCAGGAATGTAACACCTGCCCTACTAACTTCTCCATTCTGCTATATAAAGGGGATCTTTTGTTCTGTAAATACTCATTAAGTCCTATTAGTATCCATATTTGGGGCTTCGGGCACAATGTTCATTGCGGTTATTAAGGAAGATGAAAGGCAACAAGAAGGAACAATAAACAATCAGTCCACAATATTCATTCTGCCTATTCATTCTGTGATGAAATTTAGATTTGACTTGGACATGCCAGAGAGGAAGAAAAACACCAGAAAGCAATTTTTTAGTTATTTTTTGGTTTCCTGATTGCTTATTTGTACCTTATGACTATCATTAAGTGTTATACCTTATGATTCTTGATGAATTTATCTTTTCTTTTACGTACACTGAGAGCATATGCACCAAAATCCTTGTTCACACTTGGCCAAGAAAGATTCTATTCTGTTCTGTTCTGTTCTGTTCTGTTCTGTTCTGTTCTGTTCTGTTCTGTTCTATTCTATTCTATTCTATTCTATTCTATTCTATTCTATTCTATGACTATCATTAAGTGTTGTACCTTATGATTCTTGATGAATGTATTTTTTCTTTTATGTAGACTGAGAGCATATGCACCAAGACAAATTCATCCTATCCTATCCTATCCTATCCTATCCTATCCTATCCTATCCTATCCTATCCTATCCTATCCTATCCTATCCTATCCTATCCTATCCTCCATGCCAGTGGGTCTTAGTAGAACCAGGTTAGCCAGGTGTTCCCCATAGAATTCAATGTTATAATGGAATGGCTAAGGAGATTCTCAGTCATCCAGGTCATGGTTGTCCCAAAGGTGCTTTTTTTCAAGAGGCAACCGGACTTTCTGGTTTTTCTTTGAAGATGTTTCACTTCTTACCCAAGAAGCTTTTTCAGCTCTGACTGGATGGTGGGGAATGGAAGAATTTATACTCCCTGCAGACAGCTGGACATTTGCATCCTTTTAGAGGATCGTTGCGGCCACCTGGAGGTTTATCTGCGTCCTCAGAGTCACCGGAGGATGGGTGTGGAGCCTTCTTAGAACTAGTGAAAGGACTGTGTTGTAGGTTGGAGATAGATGATGTCATATCCCTCCCACTCTGTTGAGAGGGGGCTGTTCAGTTTTGACATAGATGGCCTCTTTAATGGAATATTATAATGGAACATTATAATGAAATATTAGTGGAAAAAGAGGGAAGGGGAGCAGATTTCATGTTGAATCTTCTTGAATGTAATGTTCTCACTTCTTCAACCAGCTCATTTGGCTGGCTTATATATTTGCATTTATTAAGGCAGTTCCGGTGTACTGGTTGAATCTGTAGTAAAAAGCAGTGGTGGGATTCAGCCGGTTTGCACCTATTTGGAGAACTGGTTGTTAACTTTCTAAGCAGTTCAGAGAACCGGTTTTTGGAAGAAATCTTATTTTGGTTTTTCCCCACTTTACAGTGCTAATCCTGTAAGGAAGGCAGGAAGGTAACATTCTGGTGGTGTTTCTAACCTCATCTTTATTGCCCTGCGTACAGAAACTGCCTCTCTGGTTAACCCTTATGACATTGTAACAACAGGAGTGACGTTGAGTTGGCCATGCCCACACGGTCCCATGAACCACCGAGCAATGCCTATCCTGCTGGTCATAAGGGCAGAGAACCAGTTGTTAAATTATTTGAATCCCACCACTGGTAAAAAGGTGAGGTGACTAGAGATATTCCCCCATCAGCCCAAAGGGGAAAAATGTATAGGGGAGTCTGTCAGCTTTTCTGAATGTATTCTGGGGGAAGGTTTACTGCAATGGAATTTATTAGTTTTATTGATGGATGCTGTGGTAGCTGGAAGAATAAATAAGAATCCACAGCTTTAATGTCACCGGAAGGCCTTTATAGACAATGGCGAGCCAAAAAACCATTAGATGTGGAATGTTATAGCTCAAAGGGAAGTCATCAACTGGGTATAAAGACAAGTCTTGGGTTATTGGCAATATCTGGAATCCACAATGATAATGTTTTTGAATATGGAATAACGGTCATCCCGGTTGCTAATTTTCCAGTAGTAAGAAAATCATCATTTTCATCATTGTCCTTGCCCTCTCCATTTTTTTTTAAAGAGTCACAGATAGCTTAACACTTCACAATGCTTTAAAAAGAAGCATTTTTTTAAAAAAAATCAAGTAAGTCTGGAATCTTGTGAGATTGACCACTGTTCTAAATTTGTGGCACAAGAGATTATGCCGTTGCTGCTATCATAAACATTTTTATTTTTTGAAAGCTTTTCATTTTTGACTGAGATCTCATGAAATTTCAGAGATACCTTTATTAGAATCTTAGGAGCCTTGGTTGGTTTGCTTGTTGCTATTATCTTAGTGAGATTTATTATAATGCTATTAAACAAACCTGTTTTAATATCAAGTGAGTTCTCTTGCTTTAATACTGTATTAAAAATGGATTATAACTGTTAACAGTATTGTCTACTAATAGAAATGTGTCTCTGTCATAGGAAGGAACAGAACAGAATAGAATAGAATAGAATAGTCTAGACTAGACTAGACTAGACTTGAATAGAATAGAATAGAATAGAATAGTCTAGACTAGACTAGACTAGACTTGACTAGACTTAATAGAATAGAATAGAATAGAATAGAATAGAATAGAATAGAATAGAATAGAATAGAATAGAATAGAATAGAATAGAATTTTTATTGGCCAAGTGTGATTGTACACTCAAGGAATTTGTCTTTGGTGCATATGCTCTCAGTGTACATAAAAGAAAAATTACATTCATCAAGAATCATAAGATACAACACTTAGTGATAGTCATAGGTTACTAATAAGCAATCAAACCATACTAGGAAGCAAATAAAACAGTATAAATTGTAGTGACCCCCAGGGGGAGAGCCTTCTCTGTGGGGGCACCTACCCTCTGGAATGAGCTTCCCCAGGACTTCGACAACTTCCTGACCTCTGGACCTTTCGCCGCGAGCTGAAGACATATCTATTCTTCCGAGCAGGACTGGCTTAAATAGGGTTTTTAAACATGGATTTTATTGGGGTTTATTTTGTATTTTGGATTGTATTTTAAATTTAGGCCATATTGAATAAGTTTTTTTAAATAGTGTTTTTATTGTAAAATATTGTATTATTTTATCTGCCTGTTCACCGCCCTGAGTCCTTCAGGAGAAGGGCGGTATAAAAATTAAATAATAATAATAATAACAATAATAATAATAATAATAATAATAATAATAATAATAATAATAATAATAATAATAATAATAATAATAATAATAATTTTATTACTTTTTTCTAACATTACAAACAAAGAGAAAAAAAAATACATTATTCCACCCTTGTGCTATACATAAAAAAGGAAGATTTGGGTCTTCGGATATGTCCTCATGATTGCCAAAATCCACGTTCTCGAGGTACAGGTACCGAGGCGTCCAATTTTCCAAGCGCATAGTCCATATAATCGTGGACTATTATTATTATTATTATTATTATTAGTGATACAAGCAACAAGTTTATCATCATAAATGGGAGGAGATTGATAATAGGAAGGATGAGAATAATAATAATAGTAATACAGTCTTAGTAAATAATTTGACAGTGTTGTGGGAATTAATTGTTTAGCAGAGTGATGGCGTCCTTGTATCTAGCTGTGTCTAGTTGTTCTGGTGTGCAGTGCCCTATAGCGTCGTTTTGAGGGTAGAAGTTGAAACAATTTATGTCCAGAATGTGCGGGGTCTGTAGAAAATAAGGTGACTTATTTTCACTCTTTTGCTTCCTTTCCGCTTATTGCAGTTGAAAACATAAAATCCTTTGAGCATCCTTGTTACCTGAGCCACTTAAAATCTGAAGACACACTATATCTAAGGACAGCCCAGAGGAATACATATTAATGCTGCGCCCTCCCAGCCAGCTGTGAAGAATTTCTAGAATTTAATTGTGAAAGCCAAACCATACACAGTGTTTGATCTGCTCTTTGTTTACCGCTAAAGAGTAAGCCTTGTTTAGTAGGGGCTTTTCTGACATAGTTAGGCTAAATAGACTCAGCCATCCTGCTGGTTCTCTCCAGAAATTAGAATATATTTTTCTGATGGAATGAAATGCTCTGTAGCTCCTGGGATGGGGTAGAGAGGAGACAGCTCAGCCACTGTTGGAGAAGTGGCAAAACTTATTAACAAGGTAATAAAAACCAGAAAAACATTACTTCTGGCCTTGGTGCTTTTCCACGCTTGCTTTACATTTTTACAACTTCTGTCCTATCCCATCCCTGGCAGTTGTTGTTTTTCTTGTATTCTGTGCAGAGAGACAGAGCGAGAGAGCGAGAGCGAGAGAGAGAAATCAAAACATCAATTTAAGCTGTCACAACTTAGAGGGCTGTCAGTCACATAAAGAATTATCTTTATGGCTTAGAATTGAGACAAGTTAAGAGATAGAAAAGCTAAAGTGACTTGCTAAACAGGATCCCAATTTCTGCTAAATGTAATGTATTGCCATGACAATTTTGATAAGCCGAAGATTCTCTCCCCCTCCTTTTTTTCTCTAAGCACCATCACTTCTTTATTCGGTTTGCAGCCAGTTCTGTTGTCAGTCTGAAAGCAACCTAGAGAGAACGGAGGAAAGAAATTCTTAGTTTTAATTATTTATTTGGACTTGTCAGATCCCAAATCACAACAAGTTCAGTTTGAAGGCTGGTAAGTGAATTTCTTTCATGCTTGCAGCCCCATTTTCTGAGTAGTACCCTTCAGAAAAAGCCCTAGCAACCAGCTTCTCTTACCCCCTGCCTCTCTCTGAGTTCCTTTAAATTCCAAAATCTGTTGGATGACTTCTTGGGAAGGTTTTTTTTTAAAAAAAAAAATAGAAAATGTGTCCCAGTGGCTGCTTTTATGCTCAAATTGCCTTTTTTTTTTAAGTTGGATGGGGACTGTTAAAAAGTACTTGGGGAGTTTCCTCTGTGGATACTTTGAAGAAATAGAGACTCTCTTAAAAACAAATCTTCTTGCTGTATGTTGGGAGGATA